>NW_004567131.1:26482530-26510790 GCF_000260355.1 Condylura cristata
GGGTCAGGAGAGGTCTGCTGTTCCCTGTGGATCTCCTCCGGGGCAGGCGGGGATCGAACTCATGCTGAAGTGGCTTTAGCTTCTTAGTGCTGTGCGTTAACCCGCTGCGCCACCAGGGAGGGCCTAAATAAATAAGTCTTAAAAAAAAAAAAAGAAAGAAAAGAAAGAAGATAACTTGCTCCCTTGGTTGGTTAAGGACACCCTTGCATATGAAACGGCTCCGAGGACATCTCGATGCTGGCCATGGGTCCGAATGAAATAGGAGAAAGCCTTTTGTAGGCCTGGGATGTCACCAACCTGGAGGCACTGGTTTTGTTGGGATTATTTCCCGAGGTCTCTTGCAGTTTCTGATTCACCCCTTTGCAGGTGGGTTAGACATGTTAGTGAGGATGCTTAGGAGGAATGGAGACGCTCATATACCAAGCAACCTGGACAGTGGGCCGCAGGAGAGAGGAGCTGGCCAGGGCCTGTGTCCTGCCTGTGCCGGGTAGGCAAACCTCGGATCCCCTTCCCAGCCCACCTCTCTTGACAAAAGCCCTTGGCCTCTGCCCCCCAGGATGTCATTTCTGGATTTCCTGAGACAGTTCTCTCGCCTGGAGATCTGCAACCTGTCCCCCGACTCTCTGAGCAGCGAGAAGGCACACAAGTGGAACCTGGTCCTGTTCAACGGCCGCTGGGCACGAGGCTCCTCCACAGGGGGCTGCCAGAACTACCCAGGTGAGGCACAGGGCGGCCCCACCGCTTCTGGCTTGTCAGCAGAGCTGGCTGTCTTATCACGCGCCTCTCCGGCAATGCCTTGGAATCTGCTCCCTGGCTCCCACGGGCTTGGGCACCAGTAGGGGCGGCGGGGGCTGTCTCGTCTAGGTCACCCCATTCTTCAGCTTCTGTGTGTTCTAACTGATGTGGCTTCACCCCCTGGACCCGCCCCCCAGGATATGTTTCTTTGTACTAACCATGTTCTTGGCAACTCGCCCCCAGGCGTCTTGGTGTTTTCTTGGGTTTCGGCCCTCCCCACCCCACCCCATGCCGCGGGCTGATAACCACCCACTGAACTCAGAGGCAGGTGGCTTGTGGTGTGCTGCAGGGGCACAGGTCTGTCCCCGCAGTGATGGCTTTGCTTTGTGTTTGCGCGGAGTTGGAGGTGGAGGGGTCTGAGCGTGCAGGTGCCTGATGGTCATGTCTTGCTCCCGTGGGAATCAACAGGTAGTCTGGTGCGAGCTACCGCCTCTGCACTAACCCCTCATCTTACTAAAGGTGGGGCACCTTCCTGGCTCTCTGCAGCTCCCTAATGTGTACGTATGTAGGCTCCTCCTAGGTGGAGTCAGCTGAGAAAACACCAGAGGAAGAAACTCCAAAGGCAAAAAAAAAAAAAATGACCTCGCATCTCTAAGGAGAAATGAAAGAAGCAAAACCTGTTCTTTCCATCCCCACCTCCCCAGGCCTCGAAGTACCTCTGGTCACAGGTTGATGGATTTAGCTGTAGACTGGAAGCCCGAGGGCAGGGCTTCCTGCTCAGGTGAGCCCTGGCCGGCCTTGCGCTGAAATCCCACCTGCATGCAGGGCTAGGTCTGACCAGCTGCGCCCCCTTCACTTCCATCCAGCACAGAGCACCCATTTCTGGCCACAGAGAGAGTCCTGAGAGGCCCTGGAAGGGTCCTTCTCATTCCTATTCAGTTTCTTAATTCTCAAAGTGGAGAGATAATACCCACCTCTGGAAGGGCTTTGTAAACTGTAATGTTGTGCAAATGGATGTATTATTTTTATGACCCATTCTCTTCCTCCAGTTCTGTTAAAGAGTAAACAGAAAAATGTAGGGATTGCAGTAATGTTGCATTTGGGAGACATTAAAATATGCTCACCATTAGCAAGCTCTTAGAAAATGAGTAGGAAATTTGCATGCATCATTTTGGGAGCTCAGAACTGTAGGGGGTGCCTAAGGTATTTGTGTGCCGAAATCACCACCCCATCTGTGCCGCCAGCTAGCTGTCTCGAAGAGCTGGGTCGATCTCCTTTGGTAACGATACAGGAAGAGGCGTTACAGAAGTTTCTGTCTCCTCTGGAATCGACAGACGTCTGGCTTTCAAATCCACACACTTGTGCCCCGAATGAAAGAATCGGGAAATAAAGATTCTGGGAAGGCAGAATTGGATATGTAATCTTTTTTTTTTTTATTTTTTTTAAGATTTATTTATTTGTGCATACAGAACTGGGGTACAGGCCAGAGGCTCAGGGGCGGTGAGAGGCTTCACCAGAGACAGAGTGGGGAACAGAACAGGCTGACTGACGAAGTACACTGCTGAGGGGAGCAGCGGGCGGGTCAGGAGAGGTCTGCCACGCCATGTGGTCACCTCCGGGGCAGGCGGGAATCGAACTCATGCGGAAGCGGCTTTAGATTCTCAGTGCAGTGCTTTAACCCGCTGCGCCACCAGGAAGGGCCAGGATATGTAATCTTATTGTCAAGAAAATGCAGTCATCAGTGTCTGGTGGTCACATGCGAATGCCTTGTTATGTCATCAAGGTGGATCTTCACTAGAGCTTGTAGGAACTGCCCTCCCCCAGCACCTTCCTCTCCCCAGGGGAGCATCATTATTGAAACTGTAAAGGCCTGGTCTGGAGATGCCTGTGGCCCAGCTTCCTCATTTAGCCTCCACTGCTGTGCACCTCGGAGGACGTATTTAACCTCTCTGTGCCTTGCTTATCTAGGCACTTTTTGCCTTGCTTATCTAGGCACTTTTGTGAGAGCTCATTTAAAAAGTTATCTTTGAAATGAAAGTCTTTTAAGTATCCATAGGTGGTGTGGCAGGCCTATGTCTTAATTGCCAATTATTCTTCTTCCTGCATTATTAAATGTGTTATTCTTGCAAGACTGTGTCTCATCAGCGTAGGCAACACCGAGGCCATCCATGAGGCCCCTGGACTGATGGTCCGAGGTCTCGGGTTGGATCTGGACTGGGCCTCTCTCAGGGAGAACAGCAGTGGGTCTTTCCAGGGGCCGAGAATCCTCCTTAACCTTCTTGCCTGTGGCCGAGGCCTCTAGGCAGTCTACCACCTCTGAACTTTGTCCTCATCTGGCCAGGGACAGGCTTGTCTACTCAGACACCTGCCTTTCTCTGGGGTGGGTCTGTGTTCACAGTCCAGGCGCTGAGAGCAAGGTGCTAGCCATCTCCCAGGAGCCAGTGCGCCCTTCAGTGTTGCCTTAGGGCCCAGGCCAGCTTGTCTGGGTGATCAGACAGATGAGCAGAGCCCCCTCTGGGGACGTGTCTGCGGGTGTGGGGAGGGAGGCTCACTTGCTGAGCCTCTTCCCAGACAGTTTGCCCAGACTTAAGCTTTCACTGGGATGACTAAGGCTCTTCCCTTTCATTTTATTCTCTCCCATTTCCTCACCCTCTATGGTCGGGGGAACCACCATCTTCTGGGTGACTTCCAGCCACTTACTGGACCAATCCCCAGTTCAAAATCCGCTTGGATGAGGTGCATGACAATGAGGAGGCCGGTAGTGTGCTCTGCTGTACTGTGCTGTTGGGTCTGATGCAGAAGAATTGCTGGCGACAGAAGAGGCTTGGTCAAGGCCTGCTGAGCGTTGGCTATGCCGTGTACCAGGTACCCCCCCGCCGCGGGGCCTTCGCCACACCCTGAGAATGTTTGGCCAGTGATGGGGACGCAACTTGCCTATTATTTGAATATTCCTAATCAAGCATTCTTTTTTTTTTTTTTTAAAGATTTATTTATTTGTGCACACAGAACTGGGGTATAGGGCAGAGGTGCGGGGGCTGTGAGAGGATTCACCAGACACAGAGTGGGGAGCAGAAGAAGCAGTTTGACCACGTACACTGTTGAGGGGAGCAGCGGCCAGGTCAGGAGAGGTCTGCCACGCCATGTGTTCACCTCTGGGGCTGGGGATAGAACTCACACTGAAGCAGCTGATGCTAGCTTGCAGTGCTGTGCCTTAACCTGTAGCATCACAAGGGAGGGCCCCAAGCACTCTTTTTTTCCCCTGAAATGTTTCTCCCTTCCTGAGGTTGGAATTCCACACTGAAAGGTCTATCCCTCTGGCTTAATCCCTGCCATTAACATTGAGACCTGTCGCTCATGAAACTGCCTGTCCCAGAGGGCTCAGCGAAAACATGCTTATTGCACTTGGGCAGGGGACAAGAACATGGGGGAGCATAGGCAATTGAGGTGACCCCAGGAATATGAGGGGTATTATAGAGTGGGGGGAGGAAGGCTAGATATGGGATCCATATACCGATACACTCTCCCTCTCTGGGTACCTTGAGGTCCTTGTTGGAACACACAGGGTTTGGGCTGGGACAAGGTGCTGGCTCTGTTTAGTTCTAGGGTTTCTGGACTGGGGTACCCAAGTGACACTGGTCTCAGGTGGCAGTGCCTGGCTCTACATACCAGTTTATGCTGGTAGCCAACCTGCTGTGGGCTTCACAGCCTCACAGATATGTCAAGGCAAGACCTTCCAGCTTTGACAGGCCTCACCAGGAACACACTGGAATCCACATTTTTACATGGGAAAAGATGCTTATAACAAATTCTGGAGGGACTTGTGGTGGATGTTTTTGTATAGTTTTGTTAAAAATGAATTTCCTGGGAAAAATACAACTCTAATCAGGAAGACCAAGAGCTGGCTGGAGGCTCCATACTCGTATAAATTACCACATGACAAGGAAGCACTATAATAAAACACCAGTAAGGAAAATTGGCTAGCTTGGCATTTGCTACCTCCACCCTTTCTTCTGCCTATTCTGGAACTTGGGACGTTGTTAGAGTATTTTTTTGTTGGACAAGTGGAAGTTGGAAAAATGCTGCTTAACAGCAGGACAAAAGAATTTCAAATAAATCAGCCTCGTACCCTTCCATCTTTACTTAGAATATAAATAGCAACAAGCCAGGTTCTTCGCTTATTGGGGTAAGAACCAGCAGAGGCACCAACTATATGCATATGAGTTCAACACACTGTCGTGAGCAGTTTCCGTAGGCCAAGGCCTGTGCTGAAAACAGAGACACAGAGGCCTGGCACATGCTGACTGCCCTAGGGTACTCAGGAACAGGCCAGAGGCGGGAACATCGGACACACCGTCAAGTAATGGCGGGAGAGTAGGGCAGGTCTGCCAGGGTAGGGATGCCATGATGGGGCAAGGGCTCCTTGGGGAGGAGCAGCTGCCCGGAGGAGACTTGATCAGGGCTTCAAGGGACAAGCTGGATTTCAAAGGTGGAAAAGAGAGAACATGCCAGCCAGCAGAGGTAGGCGTGGCTGAGGGGTGGGCTCCCCAGGGAGGGGATCCCAGTTCTGATCTTGACCCTGCCATATAAAACCAGATCAGCAAAGCATTCTTGCAGAGGGACATGAGCTAACGCACCGAAATAGCTTGGCTAGCTTGGCATTTGCTCTCATAAGTAATATAAAAAGCTTGTCAATTTTTCAGACATCAAATTATAGTTGCTTATGAAATACCCCCATGTATGTGATTTACAAATCTCCTTCTTATAGCCAGAGGCATATCATTTAGTCTGTGACATCTGTGAACACAAGCAGTTTTAAAGTTAGGTTATGGGAGGTGGGGGCAGTGAGGGGTTGCTGGGAGTTCCTGGGGGTGTAGAGAAGGGGTGTAGGAGTTGTTGGGGGGGGTATAGAGATTGTGGGGGAGTTTGCAGGAGGACCTAGGGTTGTAGGGAGAGTATAGGGAGTTCCTGGAGTGGTAGGGAGGGATATAGGGATCATAGGAAAGGGGTGTATATATTATTTATAGGGTGTATTTGGGATTATACATGGAGCTCAAGGGTTGAAGTGGGGGGGGGCTCCTGGGGTCAGCGGAGGTTCTTGGGTAGTAATGAGGTATTGGGGTTACTGAGGTATTGGGAGTATAGGGGTACTGTTCTCTGACCCCTGTCTCTGCCTTCTCTGACTTTAACTGCAAACTGGAGTCTCGTTTGAGGTTGAAAGTCTGACACTGGTTGAGAAGGGCCCCTGGAGCTGGAGAGGCCGGCTTGCCTGCCTCTCACTCAGCTTTACCTTCCCACACTGACAGCAGGCTCCTGCCTCTGCACTCGGGATCCGCCTTCAAGGGCGGCTGTGCCTTCACCCACCGGTGGGCGCTGGCCCGCTGCCCTGGCTGCTGCTCCGGGTTTGTGCCACCCAGAGCCTGCCTGGCAGACTCAGGCCCTGCTCTGACCCTTGGCGGGTGGGTCAGGGCTCAGGGCAGTGGGCGTGTGGCCGTGGGCGGCCAGGGCGGTTAGACCTGGCTGGGTGAAGGCTTTCGGGGGGACGTGCAGACGCCATGCGGACCTCTGCTCTCCCCGATAGCCAGCCTCTGCGTGGGCGACTCTGGGATTAAACTCAACGATGACCTGGGGCTTTTTCTACCTCTTGCTGCCAGCTCCCGGTGGGGGCGCCTGAGGAGTGGGCTGCCAAGTTTTCTCATTGTTTTCCCCACAGACCTAAGCCACCACCAATGTCCTTTCTGCTCTTCTGAAAAAGAGACTGTGTGGCAGGGACAAACGGGCATGGCCCCTCTGCCCTGATGGCACGGGAGATTCCCACTCCGGCTCTGAGAGTGGTTTCTTGTGAGAGGCAGCATTTCTAGTTACAAACAGACCCTGGGCCAGTGAAGAAGGAATTTAGCAGTTCATGTCACCAAAGGCAGGGAAGGCTTGGGGGGCTGGGACATGCGACCTGCGTGTTCTCAGGACCCTTTGCCCCGAAGCTCCCTGGTGCCAGTGCCGCCCTAGATCAGGCTTCGTTAGTCTCCCTAACATCACGGCCGGAAAGAAGAGGCTGCTTTCCCTTAGTTCCACTCTGAAATTCCGGTGAAGTCTGTAATGGCCTCAGCTAGGCTCGTGTGCCCGGTCTTGGACCCATCAGCATCGCCAAGGTCAGCACCAGCGATGGCCGGCCTGCAGGTTGGGCCTGAAGCTCTGTAAGGGATTAGCGCTCGGGAAACCCCAAGGTTACGCCCCTGAAGAACTAAGGCTCTTGGTATAGATTGTGGCATAGATTACCAGAATAAAACTAAGAGACAATGGAGCCTTTTTTCCCTTGCAGGTTTCTAGAGCACAGTAGGCTACAGATGGCTTTGAAATTCATCAGTGACTTAGAGTTGGGAAGTGCTGATTAGTCTCTCACTTCAGCATGAGCTTCCTCCCCAGGGATTCGCACCTAGGAATGGTTTGGGGCTGCACAGCCCTCAGCAGGGTCGGGGGAGGCAGAGCGTGAAGGGAGAAGAACCTCAGGTTCCTGGGGACCTGCTCTTTTCTCCTGCCCTGTAGGTCCCCAGAGAGGTTCGCAGACATGTCCTCCCGTTGGTAAGAAAGAGCACAGCCGCTGTCACGGCACCACATGCTCCCTCTGGCACAAGCGGGCTCCTGCTCAGAGCTGGTAACCCCGAGACTGGTAAGGACGATCCTGAGTCCCATCTGCTGGGACCCTGTGGCAGGAGACACGCGACCTTTGCCCTGGGTGCCAGGGTGGGAGTGGGGGGCTGGATCTGAGCAGGAAGCCCATAGCACACCCCTGGGCCCCGGTTATGAGGCCAGCGGAGTCAGGACCCTGGTCTCTGAGAAGAAGAGGAAGCGCCGACTTTATCTTTTTGGCTCCTGTCTTTCCCTGCACCTCTGCAGGGATTACAAGTCCTCTCTGTCATGCTTACACCTGGGGATCCCCCCAGCTGTCCTGTCCGCTTTGGTCATGGCCGGGAAGAGCCCGGCAGCTGTCCTGGAGGTGCTGGCCTGGCTGGGGGTGAGCGCACGTCCTGTCCGGGGGGTATCGCCCTGGTTGCACGCTGGACTCACTTGGGGAGCTCTAAAAAACTCGCAATGCCCAAGCTGTATCCCAGACCAATTAGATCAGACTCTCTGGGTGATTCCAGTGGGCAGCTGAGAACCTCTTTTCTGTCTGGGGCTCCCCAGCGGGAGTTAATTGCACTCAACCTATAAAACTTGCGTCTCCTGCTGCAGCCTTCCTCTGCTGCTCTTGGTTCCTCCTGCGTGGCCGGCTGTGGGGCGTGTGCCAGTGAGCTGCAGGCTAACAGGCTGCAGCCTTGCCTGTGTTTTGGCTCACAAGAGCGCGGTTTCATTCTAGGTGAAAGAGCTCTAAGTAATTACATGCAAACCCCAGTGGTGGCTCCCATCAGAAATGTCCCCTCACATATGAGAGGTCATATGCTCATGCACGGAGACCCCACCCTGCCCCTAACACACCCCAGTGTCCTCAGGCTGTCCCGGGGGATCCTTTGCTGTGCCAGTGCAGATGGTCTTTGGGTCCACGGTTCTCAAACCATTGCTTCGGACTCTCTGGAAGGTTTAGAAAGCACAGATGCTTGGCCCGACCCACAGCTTCCGGTTCTACAGGTCCAGCTAGAGCCTAAGAATGTGTATTTCTAGCAAGGTCTCAGGGATGCTTGTGCTGGACTTGGGCCTGTACTTAGAGAGCCACTTCAGTGGAAGCTGCCCTCCCTGTCACTCCTGGCTGGGCCATGCCAAGGGGAGCATGGAGGGCTGGTAGCTCATCCTGTTTGGAGTCTGAGGTCAGAGCGCCTAGTTCTTGCCTCGAGGTCCTCTGCTCTGCCTGGGCTTCCAGGGAAGGCTTCTCCCGTCCGTCCCTCCACAGGTTCTTGTTAGAACTCAGCTTGTCCCTTTCCCAACCCAACACAAATTGAAGTTTGCATCACCATTCACCTCTCCCGAGCACTTTGTCCCTGGCTCCCTGTTTCCTCCTTTGCTGGCATCAGGGATGGCAAGAGAATGGTTGCCCCACGATAGACCTTGGCCTCGGCCTCGCTGGCCTGGTCCAGTGTTCTTTCACCCAGAGTCTAAACATTCCAAGCTCTGTGGCTGCCCTGGTGTCCAGGAGAGAGTGACCAGGGCAGAGGGCACGGGGTGCCCTGTGAGAACCTGGTCAGGACAGCGGGCAGGTGGTTCTGCTTTTGTCCCCTGCTTAACAAACCTGTGATTCAGAGAGATCCTGGCCCATCGTTGGGCACTGTCCACTCTGGGTCACACACCGGTCACAGCCTGGCTGCTTCTGCACACCTGCCCTCTGTCACAGGCACCTTGATGAAGATGGATCATGAGATATGCTGCAGTGTGGAGGCTTAATCACAGCAATGATAACGATGGCACCTGTGTTTTCAAAGCACTCTGCAGTCACTAATTAATCTGTGTCACACCCCTCAGCCTCCTCCTCCCTCCAACAAACAGACGGGTCACAGGGTGCATCCCCTCTCTGAGGTGAGCCATGGCCTTGAGGGAGGCCAGGAAGAAGCCCACACCAGGCCTGGCTGTGGCCACCCTCTCTCCGCCTCCCAGCCTGACCGACTCTGTTGCTTTAGACAGCAAGTTTTCCAGTGAGGCAAAGATGAGCAGGTTTCCCGACCGCTTTTGCTGAGGATCAGGATTTTAGCTCACTTCTCCAGCCACAAGTCTGTCCCAGGGAGCTCAATGCCACTGTCCTGGTACCAGGGACAGTCCCAAAATTAATCTGTTGCACTCAGTGGTGGGTGACTCAGAGAGACGAATATCCAGAGAGGCTGAGTGCACACAGGAGACTCTAGTGTCCAGCCCTTCATTTGCCTGGACGAGAGCAAAGAGTCAGATCAAGGTCACAGTCAAGGTGGGTGAGTCACACTGGTCCTGGCACCCAGGAGGCGTGCAAAGCATGCTTGTTGATGACACATGGGAGTCATGACAGAACCCAGACCTCTGACCCCTAAGCTAATGTTGAAAATCTACAATCCCTGGGCCCTCCCTGGTGGCACAGTGGGTTAAAGCACAGCACTAAGAAGCTAAAGCCATTTAAGCATGAGCTCGATCCCTGCCTGATCCAGAGGTGACCCACATGGTGCAGCAGACCTCTCCTGATCTGCCCGCTGCTCCCCTCAGCAGTGTTCTTCATTGATCTGCCTGTTCTGCTCCCCACTCTGTTTCTGGTGGATGCTCTCACGGCCCCTGCACCTCTGGCCTGTACCCCAGTTCTGTATGTACAAATAAATAAATAAATAAATAAATAAATCTTTAAACAAAAATCCACAATCCCAAACCAATGTGTGAGACCCCCTCAACATTGCAGCCCTCATCTCTCAGGCTTTCAGGAGAAATTGACTGTTACATTGTGTAGCTGGAGAGTCACACGGTTGTGTCCCTGGGCCGGGACTTCTTCCTGCGCCACCAGCCCCTGGCCTGCTCCAGCACCCACATCAACCTGCGGGAGGTCTCAGGCCGGCTGCGGCTGCTCCCAGGGGAGTACCTGGTGGTGCGTCCACCTTCAAGCCCTTCAAGGGCTTGAATGGCGACTTCTGCCTGAGGATGTTCTCGGAAAAGAAGGCCAAGGCCCTGTGTGTGCCCGTGGCCTCTGTGGTGGGGGAATCTAGTGCCCAGGACTGCAGGGAATTGGCTGGACCCTGACAGGTCCCTGTCACTGTGGGTGAGCCACTCCAGCTGATGCTTCCCAGAGAAAGTGGTAAAACACGACACTGGGGGCCCCAGGGTCCTGCGCTCAGTTCCCCTCCTGCCTCCTCCACTTTGGTCTGTGGGAGGGCTTCATGGAGGAGGTGAGATCGAAGCTGATTTTAGAGGAGTAAGGGTACAGGGTGTCAAAGGTGACTTCACCCACCTCATTCCTCTGCCCTCCAGGCCACCCATGATGCCAGGCCCTCTGTTCTCAGGTTTTACCCTCAATAGCCAGGTGCAGCGGACCATCACCAAGCGGTACGCCTGCAGCAAGCTCGTGTTGGACTTCAACAGCTTCATGGCCTGCGTGATCCACCTGGAGACCCTCTTTAGTGAGTCTCCTCCGTTAGGCCCACCCGTGTCTCCCAAGGTGCAGGGAGTGGCGGGGCCAGGGGCAGAGCCGGCCGGTGCCTTGGGGAGGCCCATGGATGCCTCCCTCGGAGAAGCGGAAGCGGCAGGGGCTGAAGGAAGCCCAGGCTGTCACAGCAGACGCCGCTTTCGCAGGAGGCCTCAGAATCGGACGCCCAGTGCTGCCTTCTTCCTGTCACAGCAACTGGCCCCTGGTGCGTCTAGTGTCTGGTCACATCTGTGCTCCAGGGGGCCACGTTGAGGACCTATGTCCCCTCGTAGGGGGCCAGGTAATCTCTTGCCCCGCTGGGCCTTGGAACCTACTCCAGTAGTCAATGAAGGAAGATTTCCTTCTACGAGGGGCAGCTGGTAAGCTGTAATAGAGAAGGTCAGCCTTACAGAGCAAGCGAAGGGACGGAGTTACCCACAGTGGTGCAACCTCTGTCTGTCCTGCAACTCAACCTGAATGCTGGATTCAGAGCTGACCGCTCAGGGCCCCACAATTAGGTGGGCACTTGGCGGGGCAGTTGCAGGGAAGAGGAAGGGTGCCAGGTAGGAGTGGGGGGCAGAGGCAGCTCCCTGCTGTTCTAATGTCCAGAAACACCCCTAGATAAGCTCATTCTCTCTGGCATTTTAGAAATGTTCAGGCTTCTGGTTCAGGGCCAGAATGGTGGTGTCCATCTCTCCCTGACTGAGGTATGGCTTGAATTTTGATGAACTGCTTGCTGATGGTACTTGACATTCCTGGACAGTCTAGGTACCCAATGGTGTTTATTCATATTCACCTGTCTTACTTCCGTGTGAATACGGTGCGCATTCTGTGTCAAGCGTTAGGGAGGAGAAAGTGATCGTTATGCAGTCACTCAAATAGTTTTATTTATTATTATTATCTTAAAGATAAAACTAGCTTCATGTCAAATCATACTAAAGATGCCAATCCTAATGTGAGTGGAATTGTGGGTGGTGGGTACAATTTAATGCATCTGATTTCTAAGATCAAATGTCTTAGATTGACATATAGAAGGGCAGCAGAAGCAAAAATTAGATTGCAACAAGGTAGAATGAAAATGCAAAGTAAATGTGTGTGTCCCTGTGTACAAGTTTTATGCAGAAGACGCCATGGTGCTTCCCCTGTGAGGCTGCGTGAAGCCTCACAGGGGCCTTCACTGGACTGTGGGGACACAGGTCCAGAAATGTCCCCAGGCCCCAAGCCAAGAGGGAGGCATTACCCTGAGTCTGCTTCAGAGGCAGTGAAGTTAGAGCACCAGGTTATCCGTGTCTCTCCCGAGTGGCCTGGGTACACCCCTTTCTCCTCTCAAATGGAAATGTCATCGCCCCCCTTTTAGGGATCTGGGGAAGCCATTCCTAGAGCTGTGTCTGTGGGTGCCTGCCCCCTGGGCAATAGTGTGAACCTGAATATAGACGTAGGTATCTATTTTTCCTACACACACCTGTTTTGGGATCCCCTTGGGTATGGCAGTTCCCAAGTCACCCTTCTAAGGTGTTCTGGCTTAGGAGGTAGAACCTTAGTAGTGGCCCTTGCTGGTGGCGCAACGGCTTAGGACACAGCACAGCAAGCAAGCAGCAGCCGCTTCAGCACGAGTTCAGTCCCCAGCCTGAGGTGACCCACATGGCGCGGCAAAACTCTCCTATCTCCCCGCCGCTCCCCTCAGCAGTGCACTTCTTTGATCTGCCTGTTCTGTCCCCTCTCTGTCACTGGTGAATCCTCTCACTCCTGCACCTCTGGCCTGTACCTCAGTTCTGTATGCATAAATAAATAAACATTAAAATAAAAGAAAAGGAAACTTAGTAAAAACTTAGTAAAGGGCTTCCTTGCCTCCTACTACCGAGCAAGGCAGGTACCGGAAAGGTTGGAAAGGTCGCACCCTGTGAGGCAGAAGCGTGTCTCTGGCAAAATCCCGCCTGCTCCCGGGGAAGCAGGCCTTACCTGTTCTTCTCTTGCAGTGGCTGTGCTGTGTGTTGGTCTGACCCCAGCTTTGGTCATCGTGAGGCTTCCTGCCAGCCAGGCCTCCTCTTTCCTTCTCCCCCTCCAGGAGAACATTCATCCTGGAGAAGTTGTTGGCTTCTCATCTTCTCTCCCGGAGATCCCAGACTGTCCCTCCGCAGTCTGGGGAAACTTGAATCTCTCCAGCAGCATTTAAGCTGATAGTGGGGGGACAGAATCACTAACAGTTGTGGCCCAAATGGTTTCTGCCTTTCCCTAGTGATATGCAATCTGGGGCAGGCCCTGCCTGGGCCTCTCACGTTTTAGGAAAAGATGATCTTGGCAGGTGACGTGGCACAAAGTTGCTTGGGTGAGTTTTGGAGAAACAGCTCACTACAGATGGGGCTGCCTCTGGGGCTGCCTGCAGGGAAGCCGGCTGGCTGGGCCCCCAAGAAGGCTCTGGGGATGGGCAGCTGGGCCTGTCAACTTTTCTCACTTGCGTCTGGGAGAGGTTGTGAAAAGAAGCTGCTGCTTGGAGTCTAAGGGTAATTCTTACTGAGGGCCGTTCTTACTGGATAAAAAACTAGAGGGAAAATGCAATTCAGGCGAGTTTGATTCACTGCTGAGCACCTGGGCCATTGCTGAGGTCAGAAGACATATGCCACAGCCCAGGGTCATCATGGCTAAGTGGGGACGGATTGGTTCACAAGCAGACTTTGGAGTGTAGGCCTTAGGGTTAGTCCTCTAGGCTGCCATAACAAAGCACCACAGATGGGTGGTTTATAAATGGCAGAAATTTACTTCCCACAATTCTGGAAGTTGGAAGGCCAAGATCAGGGTGTTAGTATTGTTGGGTTCAGGCAAAACCAGTCCGCCTCCAGGTCACAGTGTGTTGATTTCTTCTTGTAGCCTCACAAAGCAGAGTGAAGAGGGAAGGCAGATCCTCCCATGTCTTGTAAAGGACATGAATCCCCTTAATGAAGGCCCCACCCTGGGGCCTCACCTTATCTACCCCTGCCCCCAGACCCCACTTCTTAACTCCATCATAGAAGGTGAGGGGACGGTCCTGATATATGAATTTGGTGGGGCCACCATAATGGTGAACTACTACAGGGAGAAACACAGGTGCAGGCCTTGGCCACGGTGTTAGTGTGATGAAAGTTGAACTTTTTGCTTCTGGAAGTAGAGTTACATGAACCCTCCGCTGGGTGCACATTCATCAATATGGAAAATGTCTCGACTGCTTGAATGCTGCCTTCAGTTCTCCCAAGGCCCAGTGGGGAATAAGGACAGGCCCTTGACTGAGGGGAAGTAGGCGCTCTGGAGCTTCACCCCTTAGAGACGGCTCTGGGGTTGCGTCAGTGCAGGGAGTTCAGCTCATGCGATGGCGGCAAGGGAGAGCTGTTCACTCTGGCAGCCTGTGGGTTCCAGACAAGAGTGGTTCTTTGCTAATTAGGCGTCTGAGGGAACTTCCGTCCTCAGAGCTTCCACTGGCAGAACTTAGCAGGTGTGTTTTCAGCAGCCCCAGCGGCTCCTGCTGCCCCTCACTGACTAGGTCCTCTCCCCCCCACACTTTTTATTTTAGGAATGAAACAGTCTTTGCTATCAATCTAAAATACCGTAGGCCCTCAGCTCAGGAAGATTCAACCTAATTTAATTCCTCTTTATCTACTTTTTTTTTAAAAGATGTATTTATTTATTCATACAGAACTGGGGTACAGGCGAGAGGTACAGGGGCTGTGAGAGGCTTCACCAGAGACAGAGTGGGGGGCAGAACAGGCAGATCGATGAAGTACACTGCTGAGGGGAGCAGCGGGTGGGTCAGGAGAGGTCTGCCGCGCCATGTGGTCACCTCCAGGGCGGGGATTGAACTTGCACTGAAGTGGCTGCCGCCAGCTTGCAGTGCTGAGTCCTAACCTGTTGCGCCAGGGAGGCCCACCTCTTTATCTACTTTTTGACCTTTACAACTTGGTGCTCTCATTTGATCAAATCACTGCTCTTGAAAACTTGAACTGCCTTCTCGTTGCCTCGGCCCCCCCCCCCCCGCCCTCCCTGTTGTGATGAGAGATCGGACATGCAGCACTGTGTCCGTGTAAGACGTATAATGACTGTCATATAGTATGACATGATCAGGACACTAAGTCTAGTTAACATTCTCATACAGATACGAAAAAGAGAAACATGTTCTTTCCCCTCATGTGACAACACCCCAGGCCTTGCCCACCTTATAGCGGCAGCTGGCACCCCCCTCTGCTGACCCCAAATCTGATCTTTTTCTAGGATATTTTCCTCTTTAGCTTCCACTCTAAGAGAGCTCATGCAGCGTCTGTCTTTCCCTGCTGGTGTGTTTCACCCGTGTCTGCCCTGAGCCCCACCCACCTCAGGCGAGCGGCCAGCGGGCCTCCTTTCGTGGGGGGCTCGTGCTTCACTGTGTCTGCACAAACCACCTCTTCATTTGCTGGTCCACACTTGGAGTACCTCCTCGTCTTGGCTATTGCAAATAATGCTGTGATAAATATGGGGGTGCAGATATCTCGTGAGGAGATTATTTTATTCCTACAGGTAAGTGCCCAGAAATGGCAATTGCTGGATCATAGGGTAGTTCTATTTAAATTTTTTTAGTGTAGATTTAAAAAAGTTTTCGCATTAAAATATTTTTTTATATATAATAGTTTATTTTTACATCATTTTGTACATTTTTTTTCATCTCAATTGTAATCTCCATTTTAAATTTTTTGAGGTAACTTCGTTCTGCTTTCATTGTGATTGCAACAGTTGACACTCCTGCCAAAAGCACCCAAAGGCTCCCTTTTCCCACATCCTCAACAATAATGTCACCTGTTGTCTTTCTGATGACGGTTCTAGTACGTGTGAGGTCGTATCTCATTGTGGTTTTGGTATGATGCTATTGAGCATCTTTTCATGTGTTTGTTGGCCATTCATAGATCTTCTTTGAAAAAAAGTCTATTCCAGCCCTTTGACCTTTTAAAAATTAAATTATTTGTTTAGCTGTTGAGCTGTATGAGTTCCTTATCTATTTTAGGTATTAATCCCTTGTCAGACATGGGATTTGCAATTCTCTTTTCCCATTTCCAGGGACTGCCTTTTAATTTTGTTGATCTCAAAAAAGAAAGTTCTTTAACTCAATCCTTTGTTTTTCAAATATGGCGTGGCTGCCTGTATTTAAATTATATTCAAACCAACTTGCAACCGTAGTTTTATTTTTAAGGCCTATAGTTTTCAACTACTTTAGGGGGTAGTCTGGTTATCAAAAATATATAGTAGCATCAGAAAATGGCATTTTCTTTAGAGAGCTCAAGTCCCGGGTAAGGGTTGGGTTGTCCTGGGATTGCAGTCCAGCCTGTGAAGCAGCTCACCCAGAACAATGGGTAGGCTCTCAGCAGGCAGAACTACATACTGCCCTGGGAGATGCTGGGAGGGCCGCAAAGATGATTATGCCAGCCCCTGTCTCCAAGAAGCTTGCAGTTTAAAAGGGGAGACAGACAGTCACAGGTAACAACCATCTGGGCCGAAAGAGGGACAGAGGTGTCAGGAGAAGAGAGAAGTTAACGCTATTCGGGAAAATGATCAGGCTTCATGCGGGATGGATACGAGGAGTGGGGACTTCATTCATTCATTTATTCAGTAAATGTTCATTAAGCATCAGCTGTGTCCTAGGTACTGTGCACACCCTGCAGATGAGAGGGAAAGGCATTGCAGAGGGAAGGACCAGCAGGGGACGAGGCTACCTGGAGACAGCGGGCTATTGCTGGACTCGGGCTGTGCCTTGGCTCTGAGGACTTCGCTGCAGCCTGCAGGACCCCGGGCCCGATTTGGCCTCTTGCTTCTTCCCACCGTCTGTGTCGTGGTCCTGCCAGGCTACTTTCCCTTTCTAGATCAGTGAGAAATAATTTCAGGCTGCTTCCCTGATAAGACAATATCCGCGGCCTTCCGAGGTTCAGGTTGCTTGGTAACTAACACCTGCTCCCTCCATTCCCTGGGCTGCAAGGATCCTCCAGAGCTCTTGGGGCAGATGAGAGACATCTTCTGTGGCTGCCGCCTCTCACTTGGCCAAAGCACCTTGACATGTGGCCAGTGAAGCCCTGCTGACCACCCTGGGTCAAGCCCCAGAACCACAGAGCTCCCAGAGAGGGGCTTTTATGGAGCGAGGTCCTGGAGAAGCCCATGAATGTGGCCTCAGAGCTGCAGTGCAGATGCAGGCTGATAAAGCTCAGTGGGCCTCCCACTTCCACCTGCATTTTTGAAACATTTACTACTAATTAATTTCTGAATTACACAACAATGCACTTCCTAATTACACAGGGGAAGCACTAGCGGCTATAAAGGGTCGTTATCTATTGCACAAGTGACTCTAATAGACACTCTCCCAGAAATGAGAGATGGAGAGAGGGGGCCGGGGGAGGGGAGCGGGAGGAGGGGGAGAGAGACGGATAGATGGAGAGTGAGAAGCAAGCCTAGTCTGGAAAGCTGCCTGTCATCTGCAGGAGCTCGGGACTCTGCAGCCCCCAGTGACCTTCCAGGCATGAGTCTCTGTGCTCAGAAGGAGTGACTTCTCAGGAGCCCTGCCAGCTGGGTAAACACCAACATGGAAATGTAAATAATCACATGCAGATGCGATGCAAACATAATTATAGCCCAGTATCCTGAAGAGAGGGACTCACTGCGGGCTGGACACATTTTCACGTCTGAAAGTCCCATTTTGCATCGTGATTCCAGCAGACTCCAGTCTCTCGCTTTTCCTCCTTTGTTTGGTTTCTACTGCCACATGGATTTTCCTTTTTTATACCAGGTGGAATAGCACACTAAAATGAGTGGCTTTCATATCACGTTGGACTAGCTGGGTTATCAAATATTTATGAGGTTGGTCAAACATGAATGAGCACCTACTATGTGTAACGTAGGTTACTCATGCTGAGCAGAGGTGGGGCTGCGGACTGGACTCCTCGCCTTTGGGTGAGTCACTGCAGTCTGGGGAGAGAGATGGGCGTACAAGTAAGGATCTTCATGATGGGAGGCCCATGGGGATTACAGCTGAGATGGGAAAATGCACCAAATGAAGAATGATGTAAAAAAACAAAAAAACAAGTAAGGAGCTTCAATATGGTGGTGGGGCAGCAACTGGGAGCCACAAGGGTACTAGCTCATCTTGGGGTTCAGGCAAAGCTATGTGGAACAGTGGAGAGTGTGAAGTAGGAGTTCCTACCCATCTACTTAGGCGGTGAGAGGGGGAGTCTCCTCCCACCCCCATTCACAGACTAGTGCGAAGGCTGTAGCAATGGTGGTTATCCTGAGTGGCGGAGGCCTCTGTCACAGGAGAGAGAAACCACGCCAGTTATTTGAACGGAAAGAATTAATTATAACAAGTTGCTAACTAGGTATACTTGTAATTAGTAATTGCACATAGGAAAAGAACTATAGGTTTCATGGAGGGAGTGGCTACAGAGAGTAACTAGCCATAGGGCTGAGGGAACAAGGGGAAGAGGTTGGAATTATTAAAACTTAGAAGTGTAGAGGCGAGATTACATGGAGCTGAAACGCAGTCCCTTGGGGAGCTGGTGTCTTGGGAAGGGGAGGCTGAGCCCCAAGGAGCCAGGTTCTATGGTTGTGGGAGTCAGGGCAAAGTGGGTGCCTCAGCTGCTGGCGCCCTCTGGTGGTAGAGTCTGCCATGGCGCCAGAGGGTCATTCACAGCCGGGAGGAGGATCTGGGTGCACAGATAATCCCTTATCCATCCAACATGGACTGTGAGCCCCCACAAAATGTCTAGCCCTTACCTGGCTTTGGGGACACAACAGTGAGCAAAGGCAGCCTGAAACCCTTGTCTTGGTTGACTTATATGCTAGTTGAGGAAAGCAACTAGACAATAAATACAAACATAAAATTATGTAGATATATAGGTAGAATATCTTTTTCAGAGACAGAGAGAGAGCTAGATAGAGAAGTAAGTGCTAAATTTTATTTTAAATAGGAAAGTCTGGAAAGACCTCTCTGTGGATATGGCTTTGGGGTAAAGACGTGGCAAATTTGGGTGGATATTCAAGGGAACAGCACTTTCCATAGATGAAGCAAAATAGCGCAGAAATGACAAGGTTGAGGAACAACAAGGAGATCAAGGGGCTGGAGAGTTTCTTTGCTTCCTTCTAACGTGTCAAAACTCAGAGAAATCCAATTTAGTCTGAGCCTTCCAGCCAAACAGAGAAAACAGGTCTGAACTTGATCCTCTGGTAGCCCACTGCCCACCAAGGCACAGTTTCATTCTGATCCAAAAGGTAGCTTCAGCCCTGTCTTTCCTGTCTCTGGAGACATCTTCCACGAGCACATCCTTGCATGAAATTAACCAGCCAATTCCCTGTACTAAGCCCAGTGTTTGTAAGGAAGCCGCTGCTGACTGTGGAGGGGTTTTCAGGCTGTGTCTGACCCCATCCTCAGCTCTCTACTGAGCTCCTGTGAACTTCTGGGGTCTCTTCCACCTGCTGGGATTGGCCGTTCCCTACCTTGGCAGCCCGTCACTCTCCTCTTCCTCGGCCTCTAAGGGAGTAAGCCAGCTGTTCTGAGCCATCAGTCCTGGCTGCTCTTCCCCAGCCTGGCGGTGGCCACTAGTTGGTGTGCCTTTCTTGAATGGGCTCTGGGTGTTGTTATTCCCACCTCTAACCACGCCCAGGTCAAGCCCACCAGGATTGGGGCCTGAAAACCACTGGGTACAGCCGTAAAGTCCTAGCATCTCTCTGTTCCGGGCCTATTTGCTCATGCCCTGAGCTTTCCAGGGGGGCAATTCCCCAGGCAGGACAGTGGCAATCCTGAGGCTCCTTCCCACCCAGGGAAGGACCAGATTGCGCTTCGGCAGGTGTGCAAGGTAGCTTCCCCTGAAGGCGACCTACAGGGACCCTCCTGTAAGTTCTGGAGTCAGAACATGAGTCCTGGTAACTGTTGGATGAGATTAGGGAGGGCCCCGAGGAGCTGCCGTGGGGAGACTTGGATCCTGGATGGCGCCCTCCTTCTGCGGGGCTACGGTAAGGCTCCTTACAGCAGCTTGGGGTCCTCTGGTCACAGGTGGGTCCACTGCCTCCCTCTGGCACGCTGCCTGCCTGCGGTCCCGCCCTCCCTCACCCGGCCCCAAGCTCCCGCTTCTTCATGGGCTCTGTCTGCATTTCAAGTGGTCAAATGTTGATTATTAAACTTGAATTCAGTGCCTGCAATTTATTTTATTTATTTATTTTAAACATTTCTTTATGCATACAGCACTGGGGTACAGGCCAGAGGTACAGGGGCGGTGAGAGGCTTCACCAAGTCAGAGGTCTCGATGCCAAATTGCCCATACACAGACTCATCTTTCCTGGCACCCCGTGGCATATGCCTTCCATGACTTCACATGCTGGGCTCCAGAGACCAGGCTCGTAAAACAAAATAAAAGAAATTGCGGGTCCTCCCTGATGACCCAACGGGTTAAAGCGCGGCACAGTGGAGCCGGCCACGGCCGCTTCAGCACGAGCTTGATCCCCGCCCGGAGCTGACCCTCATGGCGCGGCAGAACTCTCTTATCTCAACTGCTGCTCCTCTCAGCAGTGTACTTTGTCAGTCGTCCTGTTCTGCTCCCCACTCTGTCTCGGGTGCCCCTGCCCCTCTGGCCCAGTTCTCTGTGCATAAATAAATCTTTAAGAAATAAAGGTACTAAACTAATTCCATTCAAGAAATGTCCATCCTCACGACCCAGTCACTCTAATACCATCACTTTGGCATCAAGTTTCAACATATGAGCGTTGGAACACACAACACTCAATCCATTATGGTGGTCTAGGTGGAAGTCAAGTCCACTCCATGGCAGCCAGTGCCCCCAGAATGGTCCTCTGTAGCCTGCTTCTCTGCGCAGGGTCTAGACCCAAGAAGTGTCTCCACTCGGCCCTTCCCTCGGAACCTTGCTCCAGGTCAGTGCAGACTTTTGCGTTGAAAGGAAAGCAGCTGACATCTTAATGCACAGACTTTTTTTTTTTTTTTTTTTTTTTTTTTAAGATTTATTTATTTATTCATACAGAACTGGGGTACAGGCCAGAGGTGCAGAGGCTGTGAGAGGCTTCACCAGAGACAGAGTGGGGAGCAGAACAGGCAGATCGACGAAGTACACTGCTGAGGGGAGCAGCGGGCGGGTCAGGGGAGGTCTGCCGCACCATGTGGGTCACTTCTGGGGTGGGGATTGAACTCATGCGGAAGTGGCTTTAGCTTCTTCGTGCTGTGCTCTAACCTGCTGTGCCACCAGGGAGGACCATTTATGCACAGACTTTTACAAGGACAGCCAAGGGCAAAGTCAACCAGTGAGGAGGCCCTGCAACCCCTCAAGGGTAATGACCGAAGGAGAGAGGCAGAGAGATGAGGCCACGGGTGGTCTCGATGCCAAACTGCCCAAGCACAGACTCATCTTTCCTGATGCCCTCAGGCTGCCCAGCCCTGACCCGGGCAGAGGCAGTGAGCTTGCCTCTGCCCGGGGTGTACACACACACTCTGGTTTATCTATAGGACTAATGAATTCTGCCAGTGTGATAATCAGCAGGAAGGGAAAAGTCAGCCAGAGCTAATTCTTTCCAGTGTGCAATGTAACTAATTTAAAGTGACTTGTTGAGTAAAGTGGTAATAATGAGGCTAATGTTATCTCCCCAGATGACAAGCCTATTTGTTGCGTTCTGCCTTCGGATGGAGCAGGGCAAGCAGGGGTCACACAGAAGCGTGGGCCTCCTTGCTGGTTCCTGCCAACTCCTCAGCCTCACTCACCTGGAGGCTGAGTGCTTCTGCATGTCCTAGGCCAGGACAGTGGCGGGAGCCTCTTCCCTGGTCACCATGGGCCCCAGGACATGCCATCACAGCCAGTGTCATGTTCTCTACTCACCCAGATGACACCACTGTAGATGGAGAGAGGGTCACGCCACGGAGGGTGTTCCCAGCCAGGGAGAAGCCCTGGGCCCAGATGAGAGAGCTTGGGGGTCTTGTAGTTATACAAGCTAGCTGGGTAGGCGTAGGTCGAAATCTCTCCACCACATGACCTCGGACAAGTCATACAATCTGATGATCTATTTCCTCACCTGTCAACCCAATATGGCAACACCTGCCTCAAGGAACTGCTCAGGCCCTTCTTCCTCATTGGCTGTGGCGGACAATGGAGACCAAGTCAGGACTGCAGAGCAAAGACTTGATATGTACACTTTGTGCTTGGATCGTGCCCTGTCTGTGCTCTGCTCTTTTTCTTCTTTTGCTTCTGCTTTCAAATCATGCTAGTTGGTCTTTTATGTTGTTTCACAAGGCATTTGCAACCCATTTATGGGATCAAATGGAGGATAAATAATTGACAAGTAGTTGTGAGGATTAAGTGACAATTGCAGAGTATCTGGCACTTTAGGGGTGTCCCTTCCCTCTGTTCCATGGGGTTCTGTTGTCTGCTTCCCACTCCAGGTGAGAGAGGGTCACATGGATGGTTGAACAGCAGGGGGGTGGGTGGGGATGTGCAGGCTTGGGTGGGGGAGGGCAGCGGATCCAGTGAGCACACATAGGAAGCAGAGGCTGAGGGGTCCAAGGTCTGAGCCGAATGGATGATCTAAGAAGTCACCATGAAGCTGGCTGGGAGAGGCAGGGCCAAGACAGGATGTGAAGATGGGGAGATTTAGGGTGTCCAGGAGGTCCAGCATGGGTTTCATGGATTCTGAAGTGCTCACCACAGCTGCCTGTTTTTATGGGGTATGTAGGATGCTTGAAAGTAGAGGTTGAGATCTCACTTGCTAACTATGGAGCACAGAGAATCTGGGAAATTTTTCTGTGCCCAGGAAGGAAGAGGGGGGTCGCAGGGGTACTGACTGAGTCCAGCTGGATCACTGAAGCTCTCCTGGACAGAGTCCAGGACACCAGCCTAATTGAGTCTCAGCAAGCTCCCTCAGTATCACCACTGGTCAAACAATGCCGGCATGAATCTTCAGGAATCACATCCAACTGTGAGGTGTGATGACAACCAGGCCATCGGTCCTGAGCCTCACAGCAGCAGCCGGACATTAGGCTTCAGCATTCCTTGCAAGAGAAACTGACTTCATAGTGCTATGCTTTAACCCTGTTGCGTCACCAGGGAGGGCCAGGAATTAGTAAGAGAGGCCTCAAAGCATGGGTAGCATAGCCTACCCATGTAGGCAAAGTTCCAGAAAAAGGTGAGGATGCAGACTAAGACAAAGTTGGAATCCCCGTGAACAAGCCTCCATCCCCTCATCTGCGAGATGGGTTAATAGTGGTTGCTGAGAGCGTTGGGTGAGTTAGTGCACAAACGGCTTTGGGCTAAGCTCAGGGACAAGCAGAGAGCAAGCCCTGTCCATGTTAGCGCTTCTTGTTATCAGGAACAAAAGTCCCATTCAGAAAATTTAGAAATATTTTTACTCTCTAAAAATATCTTTTCTTCCTTGACCCTGTTGACTTTGGAAGGCATTTAGTCTAGAAACTAGAACTTCCTTCCTTATGGTAACGTGGGTGACTCCTTTTACCCTCTGACTTTTGCTGGTTTCTCATAACCCCATAAAAGCCAGGAGGGACCAGATTGCTGAGAATTCAGATGCTGTGAGCTCCATTTGAAATGAAAATTTAAAGCATTTCGAAGTAAATTCTACTGCATTTAAAAATATTATGTGACTGGAGCCTCATGGCATCTAATTCACCAAATCTGATCATTTGAAATGCAGATGAGTTAGATACAATCTATTTCTCCATTTTCCCACACCCCAGGAGATTGAAAAATCCCACCTGCTTGAGTAGTAGGAGCTGGTGCTGGGGACCCAGTGAGCAGGGTGGGGTGAAGAGGGTCAGGTGTGTGTTGTGAGTTGTTGGGGATTGGGGTGCCATAGCATCTTTTTCAAGAGCTGCTTTGCAGGGGGAAGGATGCACGTGGCGGGTGTTGAGAAGGTCAGATGGTGCTGACCTTACACACTGGTCCCCTCCTCGGCCTGGGGAGTGTCAGAAGAGCTGTTTGTGGGGACAGAGAGGTGAGAGCCAAGGGGTGAGAAGCCAAGAGGAAAGTCTCTCCAGAGCTGGTTGGGGAGATTGGACAATCACATGGCATCACTGCCCCACACCCCAGTATTCTTGGCTTTGGGGCATCTGGAAGGAGCATGAAGGGGACCCCAGCTTTCCCTTCAGGTATAGGCGGGCCTGTACACAGTGAGAAGCTGCCTCATGTGTCTTTTGGGAAGGGGTCACAGAAAAGAAGGGTGTCTGGGCCAGCAGCAAGGCAGAGACTCTGCCTTGTCAAGACTGCAGTCAATCACCGTGTGGCCTTCTAATTTCCAGCTTCTGAATTTTAATCTTTCTTCCTACAGAAAATTCTTGAGGGCACTTGAGGTTTATGGGAAATGTTTGTCCATTCCCCTCAGTCTTGTCTGCTCTGACAAAATTAAATCTTAATAATTTTTTTAAAAAGGAGCCCAGTGGAGGTGACCAGAAGGCCATACAAGAGGATCCACTGCCTTTTCCCAGAAGTCTTCCTTCTGTTTCATTAAGTCAGTGAGTTAAGTTCCTTAGGAAATCTCTCATTTTACCTAAGTCTTTGATTTGTGCAAAATGGTTCATGCAGTTTCTTACAATGTCTAAATCTCTGCTGCATTTGTAGTTATATCCTGTTTTATTCCCATTATATTTTATTTTTACCCTGTCTGTCTTTGATTAAATCTTGTTAGTCTGGTCTATTTTATTATTAGTGTTTCAAAGCATTTGCCTGTCCGTATTCTTTGTCCCATTTTGGGACAGAGTTGGCTTGTCATCAGGATGGAACTTGTGTTTGACATTTTTTTTGTCTGTTTTAAGCTTGGGGTAGAACACCAAAGTCACCCACACAGGACCTTGTATTAACTTTTACACAGTTATCTTGTTTCCAAGAATGAATGCTGACTCAGCGCTATCCTACAAGGAAGGTGAGGCTTATGCATCCCTGTGCTGGGTTTCCCTTCATCCGTGACCTCTAATGCTTACTGCCACTGTGGGGGGAGGGAAGGGAGTAAACTCCCTGGGGTACCCTGGTGGTACAGGGGTTAAAGACACAGAGCTATCGAGCTACCTGCAGCCACCACAGCACAAGTTCGATTCCCAGCCAGGGAGGTGACCCACATGCTCAGCAGACCTCTCCTGTCTCATCTGCTTCTCCCCTCAGCAGTGTATTTCAGTAGATCTGCCTGCTCGACTCCCCACCAGAGAGGATTCTCTGGTGAATCCTCTCACCCCTGCAGCTCTGGCCTACACCCCAGTTCTTATATACATAAATAATCAACCTTTAAAAAAGGAAACTCCCCTTTAGAATGTTCCATGGTATTCAGGGAATGAAGAATTAGCAAACACAGAGAAGATGGCAAAACAGTGGTTATGTCTTATCATCGCATGCTTTTCAGAGAATTAATGGCAATTATCAGTAGAGTCACTGCAAGTAGCCCACATCAGGGTTATTATTTTTTTTTATTAAAAAGTTTATTTTTACATCATTTTGCACATTTTTTTTCATCTCAATTGTAATCCCCACGGGTTTCCCATCACCAAATCACCCCTGTGCCACCACCATAGTCCCGTGCATTTCCCTCCCTTCACCCCCCCCCGTTTATTTTTAATGTTTAAGTGGATTTTATCACTGGTCATTATTTTAAAGATCTATTAATTGATTCATATAGAAATGGGGTGCAGGCCAGAGGTGCAGGGGCAGTGAGAAGATTCACCAGAGGCAGAGTGGGGAGCAGAACAGGCAGATCAACCCAGTACACTGCTGAGCGGGTGGGTCAGGAGAGGTCTGCCGCGCCATGCGGGTCACCTCTGGGGCGGGGATTGAACTCATGCTGAGGCGGCTGTGGCTAGCTTCGCAGTGTTGCAGTATAACCTGTTGCGCCATCAGGGAGGGCCCATGACCGCTGGTGATTTTTAAAGCACACACACACCCCTCCTGCTGTCAGCACCCAGGGGTGGGCGCGGAGGGTAGGGTCTGGCTGGCATTTGCCTCTCAGTCCACCCTGGGGGCCACTTTTGCAGAGTCCTGCTTTCCTGACTCGGATGCGTATGTGTCTGCCACTAGAGGTGACCCCCTACCAGCTACATCACTTTATATACATGACAATCACTTCATGAAGAGTTATTTATGTGGCACTTTGCAAAGTGCTTTAAAAATGCAGCTGCGGTGCAGTTAGCCCTTCTGGCTCCCTGGCGAGGGAGGGATGTCTACACATCAGGCTCTAGAGCATTCGGAGGCGTCATGCTTCTCACTCAGTTCCCACAGGAAGTCACGGGCAGAAATCCTGGCTGCCACCCAGGACTGCCCACAGGCTCTGGATGTCTCTATTTGTGCTGGAAGCTTCCTCCGCAAGATACATTTCCAATTCAAATGGGAGAATCAACCAAGGGAGCAGGGCAGCTGGCGCAGGCCAGGAATTCAGTCTGTGCACCAGGACCTCGCCCGCAGCCGGACACTATAGCTTTGGGGGCAGAAGAGCCCAACTTATGAGTGATGTCCCTGAGGACACGCTTCCAGAATGGCCCAGGTGGGCTATGGCCCCACTCAGGCAATGAGATGGTGCTCGGCCTCTCCCGATTTTTGGCAGCACACTGGGGGTCTTGGCCAGGCACTCCCAGGGATAGGCGGGAGGGTTGCGGGGCTGGTGACTTGGTCCTTAAAAACTGTTGTGGTGGGTGGTGGAAGCTGGCGATAGGCCCAAGGTGGGTGATTTGGGAGAAAAAAGAGAAGTGAATCCTGACTTCACAGCAACATCTCTGAGGTTTTGAGACGTGGCAAAGAAGAGAAGGTACCAGGTGGAAAGGGTGGGGACACAGCTTAGTCACAAGGAACCATCTAGTCCCTGGCTGGTGCTCTGGGGTGGGAACTCATGGGCGGCCTGTCCTGCTTCCCCACCCTGTCCTGCAGCTAGGTTCTGTCCTGCAGAGAGGAGAGTGTCCAGACTGGGGACACTCCAAGTCTGTGGTGCCCAGCCTGGTGCCACCCTGAGAGACCCCAAGGCGGAGTGGGGAGAAGGGTGGAAAGGGAGATAGTCACAGAGACAACCAAGTTTAGAACATGTTGCTCCCACAGGTTTTATCCTCTTAAACTTGCAGCATCTCTGGGCAGCCAACAACACTCACACCTCTTTTCAGATGAAGAAACCAATATTCGGAGTGGTTATGCGACTGTCCAAGATGATGCAACTAGTTAGGAGCAGAGAGTGGACTCACTAACCTTCCCATGAGCCCCAGTGTCTGGGTTTGTCTCTGGGCTCTTGTGTCCTCTGGGCACGAATAGTTTTACATTCCTTCAGCCCCAAAGAGTCTCAGGCCTTTGGGCCTCCCCAAGTCCTACAGAGTCAGCTGTGGTCAAGGCCGTTCCCATCTCCTCACTCTATTCACATTTGGTGACGTCTCTAACTTTCCTCTAGTTTCCTGGAAGAAGCTGAGTGAACACAGTGAGAGGTCGCGGGCAGCTGAGACTAGCGAGATTTCTTCACAACCGCAAAATGAGGGGTGGGGTAGGGAGGGGGGGTGGGCTGTGACATTTCAGCTGAGTGTCCTCCCTTCACCCTTCCTGAGGTGAAGGAAGCTAGCTGCCCACTGTCCCCGCTGGGGATTCGGGCAGTCTCACAGTGCTGGCCTTGCAGCTACTGTCCTCAGCTCTTGAAAGCCATTGGTTTTAGCTCTTCTGAAGAGCCCTGTGTGAAACGTTCGTTTTTACTCAATCTGTCTTAACTCCTCAATTTCCCTAAGAACGTGAACAGCAGCTTTCTATTTCTAGATCTGAAGACAGACCCCCTGAGGTCAAGCCGGGGACAAGCTTTCTCATCTCTGCAGGGGCGATTTTGTTCTTGTCGGTAGCTCTTCTTCTGAGGGGTCTTCAGGCTTCCACTGCCAGGGCAAATAAATCTCTTGCATGAAAAAGATAATGATGAAACACAGAAATGGCCCTTTTCCTGGCTTCCTGGCGAGCCTTACCACCCTCTTCCCAGATGGGAAATTGGAAACTAGGGCTGGTTCTTGGAGCCTTGAGGGAGGCTGCTGAGGCAAACTGGAAAGGGCTTTTAGGACACTGAGGCTGAGCTGAGTGGGCCCCAACCCCCACCGGCTCTTGGAAGTTTAATTTTTTAGCTTGTGTTTGCTGAGCACCTACTATATGCCGAGAACTGGGCTATGGTTTTAAGAGCAGAATCATTCCTGCTTGCGGAACCAATAACCTCTCCCAGCCCTCTTCTTCCTTTCTGGGGGAGCACACTACACGCTTCAGAGACTGAGGTGCTGTTCACTGTCAGATGGAAAGTGGGCACGGGACCCAGGTTGCATCGAAGAGTCAACAAAGAAAGTCCTTTAGGGAACTTCTGGGAAAGATTTTTCTCTCTGTCAAAAAGAGAAATACGGGACCTCCCTGGTGGCGCAGCGGGTTAAAGCACAGCCCTGACAAGCTAAATCCACTGCAGCACAAGTTCGATCCCCGCCTCGGAGGTGACCCACATGGCGTGGCAGACCTCTCCTGACC
>NW_004567131.1:26511589-26515716 GCF_000260355.1 Condylura cristata
GGCTTAAGCTTCTTAGTGCTGTGCTTTAACCTGCTGTGCCACCAGGGAGGGCCCAAATAGAATCTTTTTTATGCCCGGTGGCGCAGGCATTAAAGTATCAATGCTATCACCCTACTGTGGCATGAGTTCGATCCCCGGCCAGGGAGCTGACCTACATGGTGCAGCAGACCATGCCCGCCTTGCCCGCTGCTCCCCTCAGCAATGTATTGCAGTAGCTCCTCCTGTTCTTCTCTTTCCTCTGCCTCTGTTGAGTACTCGTCAGCCTAGGCTTAGCGGGTTAAGAGGAGTGGAAGGACAATATTTCAGTTGGCCAGGACACTGTGTCAATTTTCTTGCCTAAACTCAATCAAAGATTAGGATGGGCTGAGCCTTTTCCTCTAGTGCCTGGGTTCCCAGCCAAGCAGGCGGGAGAGCTGGGGCATGGGTCTGCCCTCGGGAGCTCTGAGCTCCAGCTCCCTCTGCTGAGTGACCTACAGAAAAGGTTGGGACTTTTGTGAAACACAAAAGGGTCTTGGCCCTTAGCAGAACCAAGCACTGCTCTGACCCCGGGCAGTAGACCTTCCTTGGATTGATGCTCTGCTCTTGCTATCTTGAAATGCTGAAAAAGTCTTGGACAAGCTGCCCTACATTTTCATTCTGCTCCAGGCCTCACGCCTTATGTAGCCAGGCCTGTCCAGGGGGATGCAGATGCCCCAAGATTTACTAATGTAATCTCACCCCTGGAGCGCTGCTGCTCACTTTCACCTTGTTCATCAACAATAATAACGAAGATGACAGCCCCGTTTGTCAGGTGTTCTCTGGGGCCAGGCCCTGATTACACCTCTCCCTGTCAGAGAAAAGTCCCTCCATCCCGTCCTGGGTCTGCTGGTGCCTTTGGCATCCCCTGGAAGTGGAGTCACCCCGGGGCCTGGCTATGCCTTGGGCACTTGGCGGGGGTCTGTTCATACCGGCAGAAACCCCGTCTCCTTGGGGCCTGTGATTACAGAATGATGCTCACTTGGACGGTACCCTAACAGGGTCGCGAGCGTGGCCCAGAAAGCCAGCGGCAACACACCCTGGCTGAGCCGTCGGTGGGGCCGGGCTGGCTTTGCTTAGAATGTACTGTTGCTTCCCGCCTCAGCGCTGGGAACCGAGTCTAGAAAGGGGGGCCTTTACTGACTATTTTTGGTGAATATGGGTTACAGGAAATGTAAAATAAAAGTTAACTTTGGGGAGTCTGCAGGTAAATGGGAACAGGATGGTGGGGGGAAGGGAAGCCACAGCCAAGTGGCAGAAAGGAGGTGAAGAGCAGAGAGGGGGGCTGTGGTGGAGTGGGGGCCTGAGGGGTGCAGCGAGGGAGCACGAGACCTGATTGTTCCCTGCAGTTTGGGACAGCACAGACCTGCTGGAGGCCTGAGGTCCTCTTCAAGGGGCCTAGAAGCCCAGACAGGCCTGGAGTCGGGCTCAGTGATGACACCTCGTGGCGACTCCCCATGTGGTCTGGGGTGGCCCCTTAGTCCAGGGAGGCTGCTGGCTCTGGCATTGGCCTCTGCTCCCCCAGACCTCTGCCAAGGTTTGTTCCCAGACACCTCCACTGGAAAAAGGATCCCCCAAGTCACACCGGAGTGCGGCATCCTTTCCCGGCCTCCTGTGCCCCCTGAGTTCTCCTGAGGACTGAGGGTTGAAAGCTGAGAGCTGTGTCTCTCCTTCCCATGTCTTGCCTCTAGTGTGTGTTTTGGGGGGCGGGGGGTGTTTGGAAGGGGAACAGAAGTGAAGCGGAGGGACAGAGGGACTTGACTGAAGTCCTTTCCCCTCTGCTTCTTCTTTCCTTTGGGTAAAGATTGAGGCAAAGTCAATTAAATGAGAGTCAGAAGGACTGGGTTGAGAAATAAAACAGAAAATCAAACTACGCAAGCATTATGGTTCTTCTAGGAATATTAATTCAACTTCATAGCAGTTTTCGGGCTGGGTAGCGAGTCTGGTAATTTGGTGGCCCGCAAGACTGCTGGATCATACAGTAATTTTCCTCATTTCATATGGGAAGCATTTATAATACAGTTTATGAGACTTCTTGCCCAGGTCACTATCATAAATGAGAAGTTATTCCCAAAGGATCTTATCTAATACAACAAATGGATACAATTATTGAATTTATTAACATCTAAATTAAAAACTCTGAAAAGTGGAGCTCTAATTAATCAGCTTGCAAACAGCTACCCCCAAGGATAAGATAACAGCCCTTTAACCACAGCTAGTGATTTGAGATGTATTATTTTGTGAACAATAATAATATTTTCACAGCAGCTCCTATCTGAGTTCAAAGCCATCCCACAAATGTTAATTATTTAAAGACTTTCTGAAACTGAAACAGATAACGATTGTTTTCTCAGGCTTTTTAATGAGAAACAGCCGACAGGGAAGGGCGCGCTCCTTTGTCCAAGGTCGTGGCTGCAGGGGAGAGGGTCGGGCATGGCGTGCGATTCTCTCTCTTCTCTCCTACTCTTGCTCACTTCCACCTGTTTTCTACTTCCCTGTGACTAATGTCTCTCTATCCCACCTACCCTGACCTTCCCTCTACCACCCACTTTTGCTCAGGGGCCAGCACAGCCCTGTTCCTGTCTTACATCTGGGCCTTGTCTGAGTTCAACAGCCTCCCAGGGTCTCGGCCTCCCAGGGTCACCAGCCTGCCAGGGTCACCAGCTTCCCAGGGTCACAAGCCTGCCAGGGTCACCAGCCTGCCAGGGTCACCAGCCTGCCAGGGGCACCAGCCTCCCAGTGTCTCGGCCTCCCAGGGTCACCAGCCTGCCAGGGTCACCAGCTTCCCAGGGTCACAAGCCTGCCAGGGTCACCAGCCTGCCAGGGTCACCAGCCTCCCAGGGTCACCAGCCTCCCAGTGTCTCGGCCTCCCAGGGTCACCAGCCTGCCAGGGTCACCAGCCTCCCAGTGTCTCGGCCTCCCAGGGTCACCAGCCTGCCAGGGTCACCAGCTTCCCAGGGTCACCAGCCTCCCAGGTCTCAGCCTCTTCAGCTTCACCAGGTACTGCAGCAGCAGGAGCTCCTAGATACCCAGGTGAGTTGCCACGTGACCCTCCACAGTCCTACCTGCCAGCTGAGAGCCTCCTGCAGCTCTGGGGGGCCCTGGTCCTCCCACCTCAGGGTGGTGGGAGTGCTCAGCTCAGCCTCTGCCATGTCTTCAGAGCTCCCCTGTTTCCCCTCCAGTCTGTCGCCTCAAGGCTGACATTGGGCTGAAGCCCTCTGTTCGGGAAGATCAGTCCCCAAGACCTCACCCCAGCAATCCCTCTGTGACTCTTCTATAGTGTTGGCCTCTTGTTTTACTCTTTCGACCAAGTCTTCTTCTTACAGAGAGCTGTGAAGACACATGAAATAATATGTCAGCGTGCCTTCAGCCCCAGAAGCCAGACTGTATTACTATGGCTGTAAGGCTGTTGGGGGAACCAAACTTGTTAATAGTGAAATAGGAAAGGCAGAGGGAGGGGGAGGAGGGAGGGAGACAAGGGGAGAGGGAGAGACAAGAGAAGGAGGCAGAGGTATGAGGTGTGTGTGAGAGAGAGAGAGCAAGCAAGAGAGAGAGAGAGAGGAGAGAGAGGAGAGACAGAAAGAGAGAGGAGAGACAAAGTCAGAGACAAGGAATGAGAAAGAGAAAGCAAGATGCTCAAATGCACATGCCAAGCCTCTCCCAGACTCACACATCAGAGAGGTTTTTTTTGAGAGCCAAGGTCCAGAGCAGGACACAGGACATGGCCAGGTAGGCAGCTCCTCACCTCTAGAAGTTTCCATTGTTCTTCCTTGGATGTCTTAGCACTTGAAGTCTGAGCACAGGACTGGTTTCAGAGTAGCCAGATGCTTCCCAAGCCGGGGATCTCCACACCTCTGCTCTCAGAGGACCTGAAAGAGCCCGCTGCTTCTTGAACCCTGAGCACAGGACAGACCCCCTATTATAGACTGTTTGAACTGTCCTGCTGCGTGAGCTCTCCCCCACCAGGTGCTTTTGGGTGGGAGTTGATAGCACCTCCTCTATAGTAGCCTTCACCAGCCCCTGCAACTTGTCAACTTGAAGTTGAACACGTGGGCTCTGAGGCAGCCACGTCACAACCTCTGCAGTGGGCTTCAGCCCTCTGGCTGCCTGGG
>NW_004567131.1:26516525-26518116 GCF_000260355.1 Condylura cristata
CAGGGGCAGTGAGAGAATCGAACTCATGCAGAAGGGAAGTGGCTTTAGCTTCTCAGTGCTGTGCTTTAACCCACTGTGCCACCAGGGAGGGCCATCCATCATGAAACTTTATGCAAAGGGAATGAAGGACCAAGAAGGAGTGCTGTGCTGCCCCTGGTGGCCTGGAGGTGCCTCACACTTGGCTGGGAGGAGGGCAGGTGCAGGGACTTTGCCAGCTCCCTGTGCAGCCTGGAGCCAGCCCTGGAGCAGATACACTTGGGCAGCGATGGCCTTCAGACACCCAGCTGCTTTTCAGGGATCAGGTCCATGGGGTTGGAAACTAGCTTCTTGGGGCGGTGTGTGGAGCTTTTATGAACCACCTGTGGTACCAATAATTCTGTTGGGTAAACACTACAAAAATGGGAGCTTCATGCCAGCAAGGGTATTTTAGGGCATGTGTGTTCCCGTCTCCCTTGAGAGTTAAACAAGAAGGAAATATCAGTTCTTTGCTCCTCTAGCTTTATATATTTGATCTCTGATTATAAAGAACTCAGTTCTCAGAACCTGGACCTTTCCTGTCTCCCTCCTCCCTCCCTCCCGTCTTATTTCATTGTGCACGCTGTGAGAGACCTGGAATGAAATCCATCTGCAGATAGCTCAGGGGAGGGCGTGTCTAAAGCCAATATGGGAGCACCTTTGCTCATTTGTAGCTGTCTCTGCCTGTGATAGGGAGAACACAATGAGAGCAGATGCAGCATCCCTGGCCGCTGAATGGCAGGTGAGAAAGCAAATGTACCTCATGCTGGCTTAACCCCTTCCGGGCCAGAACGCTTTCCACAGGTGCTGTCTGTCCTCAGTCTCTGTTTGAGGTAATGTAGTATCTCCTGTCTGTCTGTCAGGGAGGACAGCCGACCATCCTTCTCACAGTGCTGGGCTCAGCTACTCAGACAAGAGGATCAGAGTGTTCTCAGTTGAAGTCCAAACATTGTCACCATGTGGCAAACTCCTGTTCTGAAGGGACCTGACATGGTAAGACTCCCTGGTGTGGAAGGGGAGATTGCCACACAGGCAGCGGGCCCTGGAGGTGAGGGCGGGCCTGTTCCTCCCACTTTGACTCAGAGGGTGGCACAGTAACACACCTCCAGAATTCCACTGATTTTATACTCCCAGTTTCCAGAAAGTATGATAACATACTTCAGCAAAACGCATGGTGCGCTTTATTCAATGATGTTTCTCTTTTTTCATAAGTCTGCCTTAGACTTGATTAAAAACAGTCACATTGGCTGCTGTTTCCATCACTGAAACCAGGCTGTGAATGACCTTCTCCCACAGAGACTGTTCCATGTCAGCTCAGGTGTTCTGGAACTGTCCTCAGAGACACCTTCTGAGGGGTTTGGGTGAGGCCCTGCAGCTGTTTCTAAATGCCAGTGCTTGCATTTCACGTGAGAGCATCTACTTCATTCCTAATGACAGAAAGACACCTTTCAGAGTCAACCCATCTTGTCACATTTTCTTTGTGAAATAGAACATTTAAATAGGATCCTTTTGCGGATAAACCATTCAGATCCAACGAGAGCTCAGAAGAATACCACTAGGAACTCTGAAAAACCGT
>NW_004567131.1:26520766-26543891 GCF_000260355.1 Condylura cristata
GAGCGGGTTTATATTGCAAGCTGTCAAATCAGCCAGAGTGAATGACTCCTGTTATATTCCATGGGCCCTGGCAGGGGAATGCCAAGCTGTGTCAGACCCGGCTCTCGCCTTCAGCAGTTTACAGCCGCGTGACCTTGCAACTGTGGTGTTCCATGAGAGAGACACAAACCAAATGTGGGAGTTCAAAGACAGACATTTAATCATGACGCAGGTGGGAAATGGAGGCGTCTCAAGTTAGAGGTATTAGAATTGGCTCTGGTGGGAGATGTCACATAAAGCTGACCTCCCTATCAGCCTGTCTGATGATATCTTTCTCCTTTTCCATCGAGATGCACAAACTTTAGAGGAGTTAGAGACCCACGGTGATTCATGAAAGTCCCCATTCTCCTGCCCCGCTGAAAACCAGTCCTTCACCCATGCATGCATCCAAAGGCTAGTTACCCACCCCATGGACCTTCTCCCTGAAAAGCAGCTGGGAGCAGTGTGGACTACTCAGATGTACCTACCTCCAGGGGCTGGCACAGCTGCACAGGGGGTCCCTGTGCTCCCCCCAGGGCAGTGGTGAAGCTCACAGAGATGCCCTCCTGCCAGCCCGGCCCTCCTGCCAGCTGTGAGGTGCCTCCAGGCCACTAGGGGCAGCACAGCGCTCCTGTGACCCTAAGTGTCACAGAATTGGCAGTGACTCTGCTGGATGACCAGCTGGGTTGGCGGGTGAATTGAACACAAGGGGATGTGGTGATAGTTCATGGGTGATAGTATTACCGAACGCCGGTCTCAGTTTCCCTCGGCCAATAAAAGGAAACAGAGTTTGAGGAAAAGGAAAGTGGTTTTATTTGTCGACACATGAGGAGGGCAGCAGACTCGTGTCCGAAAGCCCACTGTCCTGCTCTTTGGCAAGTTACAGGGCTATTTATACAATGTTCAAAAAAGAAAAGGGGAGGTGGGCGAGTGTCCGCAAAGGGGAGGGAGTAAAAGTTAGTGCTGGGATGGAGACCAGTGGGCACCAGTCTTTATTGACACAAAGACAAACAAAAATGGGGAATCAGCAAGAGTAATGGGGAGGGGGCAGGAAGCAGCACAGGGAGGAAGAGAAGTCGGTGTCAGCAAGCTTTCTCGCCATTTGCTTTTGTTGGGGATTCCTTTCCTTGAACCTAAACCTGTCAAGGAAGAGGAACTGCAAGGAGAACAAACTCACAATCAACTAAGAGCTCTGGGAAAACCAATTCTGTCATAAATTTGTCAAAGAAGGCAAATCCGCAAATGGTTATCTGAGAGCCCATTTGCTGTATCAGTAGGGCGGCAGGAGAACTATAGTGACAAAAGAAAAAATTGGTTGCATTTTCCATTAATTATATATATATATATAAAACATCTACCATTTGAAACACTTTTTTTTTTTTTAAAAAGATTTATTTATTTATGTGCACAGAACTGGGTTACTGGCCAGAGGTGCAAGGGCAATGAGAGGGTTCACCAGAGACAGAGTAGGGAGCAGAACAGGCAGATCCACAAAGTACACTGCTGAGGGGAGCAGCAGGCGGGTCGGGAGAGGTCTGCTGCGCCGTGTGGGTCACCCACCCTGGCCGGGGATCGAACTTGCACTGAAGCTTCTGTGGCTAGCTTCACAGTGCTGCGTTTTAAACCATTGCATCACCAGCGAGGGTCCCCCATTGAACCATTTCTAAACATACAGTTCAGGGCTGTTCATTTCTGGAACTTTCTCACTTCACAGCTGAACCTCTACCCCCTAAACAGTAACTCTTCGCAAAATTAAAAAGAGGCCCAAAATAGAGGTGTTCATGCCAGGTCCCAGCAAGACTTCCTGGTAACCCAAGTGCAGTTCCAGCCTCTGCCCAAAGTGGAATCCTGTGCCAGTCAGGTGTATGTCCCTGGTCAGCCCTAGTGAGGCGATCTGTTAAGAACACCCCACCCTGCCCCCCCCCGTCCATCAAGGGATATTTGGGTGTTTCCACCTTATGCTATTGTGATGAGTCTTGCTATGCAGAGGGGTGTGCAAATATCACTTTGAGACCCTGCTTTTAACTCCCTGGATATATGCCCAGACGCAGAATTGCTGCCTCTATGGGACTCTTGGCTGTATATTCTGAGGCGTGGCTGCAAGCCACCAGCCTGGCCGCTCCCTTGTAGAGAAGGCGATCACGCTTTCTCCTACTCTCCAAAGCATTCCTGTTACAGAATGAGCCCCTGGCTGGGAGTTGTTGGGGGAGGGGGGCTGGGGTGGTGGCTGGGCTTTAGATCTTCTGTGCCCCTGCTTCCTTGGCTGCGAAGAGACCCTTGTACCCTGGTGTTGTCAAATTCTTAATATGCAAAATGCAAACGATCAAGTCTGAAATTTTGAAACTTCTCTTTAGCAGGGGAGTCCTATCCCTATCCTGAAGGGAAATCTATGGGCTCCAGTATAGAAAATATCAGGGGTAGCGCGGCCCACTTGGTGTCCTCCCCACCCCTCCCTCCTCCCCCACCCGAAGTCCCTGAGGACCTTCCACTGGACCGAGGGCTCCTGAAAGCACAGTCTGAAAACCTCCCAGCTCTCGGGCATCTGATAGCAAAGCATCTGTGATTCTGCTGTCAGTTTAAGCTGACTAAGTTTCCTGCTTGTATCAAAGCCCTTGCAGCTGCCACGAGGGGCTTGTAATCTGGGGAGCATCGTCCTGAGTGTAATCTGGGGAGCATCATCCTGAGCGAGGCGCTCACCTGAGCGTGTCACCTGAGAGCCAGCCCAGCTGCCAGAGCATGGCCAGTGACAGAGGGTCCTTCCCACATCCAGTCCCTGGAGCCTGCCCAACCCACACTGAAGGAAAGCCCTCCGGTCATCTCCGGCCATCTCCTGGGGCTCCCCCACAGAGCTGTCTCCTCAGAGCTCCCTGCACTCAGAAGGGATGGACAGACCATCCCACTCCTGTGGGGAACCACCGCCAAACACTCCATGGCCCCTACCTCTTATTCCCTCAACCCCAGGTCTCCCTCTTCCTGCCGTGCAGAGTTGGGGGCACAGGCCTGGGGGTGGCTCTTGGCTTTCCACTTACCAGGGATGTGCTCACAAGCAAGGCACCACGGCCTGGGCCTCCTCATTGGTATAATGGGCACAGTGCCCCTCACAAGGCTGTTGGGGATGATGTGAAAGATGGAGACAAGAAACCTGTCAGAGCATGGTGTTTAATAAACACCCATAAATGGCACTCTCCTGTTGCTCTCAGTCTTAGAAACCCCACCTTCCTGTAAGAGAACAGGGCATTGTGTCATGGAGGAAAGAAGCAGGAGAAACAGCTGGAAACATGAGTCTGGACCGGATTACAGAAGACCTGAATGCCATGAAGGGATTTGCTTTATTCTGTGGACAGCTGGCATTCTGGGTTATGGCCGCCACTCCCCAACCCCCCCCACTCCCCCCCAATTCACATGTCAAAGGCTTAATTCCTGGTGCTGGAGAAGGCAATCCTCTTTTTGAAATAGGCTAGTTGCAGAGGTAATTAATTAACTTAGAAGTGGTTGTATTAGAATGGATCGGAGGGGGCCCTGATGTAAGATGACTGGTGTCTTCATGGAAAGCGAAATTTGGAGACAGGTACACAGAGTGCCGCGTGCAGACGAGGCAGAGAGCAGTGGGGTCCGGCACACCAGAGCCAGGAGGAAGGGAGCCTGGCACCCCCCTCCTGTCCTCAGAAGGGACTAACTCCCCCCCATCCCCCCCCTTGACCTGAGACTGCTAGCAGGCAGGACTGGAAGACAATAGAGTTCTGATGTTGAAACTAGTCATTTCGTGGGGCTTTGTTACAGCAGCCCTGGAAAATGAGCCCAGCTGGGGACTTGGGCAAATGAGGAGCCAGAGCGTGAGGAGGGGGTGCACAGGGAGAGCTATGTCTGGGGAGCAGGAAGACAGCGAGCAGGTGGCTTCGGAGGCAGGGAAGCCAGGGGCACTGCAGCAGTGGCCTGACAGATGTGGAGATGGATTGGAATGAGGGGGGGGGAGGGCCCTGTGGTGGGGCCTGGTGGGGGTGCAGCAGATTGCGGGGTGCTCACTGTCAGTGCTGTGCTGTGTGTGGCTTCTCTGCGGCAGTAACAGGCAGCAGGGGTTCTGTTCCTCCCGGAGAGACGGGCCCCCTGGGGCCACTCCTGTGCCTGCTGTGGAGGCGGCCCTGAGACCTGTGCCTGTGGCGTTTGAGAGCTGCTTTTGTGCAGTTCCCTGCCGGGGAAGACCAAAGGGTGATCTGGGCAGAGTCAAACTGAGAGCGACAGGGAGCAGGGTCTGGGGAGCAGCGACTGTGAAGCATCCGTGCTCAGGTTCTGGCATCTGGGCGCTGGCAGCCTTCCTGGGGAGGCAGGGAAGGGGGGCAACATCTGTGCCATTAATCACCCTCATCCTCATCATCTTTGAAATGCAAACGAAGAGCTCCAGCCCTGGAGTGTGAGAATGTCTGGGCCTGGTAGGTGCTTCCTCCCCTCTTCCCCCCCCAGGCACAGATGGGGGGGCCTCTTCACCCCTTCTGCAGGCCTCCTTAGGTCTAATCGCTCCCTTTCAGGACAGGAGAACCTTGTCTTTGTTACAGGGCAACAGGAGTGGCTACTGACCTGGTGACCTGGTTTTGTAGTACTGACCTGTGTGCTGAAGAACTCAGGGCAAGACCCTAAAACAGACTTGCAGGGAGAAATAACAGGTTGATTTACAAGAGCAGTGAGAAAAGGGAGGACAGAGGGAGAGAGTAATTGGCCAGCTTGTGGCTGTCAGGCAGGGTGGGCGCTAAGGCCAGAAAAACAAGGCAACGAGGCCCACCTGTTCTGTCTTTGAGAGCAACGTGGCCACTTCCCCCCACCGTAGTTCCAGGAAGGTGAAGTTCCTCTCTCCCCTACAAGCTGAGGGAGGAATCCTGAGAGGAGGGAGGTGGACTGTTTTGGACACAGATGTCCGCTGCAGCACTGACATTAAAGACCTCCTGGGGTGAGGTGAGGGAGAGGCCACACCGGAGGTCTGGGGACAGCGTCCGGTCAGTCCCTGTGCTTGGGGTCAGGAGCCGACGTTGAGAAGAAGAGCCAGGTGTTCTAGGTGAGGCGGGCAGCGGGGTTTGGGGTCCAATACACACTCAAGGGGGCCTCGCCGAGGCGCTTGGAAACCCCAGGCTCTGAGCGAGCATGTATGTGGGGCAGAAGGGAGCACCCCGGGCTTGCTCAAGCCGGGGTAACGTCATCCCTGCTTCCTTGAGACGTGACCCCACCTGCTCAGTCAAGGATGGAGGTGCAGGACCAGCTGCTATGAGCAGATAAGCTGACCGGTGGCCAGTGACTGCAAAGTCCTCACAGGGCTAAAGAGCCTCGGGCAGCAGCGGAGGGGAGGGGACAGCCTCCCCGCATCACGGCCATTTGTCATCGTCAAAAGATGTTTATTAAGCACCTAATTGATCCTATGCTTTTGCTTTTGTTTTACTTTCAGAGCTCGTGAGGACTAAGCGATGCACAAACAAGCAAAACCATGATCCGTTTAAGGTAAACTATTTGTATCGTTAAATTTTCCTTTTCTCTCATGCCTCTTCTTTCTCTCCCAGGAGTCTCTGATCCACAAACCTGACAAGTGACAGGAGACTGGTGCACACAAAGGTTATCACTGATCTGGGCTGGAGCCTTGTCTCGACCACCTCGAACTTGTCCCCGTGCCCCCCGTGACTCCCCCACACCATACATGCAGCCCCCAAATGACACCCACTGCACGCACATGTACACCCCAGGACCTACCACCCACGTGACTCCACAGTATTAGCCTCACGCCCCCCCCAACGTGTACCACATGCATGGACATGAACCTGTCATATACATGGACACCCAAGCCCCACACCTGCACATCCTGCAAGATGCCTGGAGGTGACCAGGGCCTCCTGGGGCAGGGCTGCGCTCTTAGAAACCCTGTGGGCTCAAAAACGGAGGAAAAGAAAGTGCCCTCAGAAGGGACATTTGGGGTCACTGATGGGGTGAGCAGGACCCCAGCAAGGCTGCCTCAAGCCAGGGGCTGGTGCCCTTGCCTGGAAAAGGGCCTCACCCACCTCTCCCAAGTCAGTGTCCTCCGAAGGGCTGACCTGCGTGGCCATTCTAAGGGGCTCAATATGCCGGCGTGGGGGGTTCAGTGGGAGCAAGCTGCTGTTTCCTTGCTCCTCCAAGGCTGGGTACTGAGGGCCTCCGCCGCCTTCTCTGTCTCTCTGCCTCCTCTCGTCTCCCGACCAGGCACAGACTCTTCCTTGCTCCCTTCTTCCCACAGCCCGGGCGGGCGTGAGTCTCCTTCCCGCAGGAAGGCCAAGCTGAGGGTGGGGTGTTCCTTCCGCTGTTTGACTGCAGTTTGTCTAGTTTGACCTCCTTTGTCCTGTCCTCTTGCTGGTTCTGGAAGGTCTATCTCATGGTTTGGGGGTGACGTCCAGCTAATGATTTTGTGCATTGCTTTCAGTTTCCAGGAACGGTTTCTTCCTCCTCTTTGCTGCCTCCCTGATTCCAGGCGTCGATGGCAAATCAGTACTAATCCCAGTCAGACAATACTGAACTAGAGTTCAGTGCTGTGGGTTCAGCGGGTTTCTAAAGACCTGGTGGCTAATTGTAGCATTGTTCTTTGCGAAAATTATATCCTGAATAACCAGTAGGCAATGAGCGTGCCTGTGTATACTGCAGGGTGCATAATCCCCTCCACCCACGTCCCCCAGAAATGCTAATCCAGGCCCAAGTGGGCCACGACAGGGCCTCAGACACTCAGGTTGTCTAGTGACACGGTACCGAGTGTCTCCCTGTGACGCTGATTTGAGGGAGAGAGAGGAGCCATGGTGGGGAAGGAGGGTGGAGATGATGAAGAGGAAAGCAGCAGTGGAGAGTCTGGCTCTCTGGGGGAGTGAGCGCCCCCAGGGCCGTGGGGCTTGTACCTGAGCTGTGGGGTGGGGGGAGGCTGCGGGGAGAGAGGCGCTGTGAGGCGCAGAGCACAGAGTGGGGGGCCGACCCGTGGCTGAGATTGGGGCAGGGTTGGGAGCAAGAAGGTGCAATAGGGCGAGTGTAGGAATGAACGGACTCACCGCAGGAGTGGGCAAATTCTTGGGGGCCTCCTGGACGGGACAGAGTAAGGGTGTGAACTAGAAAAGGGGGGGCTGGAGGCGTGATGATGACTTAGAGCTGGGACACACCCCTGTAGCCCCCGGCTGGCTCCCCTGTGTGGAGGAGGAGGCGGGCTGCTCAGAGGGTCTCGGGGCTGGTTTGGGGCTTACTGCCTGTTGTGTAGTGTGGATACCCCCACATCTTGGCGGCAGAAGAGTTGCTTGCTCTTCTTGCTCAACTCGCTTAAGCTAGCCAATGCTTAGTTCTGTGTCTATAAAATGGAAGCAGCCACGTTACTGAGGTTTGAGTGAATGCTTGTGAGCTGTAACACACGTGTAAGAATACGCATACCTGAGTGCCAGTGTACTTTTTTTCTTTTTTAAAGATTTATTTGTGCATACAGAACTGGGGTACAGGCCAGAGGCTCAGGAGCGGCGAGAGGCTTCACCAGAGACAGAGTGGGGAGCAGAACAGGCAGATCAATGAAGTACACTGCTGAGGGGAGCAGCGGGCGGGTCAGGAGAGGTCTGCCACGCCATGTGGTCACCTCCGGGGCAGGCGGGAATCGAACTCATGCGGAAGTAGCTTTAGCTTCTCAGTGCAGTGCTTCAACCCGCTGCACCACCATGGAGGGCCCATACTTTTTTTTTTTAATGCATACAGAACTGGGGTACAGGCCAGAGGTGCTGGGGCAGTGAGAGGATTCACCAGAGACAGAGCGGGGAGCAGAACAGGCAGATTGATGATGTACACTGCTGAGGGGAGCAGCAGGAGAGACAGGAGAGGTTTACGTGCCATGTGGGTCACTTCCGGGCCTGGGGATCGAACTTGCATGGAAGCAGCCACGGCCAGCCTTGCAGTGCTGCACATTTACCCGCTGTGTCACCAGCGGGGCCACAGGGCCAGCGTACTTCTGCAAGGACACCTGTACCTGTGCGGCTTCACACGCACCTCTGTCGGGGCGGTGGCCCTCACGTCACACATCTGTCCATTGGTTCTGCACAAAGGCCCAGAGTGGCTCCAGGCTACTTCCTTCGGCAACACTGGGCTTCAAACTCCGGGACTTGAGGGGTGCCTCCCTCACTCTAGAATGTCCACCCTAGAAGCGCCCCTCCTTCAGGCTGCCCTCAAAGGCCAGTGAAGTGTCCATGGGCCCCTTCGTGTGATCTTCCCACTACCCTGAATTTGCACAACTCTTTGCACCTTCCAGTGGGACTCTGTTGGTTCAGTTTGGGCTAGAGATACGGTGTATGCGACTATCACCTGTATTTCTTGGGTAAATAAATAAAACTTGTATTATTTATTCATCTAGCAAACACAGAGCACAGAGCATGGTGGCTACATGCTGGGGATATGAACTCCCCTCCTTCCAGGGGGTTATAGTCCATAGAGGCACTGCTCCTGGTGCCCTGAAGGGGGTGTCTTGGTGGGGTGCTGCGCTCATGCAGACCCTGTGGTTAGCGCTCAGCTGACAGAGGTGCTTTAGAATCTGTGTGATCCAAACTCAGAATTGCCAGGCAGGTGGGGAGCAGCTCAAATCAGCGACAGCAGAGCTGTGTGGGTACAGGCCTGCCCAGGAGGCCGGCCTCCCTCCCCCGTTTCTCCACATTCAGATCAATTTCCCCCACTTCTCTTATATATTCACAATTTTATCTCTATAAATTCTCCAAGCTGGAACATCACACTGCATTAGAGTTTTGCCTTCAATGCATTACCACCCCAATTCATCACGCTGCTTAAAATGATGGCCGCTCTGAGCCCGATAAATCACCCGGCACTTCCCAGCTCCTGGGCTAATGAATATAGAGCTTGGGGAGAGAGGGGGCCCACTCTTTATCACTCCTTCCCTTGGCCTTTTCTTCACTAGAAAACGCACTTTCACCAAATGTGGGGGAAGGATGGGGCAAGGCTGGGGTGTGAGCTGGGGGGTAAGACTGGGAGGGGCAGAACCAGACTCGCTTCTCACCTTCTCTCACCTTCCCTCAAGCCTCCCCCCTCCCCCCCTTTGTCCTTCACCCTCCTTCCTTCCTCCCTCTGCTTCTCCCTTCTTTCCAGGCCTCCCTTCTCTCCCACCCCCCACCCCCTTCCTTCCTTCCTTTCTTCACTTGTGACTTCCTTCCTAGGTCTTCAATATTCGCATTTATTTATGGAGCATGTGCCCTGCAGCACTGCACACCTGAAGATACCTGGGTTTGCCCCTCCTATCCTTACACACATGCCCCGCCCAACAGTCATTAGCCGTGCCACCTGCTGAGAGGTAGTTAGCCCTACGAGCCATGGGCACGTCACACAGCATGCCTAAGCTCTGGCACACACGGCTCCGAAGGGCCGGGGCGCACAGGGAGGCTAGTGACTGGGGGCTCGTGGGTGACTACGGAGAGGTAAAATTGTGAATATATAAGGGTGACCCCCAGAGGGGGTCTCTGGCCAATGGGAAGTGAACTTTTGAGCCCCTGGTGGATCAAAAAGCGGCTCTGAAAGCAAACCTTGCACCCGTCCAGGACTGCTGAGCTTCCCCAGTTAAGGACTAAGTCATATCCATGGAAGTTTGGAGAAACTTTTTGCTTCTTTGGGCCCCAGTTTCCATACAAAATTCAGAGCTTCTTAATTAGTCTGCCTAAGGAACTTGTCCTGAGAGAATAAATAAAGACTGTGCACAAAGACTCAGCCATAAGGATACAGCATAATATTGCTTTTTTTTTTTAAAGATTTATTTATTTGTGCATACAGAACTGGGGTACAGGTCAGAGGCTCAGGGGCGGTGAGAGGCTCCACCAGGGACAGAGTGGGGAGCAGAACAGGCAGATCCACGAAGTACACTGCTGAGGGGAGCAGCAGGCGGGTCAGGAGAGGTCTGCCGCGCCATATGGTCACCTCAGGGAGGCGGGAATTGAACTCATGCGGAAGTGGCTTTAGCTTCTCAGTGCTGTGCTTTAACCCCTGTGCCACCAGGGAGGGCCGACTTAGCATTGCTTTTAAGAGCAAAATATGGAAAATTTTAAATGGGCAGCAACTCTGGGAAACTGGTAAATTATATAGTGGTGCATCCATAGTATAGATTAAATGTAGACTTTAGCATTGGGCAGCAGTACCTATATCTATGTAGGTCTGCAGTCTGTCTGTCTAGCTGTCATTTATCTGTCATCTATCTATCAATCTATCATCTATCTAGTTCTATTAAGAAAGGGAGAAATGGAGATATTGTACTTGGTAATATCAGCTTAAAAAGTGTATAAACTGGACCCTCCCTGGTGGTGCAGCGGGTGAAAGCACAGCACTGAGAAGCTAAAGCCACTTTCGCATGAGTTCAATCCCCGCCTGCCCCGGAGGTGACCACATGGCGTGGCAGACCTCTCCTGATCCGCCCGCTGCTCCCCTCAGCAGTGTACTTCATCGATCTGCCTGTTCTGCTCCCCACTCTGTCTCTGGCAAACCCTCTCACCGCACCTGCATCTCTGGCCTGTACCCCAGTTCTGTCTGCATAAATAAATAAATCTTTTTTTTAAAAAAAGTGTATAATCTAACATGTATAGTATATTTCCATCTTGTTTACTCGCATATCTAAATGGGTAGCTAGCGGAGAGAGAAGCTGAGCGAGTGAGAGGAAAGACATTGAAGGACCAGTGCTGAATGTTGATAGGGTGGTCTCTTCATGTTGAGATGAAGGGTTATTTTGATATGCGTTATCACTTATTTGCACCTTCTATTATTTCTACAATGACCATAAGTTGCCTAGGTAATAATAGTAGTAACGTTTTAATAAAACATTAGAATTAAAAAACAATAAACTTGTGCTAAGAAATTAAGTCAGAAGGAGAAAGATAAATAAATACCAGATGGTTTCACTTAGTTATGTGAAATATGGAGACACAAAAACAGAGGATGGAAAAAAAACACAGTGATAACAAACCCTTGACATGTGACTGCAAACCTCGGCTCCAGAAGGGGAGGCTGGCAGTGGGAGCTGAGAAGCTGGTGGAGATTGGTGTGACTTTGGGGTGAAAACATACATCTGTAGAGGTTTGAGCCCATCACCCCTAAAACAAATACAACAAAATAAACTGACTTAACCTTAAAAACAAAGCAAAAACTGAACTCAATAGACTTGTAAGCCAAAGTTAATGGCGTAACTTGCAATAGCCAAAGGTGGAAATGAGCTGAATGTCCTTCCATGGAGGAATGCCGGGTAAAGCAAGCATGGCACAGCCACACCATGGGACGTTTTCATGGGATGGCTTCCTTAAAAAGGAAGTCAATCCTGACACCTGCTACAACAGGGACGAGGTGTGAGGACATCTTGCAAAGTGACATCAGCAGTCATAAAAGGCCAGTGTAGGACTCACTGTGGGTGGTACCTACACTCGTCAGGGTCCTAGAGACAGGAGTAGAGTGTGGTTGCCAGGAGCTGGGGGGGGGGGAGGGAATGGAAATTTTTTACGTTTTATTTTATTTATGCATACAAGAACTGGGGTACAGGCCAGAGGGATGGTGGGTGAGAGGAATCACTAGAGACAGAGTGGGGAGCAGAACAGGTGGGCCTACTGAAATACACTACTGAGGCTCCCTCAGGTAGGCCAGGAGAGGTCTGCTGGGCCATGTGGGTCAGCAACCTGGCTGGGGATTGAACTGGTGCTGCAGAGGCTGCCAGTAGCTTCAGTGTGCTGAGGCTTAATTCCTTGTCCTGTAGCAACCCCTTAACTCCCAGGGAGGCCTGGGAATGGAATTGTTTAATGAATATAGTTTCTGTATGGAATGAAGTTAAAGTGGCTTAGAAAGGGACATTTGCACAACAAAGCAAGTGTACTTCATACAAATAAACTGTGCACTTAAGTTGGCTAAAGTAATAGATTTTGTGCTTATGTTTGTTCACCACTAAATAAATAAACAAAGAGATAAAGTGAGGGATGCTTCCCAGTGGCTTTTCCAGGCCAGCTCCATGGCTCTCACCACCTCTGACAGTGCAACCCAGGTGGCTCTGGGGAGAAAAAGGGGGCGCACACCAGCACCCTTGGCACTCGGGGTGCTCCCTAGTGCCCACTCTTGTTATCAGAGATACAGGGCCCCACACTTTCCAGAAAGCGCTCCGGCTGCTTAGTGAAGAGGCCTGGAGCTGGAGCAGAAGTGAGGAACGTTGTTTTCACAAGGCTAATTAACCAAATGTGTTTTCCTCGCATGTGTCTGTGTTTTCACATTAGGTTTTGCTACAAAGAGGATATTACAGCTAATTAGCCTCGCAGCTTTGGACAGATCTCTGAATAACCAATAAGTTAGTTCTCACGGAAGCATGCTAGTCCACACTCTTTTGCCTTAAACCACATGTCTCTGCAGCCCAGCAGCCACCACGGCTCCCGGTTGGGTCTGCAGAGCCAGCTGGAGATGTGATCTTGGGAAACCTTTCCTCGTGTCTCAGGCAGACGTCCAAGGCTCGACGCAAGCTGAACGCCACGGGTCTCCACCCAGGCCCTTCCTGTAGAACTAGAATCCTTCCAGCCTCCTCTACCATGGCTCCCCCTCCCCTGCCTGATCTTAATGGCCAGAAAAGTCACACCAGAGGTGACAGCAGCCAGGTTCTCCCGGCAGGAGATCCGGGATAGATGCTTGGTGAAAAGGGCTCCGTTTCAGAGTTCTTTTGGTGCAAATGGACAGAATCTAACCCTGGCTCATTTAAGCAGAGGTCTAACCGCAATAATAATTCCAGTTGACACAGGAGTGCGCACACTGGGGACTGATGGAGGCGTGGAGCAGCAGAACCCCATTGGGCTGCCCCAGCGTGGTTCTGTACCTGCGACTCCAGCCTGGCGTCTCTCCTCACGCTCCGATTTGCAGGAGAAGCTGCTGGCTCAACTTGGGGGAAGTGGCTACCACTGTGATTATCAGTCCTGACCTCGAGCCGAACTAGAGAGGAGGAGCTCACCCTTGGATTTTAGAGTCTTCCCAGAGGAAGGGAGACTTTGCGGGCCAGGCAGCCCTTGAGAGGGAGTTATGGCAGCCATGATGGAAACGGGGCAGAGGAAGTCTCTCTGCAGAGAGGAATGCACCCGGTGTGTGGAGAGAAGCAGTTGCTGGCGATGAGGTGCAGGCGGGGGAAACCGGGAAGAGGGTGTCCCTCACATGTGACGCCCGGGCTGGGCCTGTTGGCAACCCAAGCCTCTGAGGTGACCTCTGTGGTCGCTGCTCCCTCCGTGATCCTACACGTAATAAAAACCATCCTCCACACATTATTTTATTATGGCCGCCATGAGAAGTCTTAGCTGCCTGGGATGCTAAAGGCACAAGCGAAGCCAGTGTGAGGACTTGTTCTTACCTGACCACAGACGCTTGTCTGGGAGCACAGCAAGGGCCATTTCATTCTACCTTATTTTATTCTTCCAAATTAATTCTAAAGACTTAATTTCTCTCCGTGCCTGCCTCCCACCCTGCTCAGCTTCATCAGGCTCCGGAAGGAGGACTATGAAGACTCCCTCTGCCCCTCCTGGGCACTGGCTGCGCCTTCCAGTCTGGTCTTGTGGGCCAGATCGAGCCTCTAGGGAGTGAATTCCCAAGAGCTCAAAATACTAAGTGCAGCTGCTGTCGCTGGGATGTGAGAACCAAGTCGCCTGTGTATTTCATGCCAGGTTCTGGGTTGGAGGACACGTCACTCAAACGCTCTGCAAACTTGTCTAGTACTGTGACACCTAGGAAAGACAGGTGCCTGGAGAACCAAGACAAACAGGCAGGCACAGGGAGCTGGGCCCATGCGTAGAGGTGGAGGGTGAGGGTGGAGGGTGGTGCCTCCGAGAGACAGTCAGCCAGGGAAGGCCAGGGCGAAAGTGTGCGGCTCCTGAGCTGAGGGCGACGAATCACATGGGGAGAGAAGTGGCAGAGCTGGGGAGTAGGCTCAGTGAGTCCAGGGAAGCTTCCAGATTGAGGGTGCTTAAAATCTAAGATTGAATTGGGCCCTCCCTGGTGGCGCAGCGGGTTAAAGCACTGCACTAAGAAGCTAAAGCCACTTCAGCATGAATTTGATCCCAGCCCCTGAGGTGACCCACATGGTGCGGCAGACCTCTCCTGACCTGCCCGCTGCTCCCCTCAGCAGTAAATTTCAATACATCTGCCTGTTCTGCTCCCCACTCTGTCTCTGGTGAATCCTCTCACTGCCCTACACCTCTGGCCTTTACCCCAGTTTTATATGCACAGGCAAGATGGAGGCAGCAGCTTGGTAACGGTGTCGAGGAACCAGGGCTCGGGCAGTGCTGTGCAGGGTGGACTAGCACGGGGTAGGTGGTCTCTGGGAAGCTGTTGGGAAGGATTTTATATGGTAATGGGACCAAGAATTCAGAGCTAGGGGTGCAGAGAGAAGGTGAAATTTACACGATGCAGAGCTGTTAGTGCACAGGGAAAACAGGCAGCCCAAGGTCAACCAGGGGATGTGGGACCCGGACCCGTTAAGTGTGTATTGACTTCAGGGTGTCGGAGGCCCAGGCCTAGTGGGGGAGGAGATAAAGCCAGGACCCGAGTGGCGTGCTGGGGTAACCCACCCACGGTGACCATCAAAGCGGTGAGACACAGAGGGAGTGCGCAGGGTCTCCGCAGTGTTGGGGCGCTCTCTTTTTCATGCTCCTTGTTTGCTAATCGCTCTCTGCTTACTTGGTAACTGAGATAGATCCCCGACAGCCATTTCCGCTCCCAGTGCCCTGCCCACTGGCGACAGGACTTCTCAGGAGCAGACACCGTCTCCAAACTGGACAGCTCCTTCCGTGAGCACCAGCGATAGAGACAAAGGGTCCCGGCCGTCCTGTGGGTTGGCGCCTTGAGTGGTGTCTGCACAGGCAGCAGGAGCACAGCCCGGGAGTGAAGAGAGCTGGAGGGAGTGGGGAGGGGGAGAGGAAGAGTCAGAGACCACGGGAGAGGCAAGAACACAGGTGCGGATGGAGCCAGGGGAGAGAAGCGGAGATGTCCACCTTTCCTGCCAGGGCTTATTTCTGAGGCCCCGGGCAACTGTGACCTTGAGTCCCATGAAATCCCTCTGGAATATTCCGCACTCTAAACAGGGCTGATCTCACCAACTAAGGAGGCAAAATTACTTCTCGTGGTGGGGACGCCTTAGGTAGCACGATGCTATAGGACCTTCCAAAGGGTCATAGTACGGAAACAGGTACATAGTATATCCGTGCTGTTAAATCTTTATGGAGTTGGGGGGAACCTTGATTCCCAGAAAAAATGGTCTGAAATGGATCCTGAGCCTGTGTGCGCATGCAAACTTTCCACAAACGTGGAGAAATATACTCTGAATCGTTGGCATGAAGACTTCTCCCTACCTTTGTTTCTTTAGCCAGCTCACAACCACGGTGAGGTGTTCTTCGGGGTCCTGACCGGTGCAGACGCCCTTGGCTGCGGCCACAGAAGGACTGGAGAGGGAGGGGGAGGGGAATGGCAGGCTGACGGGTCCTGAGAGAGGGACAGCCCTCAGGATGACAAGCAAAGGCTGAGGGCTGGGGGCAGGGAAGAGGGCTGGGGACCACCCCCTCCCTTCCCCCTCTCCCTGCAGTTGGCACTCGAGGGATCGCAGCGGCCACCGTTCTCCAAGGCCCTCACTAGCGGAGCGTTCAGCGTCTGCCAGAAGAGGGACGTGGATGGTGTTCTCCTGCCACGTGTCTTTCTCAGCCGTGTGGAGGACCCCGCTGCACTGCCACACTCCTAAGCACCGAGACCCCGGTGGGCAGTGTGGGGGTGGGTGGGGTGGGGGGGACTGAGGGGGTGTGTGGAATTCCTTCAGGCAGAAAGAGGCAGGTACAGCCCGGCCCAGGGCCGAGAGGCAGCAGGACGTCAGACTTGACTCAGGCAGGTGTTGGCATCAGCACCTGCTGTACATATTTTAAACAGCTTTTGGAGCTATAATTCATGTACCATATGTTCACCCACTCAACGCATGCAGGTCAATGTTTTATAGTCTTTTCAGAGAGTTGTGCGGCTGTCTCCACCATCAATTTTAGAACCTTTTCATTACTTCCAAAAGAAGCCTGCACCTTTTAGCTAATTCCTCTCTCCCTCCCTCCCTCCCTCCCCAGCACCCCGGCCCCAGGCCACCAGTCCGGCCTGTTTCTGTTGGCCACCAAGCTGTTTCTGTCTCTGCAGTCAGCAGTGAGGAAGTCTCTTAGGCCTTAGCCCTGGTGTGTCTGGCTTCTTTCACTAACGATGCCTTCAAGGGTCCTCCAAGTTGTAATTTGCATCACTTTGCTTCTTTCTAAGACCAAATAGCGCTCTGTGGAGGGATAGACCACGTGTAGTTCATCCGGGCCTCGTCACTGGGGCTGTTTGCACCCTGGGCCATGGTGAATTTGACCATCCATGTTCTAGTTTCTGTGTGGACATATGTTCAATTTCTCTGAAGTGTCTACCTGGGAGTAAACTTGCTCAGCTAGAAGCCCATGTGTAATTATTTGCAAAACTCCCAGACTGTTTTCCAAAGTGGCTGTACTATTTTGCACCCCCATCAGCAACGTATGACCATTCTGATTTCCCCATAGCCACACTCAACTTGTTATTATCTAAGTGTTTGATTCCAGGCCTTGGCGGTTATGAAGCAGTATCTCATTGTGGTTTTGAACCAGGGGAAAGTGGTGGCAAGAGGAGCTGAGCGAACCAGAACACTTGATCCTGTCAGCAAGGACAGGACCCCAGTTAGGGAGGGAGGGAGCGGCAAATGAGATCACTTCCTCAAGGAGAGATGGAAAGGATTTAGAACTCAGGCCAGAGTTTAGAATCAGCGGAAAGCCAGAGAGACTTAGGGAAGCTGAGGCAGCAATTCTGTCAGATGGCAACCACTTGGCCAGTGTCCACACCCGCCTACCTCTGTCTCAGGGCAGACACACTACCTGATCACGTCGCTCTTTCTTGCTAACCCTACAAACAGCCTCATTGCAAACCCTCTCTATCCATATGGGAAATTGTTCTTTTCTGAAGAGACTTTGGCATATTACTCTAGATAGAGAAGCTATTTCTTCAAGTAAGATTTAGATTGACTTCACCCACCGCATATGCCAATATGCCCTGTGAAGCTGTTACTCTAAAGTGCTAGTCTCTGACCTCTGGTGATATGGAAGATGAATACAGCACATGAGACTCCCTCCTATGGCTTATTGACTCATTTAGTTTCCAAATTTTAGTCCCTACTGATCTTGCAGTAACAGCACCTAGGGAGACGCTCCATTGGTGGAGAACTCAAGTGCCTGAGATCTGTGCTCAGGGGCTTGTCAGAGAACCAAGCAGCCAGCCTGCACAGGAGATAGCAAGGGCAAGGGAAAAACAAAGAGCTCCTGGAATTTCTCAGGAGCAGACAGAGGTGAGGGCTGCACTGCTCTGGGGAACATGGCAGGTGAGTAACGGCCGCTATTTAGATTTCTCTCTCTACTTGTGATGATTAAAAACCGACTGACTTTCTTTTTTGGCACCAAACCCAAAGGTATGCAAGAAATAAGAGAATTTGAAATACGCACTAGGCAATGCTACCCTCTGTAGTGATTTTTCAGATGGGGAAGAGGGAATAAAAAAACAATGAATGCTAATTAGTTTACATTAATCAAAATTGTATCCAGCTTTTTTTTCTTTCTTTCCAGAACTCTTCAGTGTGGGGAAGCAGCTTATTCAAATTTCACCTCTGTTTTTCAAAAATTAATAAGGGCTATACATTAGAGTAACATTCTGCCTGCCTCATAGAATATATTAGTAAAGGTTTTAATTACTGAAATTATACAGTCATAAAGAGATGATTTAATGAAAGCAATCATATCATTTGCATTCTGGGTCTGCCTGCACACAGACACTGTACGTCACACCGAAGTGCAGTCAAATAATTACCTCCACTGTCTCTCTGCCCAAGGACCTGGGCGCAAATGATTTCAAGTTCAGTAAATACCTGTTGGAGGACGAGAGAAGCAGCTTCCTTTGAGACGGAGTAGAGACAGCAGTGGAATTCTAAAATGGCTTTTCTTTCCAGTAGCTGAAGCTTGTCTTTCCTGGAGCAACCATGGTGCCCTCACCTTCGGTAAGGGAAAATTAATTGGCGTGCTCTTTTGTTGAAGAGCATTTTGTGTTGGCTAAAAGCATTAGAGTCGAGCCTGGGGTTGAGGGCCTGGGTGTAAAAAGACGGGTTATTTAGCGGCTCTCATTCTCCCCACATGCGACAGGATGAGAGGGCATGCGAAATCTCACAGAGTGTTGCGCTGGTCGAACACCCAGCCTGTGTAGGCAAGTGGGGCTAGACCTGCCCCCGCCCAGGTCCTCCTGGGTTCTCCCCACAAAGAAGAGGCAAACGTGAATGATGTGTGAACTACACTAGGGGTGCTGCTGAAAATTATTTAAAGTGAAATGAAGAAAGAAAAGTTTATTCAACAGATGGTGTCGGGAAAATCGGAAAGGCACATGCCAAAGAATGAGAGAGCGATCAAGACAGGGAAGGACGAGCTTGAGGGACGACGGGGATGGTGCGGGGGGACTTGGTGGTGGCAATGTTATGGGGACTGCACCTGAGAGGAGGAAGCAAACATTGCACAAAATGAACAATGATATAAAAAGAAATTTTTAAGTATATATGTATTTTTAAAAAAAGAAAGGGAGAATCACAAAATGATTCCTGCACCCCCATGTTTATTGCTGCTTTATTTACAATTGGAAAGACATGGAAACAACCCAAATGCCCAAAAGTGGATGACTGGATTAAAAAGATGTGGTTCATATACACAATAGAATATTACTCGGTAATCAAAAAGGAAAAACTCATGCCTTTTGCAGCAACATGGATGGAGCTGGAAAAGAGCATGCTTAGTGAAATAAGCCAGAATGAAAAGGAAAATACCGAAGGTTTCACTCATAGCAGGAGTATAACGGTCCAGGCGAGAAAATAATAATAATAATGAACAACCATATACCAGAGACCTATTATGGGGGTGGGGTAGGGAATGGGATAAAAAACAGTGGGGGGAGGGAAATGCACTGGACTATGGTGATGGTACACTGGTGATTTGGTGATGGGAAGCCCAAGGGGATTACAACTGAGATGGAAAAATGCACAAAATGATGAAAAAAATAAACTATTATTTTTTTTAAAAAAAGAAATGAATAGTGACAAGGTAAAAAAAGGGAGAATCAGTTGCACTTCTATCAGATAGAACATAATTTGCATGTCTATAGATAAAAACTATTTTGCATTGCTCTTAGTTATCTATAATTTGCACTTGTAGAATTATTTCCCTTAAATTAAATTCAGTAAAAAACTAAATTAGGCCCTCCCTGGTGGTGCAGCGGGTTAAAGCACGGCACTAAGAAGCTAAAGCCACTCCAGCATGAGTTCGATCCCCACCCCAGAGGTGACCACATGGCACGGCAGACCTCTCCTGACCCGCCCGCTGCTCCCCTCAGCAGTGTACTTCATTGATCTGCCTGTTCTGCTCCCCGCTCTGTCTCTGGTCTCTAGTGAGTCCTCTCACCGCCCCTGTAGGTCTGGCTTATACCCCAGTTCTGTATGCACAAATAAACCTTTAAAAAAAAACTAAATTGGAAAAAAAAAATGAAACTGGACCACTACCTCACACTATACACAAATTCAAAATGGATCTAAGACTTGGATGTAAGACTAGAAACCATAAAATATATAGGAGAGAACACCACGCTCTACAATACCGACTTCTGAGTGTCTTTGGGGACTCAACTTCAGGGGTAAGGGAAACAAAAGTAAAAATAAACAAAGAATTGTTAATGGGTTTATCCAACTTCTACTTTGATTACCTTCTCAGGAAGCTATGTAAACAAACAAATAATTTGAAAGCAGAAATTTGCATTGTTCTATTTCCTTGGGCACTTTATTTCCACACTCTGGATGCTGTTTTCCTCAGTGGTGTGATAGAGGTAGAGATTGCATCAGTTTCTCCGAGCTATGTTCGTGAAACTCTAGTGTCCCATAAGATACTGACTACTTACAGGCAAGACAAGTTCTGTGATGGAGTAAATTGGGAAAATCTACACCCTCAAGTACACTTTTGGGCACACAGAGAGCATATAATATATTAAAGCTGCTTCCCAGCCTTTTTGACATCATTACACACATAGAAAATGATGATACTCTGTTTCTATGGCTCACTAGAGTAAACAGGGGGGACTTTACATTCACATATATTATATTTTAAAAAATATTATATACTTATGCTTAGCAACTAAAATGCAAACTCTTACTCTTCCAAAATAGCCTGTCATGAGAAACTTGGGCTTGCTTTCAGGTGCTTTTAATATCAGAATTTAGATTTGAAATGGTTACACATAAATCTTAGTTAATATTTTTAAAAAAGATTTATTTATGCATACAGAACTGGGGTACAGGGTAGAGGTGCAGGGGGGGTGAGAGGCTTCACCAGAGACAGACTGGGGAGCAGAACAGGCTGACTGACAAAGTACACTGCTGAGGGGAGCTCGGTTGGGTCAGGAGTGGTCTGCTGCGCCATGTGGGTCACCTCCAGGTCTGGGGACAGTGACCATGGCCAGCTTGCAGTGCTGCGTCCTAACACGTTGTGCCACCAGGGAGGGCCTTTAGTTAATATTTTTATAGTTAGTATTGGAGCATCTATGTGATGGCAGCTGTCAGATAATACCTTTCATTCCTCATCTGGTAGGAATTTCCCCTTCATCATTTGCTAGAATCTATATGATTTAATCCCTTTAATGTGCTTTAATGGTAAGATGATGCTTTAAATCCAGCAGCTCGTTTTCTTGCATTGACAAATATATCTTGTGATAATGGGCATGGATTTAGAATGCAATTAAACTGGATCATATTGAGTATTTCTAAATAATAATGAAGCTTTTCATTAAGCCTATACAGGTAGTTCTCCTATTGGTCTTTAATCATTTTTAGGATTCACATATTAGATCTGATTAATATCACTGCTAAATCACATTAACCCCACTTATCCAAAGTGAAAATTTTGTTTTGCCTCGAATTCATAAATTTTTTCACACCACATCTATGTTTTCATACAATTTTCACACTTATTTAATTAGTTTCTATCAGATGTTCAAAAATATTTATGAAAGAGGCCATTTTAAAAGGTCATTTACTATTCCTTAGTAAATCTGAACAGCATGAATGATTCAAAAATCAATTTTTAATTCTTTCATTCATAAATTCCAGACAGTTCTTTCCCTGACCAGCCAATATACTTCAGTATAAAACCTCAGGAACCGTACTATGATACTGTTTAGATAAAGCAGAAAACATGGGACTGTACAGATTGAATTTAATTAGATTTACCATTCTTACGGTGTAAGTCAATACAAAATTCAAACGTGTAGGTAACGTGTTCATGGGAGGGCTTCTCTGTGGGTGAGTGGGGTGTGATGGCGTCTGGGGGTCGCAGTGCGTGGACCTGCTGGCTGGCCTCACACTGCTGCTGCAGCTAGCCTGTTGGTGCATATTTCTGAGGCGCTCGTGGTGTCTGTCTCACTAGTCCAGTTACCACTCTAAATATTTCATCACTTTGCTTTGTTTTGGTACTTCTTTGCAAACCAGATCAAGTTGCTCCAAGCCTTTTTGTTGAGGGATTCGAGCCAATGCAATTACCAAACACCGTCACTGACATCTCTTTAGAGTCTTATGGGAAGGGTCCTGACTTCCATCCTAACCCTTTGCTCTGTAAATGCTCTCCAGTGCCTCCAATTTTACAGCAGAGACGTATCCAAGATGCCAGGCCTCCTCCCCTCTTGAAATGTTCACGAACCTCCAGGGTTAGTTAGGTGTATCTTGTGGGAATTCTCTCTTCCTATTTAATCTGTTGTATGTCACCTTCCAGATCTTGCTTTTAGCTCAGGAAGCAAATCTCAGTTAAATTTGTTTAGAAAGCACTAATGCATGTTTAGTGTGCATCAGCCTGCAAGGCAGCTAGTTTGACTCAGTAATTTGCCACGTGCCATTCGAGGTGATGGCAGACATCTCCTACTAGTCTTGATCGAACGTGGTCCCTTTTCGATTCCTTTTGCTTCATTGGTCCCCAACACAGAGCTGATAGTTTCCAGCAGCTGGGTGAAATGAGCCACTAGGCACTTGTCTGAGGTCTTTTGGCTTCGTGTTATTAATTACCCGATTTTATGCCCACCTTCTTGAATTTGGTCTGGTAAAGTCATAACTGATCTTTAAAAATATTTATCTGTTAATTTGCAATTGGAAATACTTAGAATATTAATTTTTTCCCTCGGTGAAGGTAGATGATTTGAGATAACATGCTGACACAATGTGCTTGGTGTAATTTCTTCATTTTTTTTCCTTTTAATTGTAACGAAATACACATAACATATCTTTGTGCCTTTAGTCATATTGGCAGAAGGTTTGGTTGAGAGTCAGAATAATAAAAATCTTTATTTAAAAAATATGATATAGGTTATAAAGGTTTAATATGGCTGAAAAAACTCATATTGGAATGAAGTAGCTACTCTGTCAGTCTTCACTGAACACCAGATAGGGTCTTGGAAGGACAACTTTAAACACAACATGTTATAAAACTGGGTTCACAAACCATGTTGTTTTGTTCAGTGTCAGCTAGGATTGTTTTTCTCATCAACGTTATAATGAAACATGTCAAATGAAATGATGTTATTTGAGAACTGCTTTATATTTTAACAATTATTCTTTTTACCAAGGTAAAGAGTCAACATGACCAAGTGTCCAGTAGACCCCAGGCATCAGCAGTGACCCATAAAGAAATGGATTTAGTCACTGTATCAGCCTATTGTCGAAACAAAATATCTATCTTTATAAATGTCTAGCGTTATGAATGCACACAAAATGTTTTAAAGTTAGAGACAATTATTTTTATGATTATCAGCTAAAGTAACCTCATAGGTTGGACCCTGTGTCCAGCATCCCACAGAGTGACACTCTGAAAGTCAGATGGAGAAAAATGCTATGTGAGAGGAGACTGCGGCCTGTAGACACAGGGAAATGACCCCTCAGTGCTTACGTGCACAGAGAAGAGGAAGCGCTCCATGTTCCCCTGATGAGAGACTCTCTTTAGAGTCTTATGGGAAGGGT
>NW_004567131.1:26544216-26555634 GCF_000260355.1 Condylura cristata
GACTTGAAGCCACAACTGCTCATGGTGTCAGGTGGGCCTGGGCTACACGTAAGGCCTCTCAGCCGAGCCCTCTCCTGCCCCTGTGCTCGGCCACCTGCTAGTCTGGGGTGGTCAGGCTCTGCCCTGTGTGGTCTGTCACACTCCAGTAGTTCCAACACAACTTTTTTAGTCTTATTTTTGCTGCAGAAGCTGAAGTCTGAGGGAGAGTAAAATTACACCAAGCCCCTGAGGACCCCTCCCACCGCCACAGTCAGTCAATCATAGCGAGTCCACGAAGGCAGCGCAAACCAAGAGGTGGAGAAACAGACTCCATTTCATGCCCGGTCGGGGAGGGAGATGGGGAAGCTCAACGAGGTGGATTCAGGGAGGAGTGGAATGTTGGAGCCATTTCTGTAATCCATCTTCCAAAGTGGAGCTCAGGATTGCTTTCTAGTGTGAAACCGAGCAGCTAGACTTCAAAGCAGTGAGTCACCCCTGATTTCCATATCCTGACAAGCAACACCAAATCAATACTCTAGAATCACAGGAGAGCCCGCCTTCTGGACCAGAGGCTTGGCAGATTATGCCACCTCCTCCCCCAGCCTCATCCCACTTCTTTCTCTCAATATTTATGCTGTTGAGAAAAGATGAAAATGAGCATCAAGGGTAGCCCTGAAAGGCAACAGAAAGGATCAAAAGCCAGCACGAAATACAGAGGCATGGATGCAGGGGGAGGGGAAGGGGGAGGGTCATTGCATCCCAGGCCCATCCTAAGATTTTCAGGGTTCAGGGCCGGAGCAGAAATGGCCACCCACATACAAAATGCTTACATAGGGCAATTCATAAATATTCTGAACATAGCCAGCCCATGGCCAGGTGAAGTATGCTCTAGCCTTCTCCTTGACAAAATAGCCCGGTAGGCCAGATTGGATTGAGGATGCTTGATCTTCCCAGCGGTCTGTGCTGACAGCACAGGGCACGCCAGCCCCAGGCCCCGGCAGGCCTGCCCTGGCTGGTCACATCTGACTCAGCCACCTGCAGGGCCCTTGTGCCTGGTGTGGTCACATGCACACGTGTCAGGGCACACTCGTGAGCACGTGCAGGCTATCATGCCCTCCACACACAACTCCCCGCTTTGGGGGCAGCTAGTGGGTACAGCCTCTGCTCACCTGGGCTGCAGCAGCCACTTCGCTGCAGTGAGTAAATGTAACCTAGGTTAAAGCTCGTCGGGCAGAGGCAGAAAACATGGGGAATGTCTGGATTCATTCATGCCCCAAAGCCACACCATTTCTAGGCTTCATAGTTCCATGAGTCAATACACTCATTATCTAAGCCAGTGTAAGGTGATACTTGTGTCTGAAAATATATTGATTGATATAGAATCAGGAGTATAATCTCTTATCCCAAGTCCCTGAAAAAAACGTTTGTCATTTAGAGATGTTAGATTTCGAATTCAGTTCCTCAATTATGTCACTTAACACTGCAAGTGGCGCTTTGCATGCCACATGGAGCAGTGAAATTCATGAATATTCACACTAGGAGGATAAAGGCTGTAAGTAGGCTGACATCATTTGGGTCAAGTTTTGCCTCCTCAGGAGTTTGCCTAAACCTTTGGATAGAAACCACTATGGTTCTCAGAGACTCAGAATTCCAGGGCTGCAAAGACAGTGGCGTGGCCGCTTTACATTTCTTTCTGTCTTTTAAGTCCTTCTAGTCCCATCGGGAGACCATATTTTAATAAATGAAGCTTTCTGGATTGGGTCAGATAAAAACAATTCAATTCTGTGAGCTGTGAATGCATTCAGTCATCCTTAAAAAAAAAAAGGTAGATGTTTATTTACAGAATTAACAAACTGGCTAATAAATACCTATGTTTATAGACCTACTATGTTGAGAGCTCAGACTTGGGTCCAGAGAGAGGAACGGGAATAAAGGTCTATGGTGTTTAAAAGGACCCTGGCAGGTACACGAGGCTACATGGCAATCAGTTGGTTGAGTAAATGATTCTTTCCCCAGTAATGGTTTCTTCAGAAAGAAAGTGGGGGGTAGGGGGACGCACAGGTGGGAAGGTGGGGAGACCCTAAAGCATAGAGACCAGGCTGGGGTCTTGAGAAAGGAAGCCCTCCCATCCCCCCACCAATGGGGACTGCAGGTCACAGAGGTCCCTCAAGTTCCAGGTTAGAGATTTTGGTCCTGATGCCACAGGACATGCAGTGAGTCACTCAGAAGTTGCCTCCAATCTTTTCAGAAGATGTGGGGGAAAATAAGAGGGTTGGAGTCAGGCAGACCTGGGACTAAATTTTGGTTCTGATGTTGGGTGAGTCTATTTTCACAATTAAAAATTGTTAAGTTTTTAGATGTCGCAGCTTTTGTTATTATTGCTGTTGTTGTTCTTATAAACTTTTTGGAACACTGGTGGGGGTAGGTCTCCTTGGCACCAGATCCAGCCCCTGCAAGATCCCCGTGCGTAGAACGTATGTTCGTCTCTTGGGTTTCTGAACCATCCAAAGAAGCAGTGATCTACTAGGGTAAAATTAATCACTGTGTACCTGTCTCAACGACTTTGCAACAATCGGGATCCGACTTCTATGGCAAACTTTTGCAAAGTCCTAAAGATGTGCTGTCCACATTGTCCACTTGGGGGAGCCAGAGCGAAGGGCGGCTTCCAGGGGCTCAGCCATCCCGCTGACCAGGAGGCCACTTCTCCCTTCCCCCTCCAGCCAGTTACCTGCCAGCAACCCGTGCAAGTTTTCTAAACGACGACGCCAGGAAGTTTGAGACTTTTCTACTCCACCATCCTTCCTCCTACCTCTCCCCTCCACAAGGGCCAGGCCTGCTGCAGAATCGGGCTCGCTTTCCTCCAGCTGTCCCTTCCCCTTATCCTTCAGCCGTCTCAGTAAAGATCTTGTGCTGTGGCGCCATGTCGGCCAATCTAGTCTCCTGCACAAAAATTGAGGACGCGGACCGCAAGGCATGAGGTTTAAAGCGTTTAGCCAGCAATAGGAGAGCATGAAACGTCCTGTGACGTCAGGGAGGGGGAACCCGAACAGGTTACCCCCGAAATGCTCCTGTCCAGCTATATTGATGCCCAGTTGAGCTCGTTAAGCGTCCTGTATCTGCTGAGTACATGCGCCGGGAAATAGCTTGCGAAGGGTCCGCGCACACGCAGCTAGATACTCGGAAAGCTCGCTAGATTGACACAGGTAGCTCAAGACGCGGGGTCATCGCCCCGCCCTCCCACCTCCCCTTCTTAACAAGCATGTTAGGCTGTCTACTGCTTACTGGCACAGGGGCCTATAATTTTCCATTTTTCTGGTAACTTTTTCACTCTCCACGGGCCTTTACCCTGGCTGCCTAACCAGAATCTGTCTCATTACCAGGCTGGAATCTGCTTCCCAGAGGGCCTTGACGGAGGATTTCTGCACAGCTCTTTGAGGCAAAGGTGAGGCAGTGTGACACCAGCACCAGCTAAGTACCGACTGCCAGGTGTGGGCGGGTGGACCAGCACTTCTTAGACCCACATGGGTTAGATAAGATTTTTCCCTCTTGGCAAAAGTTCCCACTTGGCGTGTGTTTATCTTGCCAAGCACTTCTGGCTGTTTTTGCTCCAAAACCAACAGGAGCCTAGATGAAAGATGAAAAATGTTGGGTTGGCAGCCTCCAGCAACTACTACACAAATCAGCATATCAGCCTCATTCATTGTTTTAAATAGGAAAATGAATCTTCCAGTCCCACAAATTATACCTGGTCGTGTAGCGATAACGGCGAATTATATGCGTTCAGAGAAGCAATCCTTTAAAAAGGGCATGCATGTTTCATGGTATTTAAGTCACATTTGAATGTCAGGAGGCGTGTATGGGTGGCACTTTATCATAAATAATATGACAGATTCTGCTTCATCGCCCCCAAAGATACCAAAGACAGGAAAAGAAATAATATGGGCGTCTGTCTGGTTGCTCAGTTTATTTCCAAATGACTATATAGTGAGAAAATTGTAAAGGGCAGGAGTTGGGAGTGCCTTGTAGGCAAAGCACCCCAGTCAACTTCAACCACACTTCCTGGAGCCACCCATGCAAGGAGGACCCACAGAAGGCAGTCGAGAGAGGGGGGCCCGCCTCATGGCCCTCTCTCCAGCCTTTCCCCTCGAGTCCTGGCTCACTTCTCCGGGGCCCTGCTACACCCAGAGATGAGGCGCTCATGCTGGAACCCCAGGACCCCGCCCTGACTTGAGCCTTCTCGCCACTGACCAGAGTTACAGCCTGTTTCCCAAGCGACCCTCCAACCTGGCTGCTGTGTCTCGGGGTCATTGAGGGTCTGTTCTGCCCTTGCCCTTCATCGGTGCCCACGGGCTTTCCTTCCACCTGTGATCCTGGCAGCAGCACCCAAGTCCTCAGCACAACACCCTCTGGGAGTGACCAGCCACTTATTAGCTGGATCCAGCGGCTCCCCTCAGTTCCTGCACAGACACACGCAGCCTCTGGCAGGGCCGAGCCTCTCCTGCACACTCCTCCTCCCAGGGTCTCGAGAGCAAGGGATTTCCCCAGGTTCCGCTGCCTCTCAGAAGGTCTCATTCCACTCTGGGGACCCCCAGGAAGAGTCTCTTGTTCTTCTTTTGCAAACATCCCGCTAGGTGGCCATATTCTTGTAGCTGTGAGAACAATCACTGCTCACTTTTCTTCAGCGCTCACTGGCCCAGGCCTGTTTATGTGCTTTACGTGGTGAAATACGCTCTGTAATTTTCCCCCACTGAAGAGAAAACTGAGGCCTGCGGGAATGACAACCATCCTCTCTGCCCTCACGTGGCTCAGACCATCAGCTCCTTCAAACCATTGCTCAAGATGTCACTGCTCTCCTGGGCCTTCCCTGGCCATTATCACAGGTGGAACCTTCTCATCCTTTCCGCTCTGCTTACTCCCCCTGCTTTTCTCTCCTCCACAGCACACACTGGGTGCCAGCTATGTTCTTATTCTTGTGCTTATAATATGCCTTTGCCCACTGTGAAATGAGCTCCGTTACCTCCCGATGCAGAGGGCAGCCGACTTTGTCTCTTGCTCTCCACTCTGTTCCAGGCCCCAGCGCAGTGGCTGCGCAGAGATACTTACTGTCAGCTGCTAGTGGGTTTCTTTACCGCCTCGGCCCTGGACTCACCAAGCTTCTCTGCCCTGCTTCTCCTTGCCCTTCTATCTTTAGGGTCACCCTCAGCTAGCCCCCACCCCCAGCCTGCTCAGCCCTCCCACCCCCTCCACTTCCTCCCTCTTTTAGCCAGGCCAATATGTCAAAGACCAGGCTAGGGGCCTGCTCCACGCAGCTTCTCAGCCCATGTCACTCCCCCCCCCCCGGGCTTTTCCCTTCTCTGGGCTCCTTTGCACTTGTAACTCTGGGCAGATACGGTAGCTCTGACAACCCCCATCATGTGGGACAAGGATTATGAAGTGTGGGATTTCTGAGGGAGGAATTCTTTGCATTTTCCTCAAACCCTTTGATTTCCACAAAAAAGAGGAATTGGGGGAGAGCAGAGGCTACTGCAGAGATAGGTGGGTAAACCTAGAACATTCCTAGCAGCCCAGAGCCCAAGCGAGTGGAGGAGGTAGGTCAGCCCCAGAGAAATCAGTGGCACCGGAGCCCGGTGAAGCCATGGCGCACATGTCTGGGAGAGACACAGAACTGGCCTGTGGGGGACATGGGGACGCCATGAAGGAAACAGGGAAAGTGGCCCCCACAGTGACAGGCAGGAGCCTTACAGGTGCACATGCCGATGAGCCATTGAGAGGATCCCCAAATCCTCGCATGCGATGCCCATGCTTGTGGGTTCTCAGGATTATGAAGTAGCATTTGTTGATCAAACATATTCACATAGCTAATATGCTAGTTTGTTAGTGGAAGTGCCGTACTTGCAAGAACACTGCTCAATCTTCAGAATCAATCTGAGGGGATCCTTCCATCCCATAGAAAGGAAGTCCTTCTGGAGGGGAATGGCAATCTTTCCATTATGCCCAGAGTCCCGTTTTCCTCTCATTGTTTCATATGCATTGTTATTTTTAGCTAGTTGATTATTCTCTGAATGGCTGGGGCCATGCCATGCTGTGCTTTCGCTTTCAAAATTTCTCATAATGAGCACATAGTAGATTCTGGATCACTTTCCAGTTGCTTTGTCAATAAATAAAAGGTAGATGTCTTTCTATTCCATTGTGAGAGGTGAGTAAGTACAGACCTGATACCTGGCCATTCCTGAGACTTCAGCATGGAGATTATTTTATATTTTCTGTCCCCACAGAGGGGAGCCTCAAGTAAAGGGAGAAAATAGCTTTTGAAAGAGACTCAGGGGCCTGGGAATTATTCCAAGAGACAGACAGTATTAATCAGCTTGTGACAGAGAGTCAGAGAAGGATGGCGTGGTCTGCAGAGGGCAAGTTCATGCAAAGCACAGAGGCAGTGCAGGCAAGTGTAGACCTGTGTGGATAAGCAGAGCGCAGGGCAGCCATGACCGGCCGTTTCCAGTGTTGTGTGCCCACCACCAACCCCCAGAGAGCGCCAAGGACCCTCTCCCAGCCCCTTCTGCTGATGGGGTCCTGTCCTCTGGAGAAAGACTACATTGTTCTCTCTCCTTACTTCTCTCATCCTCTGCCTGGAATCCAGAATGTTTTGGGCAATGGTGGTAGCAGTCTTTTCTCTCCTTCTCTCTCTTTCTCTCAGCAAAGGCCCACAAGAAGACAAATCACCCAGGGCTGTTGCAGCAGAGTGCCACCATCTGCCCCATCTGCCACCAATCATGGAGTAACATGAAGTTGTTGGGACACCAGGAATGATACCGAAGATGCACTTAAGACACTGGTCAGATAGCTGAGAGCCTGCTCTGTTCCTTACCAGACCATGCCCATTCTAGAAACTTGCGTACAAGATTTCACCCAGGGCAAAGCAAGCCCGTTGTATGAAGCCATCTCCCATATCCTCCCCAGCTCCAGGGAGCTGTGTGGCTCTAAATTCAGAGCTTAACTAGAAGATCATGAGGGCCCTTGCTGATTTTCCTTTGCTGCCTGCATTTGCTATTTCATCTTGTTCCTTATCTCTTAGCCTTACGGGACTAAAAGTAAAGAGAAATTCAAATCCATCATTTTCAGTTTGTTGACAGCTCACATTCTCTGCCTTTGAGGTTTGTTTGCAGTTCTTGGAAATAAGTGTGCTAGAGAAGAGTGATTGAACTACTGCCCAGCAGTGAGAGGGCAGTGTGAGGGCATAAAAACTGTCAAGGCACTTGGGAAGCATGGCAGTTAGTGACCTGCAGCTCAGGGGTGTGCGAGGAGATACTGAAGAAGCTCTGGCATTGGGACTGAGTCTTTAGAAAAGCTTAGGAGTTGCCCAAGCTTTTGCTGTGCTGTTGCATTGCTTAGAAACCACTTATTCTCCTGTGGCTGGTTATAATTATGATGGTGATGATGATGATGACGACAACAACATTCTAACCACTGATTGTGGTTACCTGGGTTCAAGTTGAGAACAAAGGGTGCAGTGCAGTGAGACACACCTGGGAACTTCCCTCATCTTGGGATTTCCCAAACAGATGACTATCACTCATCTTTCACCCAGCATGGTGTAATAGAAAGAGCAGGAGTCTTATCGTTGCCTGAGCCTTGTTTCAATTCTTATTCTGAAGTACATTCATTCTTTGAGTCAACATATATCTACTGAACATTCATTCTGTGTCAGGCTCTATACTGGGAACTGGGATTTAAGAAATAAGATGGAGAATGTGTCTGTCTTCATGGATTTTATGATATTAGTCAACAATCACTTTTCAAGTTAATTTCATATCAGTACATAATAAGGAGACAATAGAATAAAAGGAAGGAGAGTGATGGGATCAATTGACTATGTTAGCTAAATGATCAAGGAAACTCTCTGAGGAGGTGAGAGATCTGAGTTGTGTGAAGGAAAAAGCCGGAAGAAAGATCAGGGGAAGAATATTCCAGGTAAAGGCAAACTCTCTGATACAGGAATGAGAGTAACATATCTAAGTAATAGCTAGTCATCCTGTGTTACTGGCATATCAAGGGCAAGGGGGAGAGTGGGAAATGGGGCAGAAAGTCAGCAGGCTGTGTCTGTCACGGGGAGTGGGAGTCATTGAGGCCTTCTAAGCGGGGATGTCATCATGATCTAATCCTTTACAATAGTGCTACCTATTGTAGAGAGAACACACTATGTGGAAGAAAGGTGGGTGGTAGGAGTGTCCGCAAGTAGAGTTACTTGAAGACCACTAAAGTCAACCAGGCAATAGATGGGGGCTTGGTCTAAGGTGCTGGCAATGCAGATGATGCATTTGGACCCAAGGACTGCTTTGGAGATACAGCCCAGATGACTGGCTGATGATTTGTCAAAGACAAGATGTCTGTAGAGGAGGGAAATAAATAAAAAATGACTCCTAGATCTTTGACCCAAGCTAATTGGGTGCTGTAGATGTGCAAGAGGGAAGTGACTATTTTGACGGGGAAGGGGGAATCAGGATGCGTTTGGTAAGGTGGTGGTAAATCCTCTAAGTAGACTGGAGGTACAAGCAGAGATGCCAGTGGGTGGTTAGTTCATCGGAGTCCAGGACACAGAGCTGACCTGTGTGGATGTGAGTTTAGGCAGCATCAACTTATGGGTAGATTTGTAATTTCGAGGAGATCACGTAGGGGAAGGTGTAACAGGAGATGAAAGGCGTGTGATCCCAGACTCATTAGATTTAAACATGGTTTTAGCTTTTCTGAGCTTGATGTTGAACTTCTATAAAGTGAGTTTTATAATAGCTCTCGTGCAGAGTTGTTATACGAATTAGGTTAGCCAATGTATGCAAAAGTAGCTGGCACAAGACTTGGTAGAGTTGAAAGAAATTTTACTTTCTTTACTCAGAGTATCCACATCCCATTTTGTTTAGTGATAAAGGAATTTATGTAAGCCATTAAAATTGGATCAAGGTAAAGTGAGTGCCCAGGAAGAAGTTATAATTGACTTTTTTTTTTTCTGGTAGGTCAACTTTGAAAAAAATATTCTTGGGTACTGGGAGGTGTATTAGAAAGAAGTTCTATTTCTCTGTAAGGACAACCCAGATTGATTTACATAGGTGTAGGGTTTGGTGTGAGTGGAGTGGGCTGGTATAGGAGCACAAGGAAGAATGTATTTCAGGGAGGGTAGATGAGAAGAGAGGTGGAAAAGCTCCAGATTTCAAACCTTAGGATAATGGTGGCACTGGCCAGAAAAAGAAATACCTCAGCATGAAGCTACTTTGGGACGAAGATAGACATGATATATCTGGTTTTAGCTAAGTTGAGTGTGGACCCATGCAGGGCATTTCAGAAGAGACATTAGGCAAACAGTTTGTAGCTTAGGGGAGAAAGACTAATTGAAAAGCTAGAGATTTAGAGTCCAGCTTGAGGACTTGAGCCTTGATGAGTCTATAGTGAAAGTCCTTTCCAAAGAGTTCTTTTATTATTGTTTAATATTTCACATGTTGTTTGACTTCTCTGTTCGAGTGTAAATTTCTTAACTGCTTTCCACTTTCTCAAAGGTGATTTGGTAAACTGTCTCTTAGCTTCAGCTACCTCAGCTCTGTAATAGGGCTAACAATACCTGCCATGTAGGTTATTGGGAGGATTAAATATGATCATCTATCAGAGGGCCTTGCACAGTGCCTGGAACACAGAAGGCATACAATACAAAGCCGAATGTGTACTGATATTAGTTTTTTTTGGTTCAAAATCCAGAAGTATTTACAGATCCACTGGGTGTATGAATACTTCCGGTTCTTTCAGGTCACTGTGACAGTGGGGGGAGTCCAAGAAGGGATTCTCTTCTTTTATCCCCCTCCTGTCTAAGCCTGAAGCCACTTCCTAACTGATCTTGGGAGAGCTGTCCCTTCATTCCTAGGGCAGACATGGATGGTAGATTGTCACAGATTTGACTGAAAATAGTACTTTCTTATTGCCACAGCTCATATACTGCTGTGATGACGCTCACTAGCAAAATTATGCAGTTCTTCTTGTCCCAAATAGGATTCCCTCAGCAGGATATATGGGAAGTTGCCAGAAGGTAGGCAGGTGCAGATATAAGTCAATTGTAATTGAGGGTTGTCTCAAGCCAATGGCTGGAGAGGCCATGGGTCATGTGTAGTTTAACCCCAACAGCACTTGGGGCCTGGCCAGAGTCTCTGTAAACTTAGGCCTCCTGCAGCAGAGGTAGGTTGGTTTGCTTAGGGAGCACGGTGCCCGATGAAGCCCGATGGCTCCATCTGCTATCCCCCCCTCCTGTCAACAGGATTTGCTTGTCTCCTGCTCCTTCAGTACTTTGGGTTTTGAATAGCAGTGATAATTCACTTCCTCAAAAACAGTGGATATCCCAAAGGAAATAACTCAGAACTAGGCACTTGCACAGAGAAGGATGAATTCACGAAGAGGCTTGCTGAAAGGAAATACCAAAGAAGAAAAAGCAGAGAAGGAAGACCTGCCTGACAGAAGCAGCCCTGCTGAATCCACCCGTTTGCTCCCCAGGAAACATTCAATCCCATCTCTCACTTCATTGAACACCAGAACATTATTCTTTCTGACATGTGAAGAAGTTATCCTAAAGAAAATTTACAGTGGTATTAACGTATCTTTGGCATAGAGATAACTCGAGCTTCCTAGACTGCATAGCAGTTGTGTTTGGGGATCGCATCAAACCCAGCCCCACGCATCCATCTTTGAGTTCTAACTTAGGCAGCTTGAATTGGAAGTGCTGGTGCCCTCGCTGCTGCGCAAACCTTGGTAGTTTGCATTCAGAAGTGGCTAGGGGTCCAACGTTTTCTACGATGCAACGTTGTGGAGTTTGACATGCATCAGCCTGGATGGTGCCCTCAGGGCCCCCACACCTGCGCAACTACCTGGAGGATACCCTGTCTGGTTCCATCTCTACAGCTGACTGATCTGCTCCCCAGGAAGGCCCTTGTGTGATGACCTTCAAGCACCTCCAGGCAGAGGTCATTCCTCCTGGAACAGGGAGTCCCACAGAGCTCACAGAACAGATGTCTGAGCCCTGATCTGGCCAGCAGGGACCTTCCTACAGAGACATTACAATTCAATTTTAAGAAGTAGTTATTGGCAGTCAACACTAGAACAGATGCTTTGGGATGAGAGTTCAGGAAATACAAACAGCCCCTGCCTTCAAAGGTGGATAGCCTCGCCGGGGTGCAACCAGTATTTGCTGAGGGAGCGTGGGGGAGCCCGGACACAGCCTGGGCTGCAAGCACTACGTTGCTGTTGGGTCCCCTGTCCATTTACACCAGCAGGGAGTTGGCTGTTAAGAGTCATCTGGAGCCTCCATGGGAAAGGGAGGACAGCACTCCTTCCAGAGATTTCTCGTGAAGGTTAATACAAGGGCAGACACCAAGTCCTCAGGACAGTGAATGGCCCAGAGGAGGAGCCCAGTAA
>NW_004567131.1:26556979-26558049 GCF_000260355.1 Condylura cristata
TTTTTGTTCAACGTGCAGAAATCACTTCTGCCAGGACTTTTTCTGCCGGAAAGACTGAAGCGTGGCAGAAAGAATGTCTACTTCAGTCTGGCAAGAGTGGGGTGCCTTTTCTTCTGGGCTGAAGACACTGCTCGTCTTTTGGATTTGTACTGTCGCCCTGGCCCAGCCTATCCACTCGCTGCTTTATGTCCTGAACTAGAGGAACATTTCCTATTATCCTCATTATCCCCGACTCACTTGGGGGCGCAGCAGAGTTGGCACTGGTAGGAACCTTGGACCAACTGCTAATTCTTGTGTTCTCTGGGATGTGTGTGTGTGTGTGTTTGTCGTTCCCCCAATTACCTTTCTCAGTTTCTCTTGGGGTTGCTCCCATTTATATAGGTTATATTAAATAGGCACTTTCTATTCTTTCTCTTTGAGCAAGGTTGTTGTTCAATCATGAAGAGCAAAAATTATTCAAGAAACACGTTGTGAAAACTGCATTGTACAGAAACTATCCAATTCAAAATCCATTTTAGAAGCTTTTAGAAAAACCTGGGGAAAATGTGGGGAGGGAGAACACGCGTGCTGCACTCTTGGCAAATGGTTGCTCACTCACAGGGATGGGTGGAGCGCTGGGTGGGACATAGCCTGAGTATTCCTAATAGCAGTGCATGAGAAGGTTTTCCAAGCAACCACTTTCAGCTCCAAGCCAAAATACTCTTCAATTCAAATGGAAGGAAATGTCCATTTTGCTGGTTCTGAGGTTTGTAGGCAGCACAGCAGAGCAAGCAGTTGATTTAGCCTCTTGGCCCCACCCATTGTTGAATTCACCATTTGACAATCTTGCATGTGACCTTGGCAAGAGTTTCAATGACAAATTTACAGTAGGGCAGAAAGACAGATACCTGGGGTGCGGAGGGTCCCCACAGCATGTCTAAAGCCATCTGCAGAGTTAAACATGTCTGCTTCTTGTGCTTCAGCCCCATCAGTGGTGTGCTTCTGGTGAAGGAGGCGATGAAGAAAATGAACATTGGCGGCAACATTGCGACTGTTTTCCACGACTTTCTGAGCCACAGGCCTCACATACA
>NW_004567131.1:26559144-26584505 GCF_000260355.1 Condylura cristata
AAGTTCTGTGTTCTACCTCTTTATGCATTTTGTGGCAGAGAGGCAAACTGTTTATTCTCTGTTGGGTCTCTCATTATATCCAACTTGTTATTTTAATATTATTTGTGTCTCTTGAAAAGTTCTCCCTGAAGCTTACCTATCTTTATGTGCCTTCAAAGAACCAACTTTTGATTTTGTTAATTATATCTTTTTTTCTCTATTGCACTCATTTCTGCATGAAATCCTTCTACTTTTTTTTTAAATTATTGTCCTTTTCCTAATTTCTTAAGTTGGGTGTTTAACTCATTCACATTCACCATTTCTTCATTTCTGTTTAACATTTACTTGTAAATCTTTACTTCCAACATTTAAGTGTGTCTGTAAGTGTGTCCCTTGTGAACAGCATATAGATATATTTTTCAAACATTGAGTGTGATGATCTCAGTCCTTGGAGCAGTGATTTTAGTCCTGTTGTTAGGGGAAAGGATGTCCTGAGAGAACTCTACAGATACAGGTTTTCTGGACTCTGCCCCCACCCCAGACACTGAAACTACAAATTCCATCATCACCAAAGGGAAGCGTGCTAGGACCTGAGGGTGGAGGTAAGCAGTCAGATTTGGGTATAACACTGGACATGTGGGCTGTGGGGGCCTCTTGGCCTCGTGGCTCAAGGCTTGCCTCTGGGCTTTTCACCAGCAATCAGTGTGATGTTGGAGTTCCAAGTCAGCAGAACTGGTAGGGCGCATTGACCAACTTATTTATCTTTCCCTGAGTTATTAATTTCCCTTTTTCCTGAATAAATCCATTGTTAACCTTTTTGTGTGCCTGCAGTTGAATCTTGTTAGTCCCTTGGAAAATGATTCATCTTTGGTTTTCATGCTTTTAAGATCCTCTATTTTGGTATTCAGCAGATTGTTTTTATACCTCGGTTTGATTACCCTTTTTTTATTTGGTTTGGTAACTGCCGTGCAGAGTGTCCTTGTACTCATGTCTTTCATTTAGTTCTAGAAAATCATCTTTAAGTTGGCCTCTCCCCTTGTGATCCCTTCCTCCTGGGCTTTGACTTGACATCAGAATTGCTCACTGTCTTATTTCATTTCACAACCTCTCCCTTGCATTTTAGATCTTGTTTCTTTGTGGTGCACGCTAGGAACTTCTACAAATCTATCTTCAAGTTCACGAATTCTCTCTTCAGGTGTGTTTAACATGCCATTTACCCCAGCCGCTGAGACTTTCTAAGTAGGATAACCAATGTTATTCTCTTCAAGGTGTAAACAGGGACTCTCAGTTTCTCCCTTTTAGCCTGCCAGCATTTAGAAATGTCCTCAGAAGTTCTGCCTGTGTAATAACTGTTCAGGTCTCTGACTGTATGTGTGTGTGTCCTTGCTGAGGTTTCTCTTATTTCCACAACTTCAGTAATGCAAAGAAATTGTATTTTATGAAGGACATGGCTGTTCTGAAGCAAGAGTGCCCTCAAAATGACTACTTTCTTGGAGTATGGGAAGTAGAAGTTTGGACCTGTTTTTGTATTAACAAAAGGGGGAGGGAGTATGAGGATTTAGATAAAGGTGGAAACATTCCATTGCCATTAAATCATTTCTAAATAAATGCTAGTTATTATTTTTTTTTTGGCATGAACTAGACCTCATATTTCATCTTGTAATTGTTCTTTGGCTACCTCATGTGTTTGAGGCTTATTTCCTTAGTGACTTCAAGTAGCCACCCTGGTATTTTTTTCTTCTATTTAGAATCCCAAGAACCCTCTGGCCCACTCCACCCCATCTAGCAGTGGTCTCCAAAGACCCTATTTACAATCTGAAAAAGTATAATGCTCTATGCTATAATGCAATGATGGACGTAAAAATAGGTTCTAGAAAAGGGCTTAGGAGCCAAGTTGGCCCAAATGGAAGTCTTTCCTGGAATTTTCCAGATTGAAAACAGAGAAGTCTCTCTGCTTGGCTGCAAATATGAAATACATATGAACCATTTGGTGGCCATTTTCCATGCCATTTGGAACAAGTCTATCTGTTGCCATAGTTAAAACCTGAGCCTAAAGAAGACACTTATAAAGTGATGATAAAGAAAGGGTAGGAGAGGCCCTCCCTGGTGGAGCATTGGGTTGGAGCACAGCACTGAGATGCTAAAGCCACTTCCGCATGAGTTCGATTCCCGCCTGCCCCGGAGGTGACCACATGGCGTGGCAGACCTCTCCTGACCCGCTCGCTGCTCCCCTCAGCAGTGTATTTCGTTGATCTGCCTGTTCTGCTCCCCACTCTGCCCCTGGTAAATTCTCTCACCCTCCACATCCCTGGCCTGTACCCCAGTTCTGTATGAATAAATAAATAAATCTTAAAAAAAAAAAGAAAGAAAGGGTAGGAGGGGCTGCCAGTAAATGTGGATGGTTGCCAGAGCGCCCCCTCCTGTGCCATGGCTGGGCTGCGCTCTGTCTACTTGCCACCTTCAGGGCATGACTTGAACAATTGCCATCATCCTCCCAGTATAACAGACAATTAGGCTAGCAGAGAGAATAAGATTCATACACTTTTGCAATGGCCCCTCCCCCCTTTAGAGAATAAGCCCCCCGCTACTTAAATTCACAACATATAAGTTTGTCAGTCAATTGGATCCCATCTGTCCTTTGACTTCGAACATCTGTAACATCAGAGTGAAACAATAACTCCTTTGAAACACAGGAAAATAACCCTATCCTCATTTCAGGCAAATGAATCTGGTTATAACAGAATTAGAAAATATCAACAACTGATTTTTGAAAAAGCAAAATTAATTGGCAAGTATTTGTTGCCTCAAAAATAATTTAAAAGCCCCATTATGGAAAGACTCATGACTACATAAATCTTATATTATGTAATATATATTATATTATACTATATTATATTACACTATATTACATTATATTATTGTATTATAGAAAAAATACAGCTCCAGATCTTTCAGTGACATTACAAAAGCAAGAAGGACTAATGTCTGAACATACCCAACTGAGTCAGCACTTACCCCTCCCTGCAAAATCAACACAGGATCAGGATGGCATGAGAACATTAATAAAAGCTGGCCCCATGTAGAATTATTTCAATCACAGTCAGTAGAGAAACACTCAGACCCCTTAGAGCAAAAGGTAACTTCTTTAAAACTCCTGATATATATCAATTTAAATCTAAATTCTAATATAGTCAGTCTTTAAAATTTTATAATAAAAGACATATGTATGTTAATATTTGACAAGAATTAGGTTGCTTTGCGATTCATTCCTCCCAAATTCTGAGTGTTCCTGCAAATCATATTTTTCAAAGTGGAAATCTGCCTAGCATTCGATTCAAAAATATATTTCATTATAAAAGCTAACATGAAGTTCTTACTGTATATTAAGCACTGTTCTAAATTCCTTACATATATTAAGGCATCTGATCATTATAACCCTGTGAGTTAAATGGATTTAAAAAACAAATGCATTCGTGGGGAAAAAACTTGCCTGAGGTCACTCATTACTTAAATGATGGAACGTGGACTTGAACATGGGCAGTCTGGCCCATGTCCTGACCACTGGGGACTCCTGTTTGCCATCACCAAGAAGCCATGTAATTTGCAGAAACAGCACAGGGAGTCAAATTTCCAGTTCCACTACCAGCAGCAATTCTCAGAAATCTTGCTCAACTTCACTAAACCACAGCTCATTTGTGAATTACTGTAATGCCATAAAGAGGGGTTATAAAATTAGGGGGGATAAATGAATGTAAGAGTGAATATCAAGTATCTGGTGCCCAGTGAGCATTTGGTAAGATTCGCCTTACTAGAGGATGGGATTTTTTTGATATTCTAGTTTCCATTGGATAGGTATTTATATGTTTAAATCAAAATGCTGAGGCTAATATATTTCCATTAAAAGAGTATCGTCCAACACAAACTCATTTAAGCCAATTCAACTCTGATCATTTTCTAAATAGAAAATCATTACTTCCAAAATATCTAGTTTTGTTTTCAATTACAGTTGTTTTTTTTTTTTTGCACTGGGATCAGTTGCATTTATTTGTCAGTGTTTTGACAAGATCAAATATGATCAGTTAAACCTTTTCTATATGGGCTTCTTTTGTCAAAATTATTTCTATTAAGTTCAGGTTCCCCTAGCCAGAATCTACAAGATTTTTTTTTGTCTAGAAAACTTGGTTCTATTCATCAATTTTAGTCAGCAACAACTTTACTATCTGCAGTTTTAGCCAGTGTTGAATTTACTTTGTGTTCATAAGTTTCCACTAAATCTAGTTTTCCTGAGGCCAATTTTTGAAGTACTGTCAACAGCAGAAATGTTATTTTCCCCAGCGATAGACAATGTCAGTTTTAGTAATATCAGCTTTGTTTTTAGAATTAGTTGAGATAATTATAGATTCATATGCATTTTTTCCATTTTTTTCACATACAGTTTTAAGAAATAATACAGAGCAATCCAGTATATACCAGTTTCCCTGATGATAACATCTCATAAATGATAGTACCACACACACTTCAGTTGTTGATATTGGTACAGACAAGATACAGGACATTTCCATTATCAGATGTATTCCTCATAGTCACATTCATTTCCTATAGTCCCCTACAATCACTAATCTATTCTCTATTTCTACAATTTTGTCGTTTCAATCATGTTATATAAATGGAACACCACATTGTATAACCTTTTGGGGATTTTTTTCACTCAGTATACTCCTCTAGAGATTCATCCAAGTTGTCATGTACAGCATCAATTCCCTTTTCAGTGCTAAGTAGTATTCCACATTGTAACTATGTTTTTTACCTGTCAAGTCATTGAAGGACATCTGGATACTTAATGTGTTATATTAATAAAATGGTGATTAATTTTCAAATATTGAATTAACCTTGTATTTTTAGAATAGTTGCGGTGTACAATTCTTTTTATATATTGCTGAATGCAATCTGCTAATATTTTGTTAAGAATTTTTATGTCTGATGGATATCAGTTTTCATGTTTTTTTTTATAGCTTAGCATGACTGGAATAACTTCATGAAACAAACTGGGACATGTAACTCTCCTGTTTTCTGGAAGCAGTTGTAGAAATGGTGTTAATTCTTTTCTTTTCTAAGTGTGAAATTATTGAATAAAACTTTTTGGGTCTGGTGATTTTAGGGAAGTTCTTGATTTATGAATTAGTGACTATTCAAATGTTCTATTTCATATTGGGTAAGTTGTGGTAGTTTGTATTTTTGGAGGAATTGGTCCACTTATTTAAGTTGTCAAATTTCTGCATGTGAAGTTGTTCCTAGAATTCACTTTATTTTTGATGTCTACAGACATCAAAGTGACATCCTTATTTTATTTACGATAATTGATAATGTGTCTTCTCTTTTTTCTCCCCAGAGGTTTGTGAACTTTATTAAGCTTTTCTTGTTTTCTTTTTTATAAAGATTTATTTATGCATACAGAACTGGAGTACAGGCCAGGTGTGCAGGGGCAGTGCATTCATCAGTGACAGAGTGGGGAGCAGAGTAGGCAGATCGTGGAAGTACATTGCTGAGGGGAGCAGTGGAAGAGACAGGAGGGGTCTATACTGTGCCATGTGGGTCATTTCCAGGGCCAAGGATTAACTCGCACTGAGGTGGTTGTGGGCTAGCTTGCAGTGCTGCATCAAACCTGTTGCGCCTCAATAAAGAGACGGCCCTTTATTGAGCTTTTCAAAGAAGCTTTGTTTCATTGATTTTCTATTTTTGGGGTTTTGCTTTTACTTTGATTTCTGCTCTTAGTTTTTTTCTGCAAAGGTTTATTTGCTCTTTTGCTGAGATCTTAAGGTAGGTGCTTAGTGACTGATTTGTGACTTTTCCTCTTTTCTCATATTTGCACTTAAAGCTATAAATTTCCCTCTCCACATTTAGTTGTGACCCACAAATTCGACATCTTTTATTTTCAGTCAGTTCAGTGTAATTTTTAAAATTTGAGACTTTGAAAGATTATTTAAAAGTGTCGGAAATTTTCCTGTTATCATTCTGTTATTTCTAGTTTGATTCTATGGTGGTCAGAGAACACATGATTTTAATTCTTTCCAGTTTCTTAAGTTCATGGTTCAGGATATGTTCTGTTTTGGTACATGTTGCATTGGGACTGGAAAAAAAATATTTATTTTGCTGCTTGCCATTGGCTAGAATTGCCTATAAATGGTTAGGTCTTGTTAGATGATGTCGTGAATTCTGAATCTTTGTTGATTTTCTGTTTAGTATTTATCAATTACTGTGAGAAGGGAGTTCAAGTTTTCAACTGTAATTGTGGATTTGTCTATCTTTTCCCAATTTTATTAGCTTTTGCTTCACATATGTATAGCACTATTTGAGCAATCCGTATTTAGAATTGCTGTCTCCTTGTTGGGTTGACTGTCATAAATTTAGTGTTCCTCTTTGTTCTATAGTTTCTGGTTTTGTTTTTCCTTTGAAGTACACTTTTACAAATGTTTTCTCCCAGCCTGTTGCTGGGATTATATATATATTATAATAGTTTATTTTTACATCATTTTGTACATTTTTTTTCATCTCAATTGTAATCCCCGTGGGTTTCCCATCACTGAGTCACCCGTGTGCCATTACCATAGTCCTGTGCACGTCCTTCCCCATTTTTGATCCTATGATTTTTTTTTTTTTGCAGGAATTTTTTTTTCAACTTTACAAGTTTAAACATAATATGTCTTCTGAATTTCAATAGGTTTATACTTTTGGGGTCTCACTTAATTTCTTGAATATATAGAGTTAGCTCTTTTACCAACTTTGGAAAGTTTTAGCTATTGCTTTCTAGAATTCCTTTCAGTCCTGCTCTCTTCCTCCTCTTCTTTTCGAATTCCCATACCACAAATATTAGGCCTTTTGTTGAAGCTCCCTGGATTGATGAGGCATTGCCAAGTTTTTTTCCCAGTAAATTTCCTGTCTCTACGATTGGATAATATTAACTGTTGTTAAAGTTTCTTTCCTCTGCTCCCTCCATTCCATTGACCCAGCCACTGTGCTTTTCATTTTTTGTTATTTTTATTTGGTTCCATTTGTTCCTTGTACTTTTTGTTTCTTTATTGAGGCTCTATGGAGACTTTTGCCAAGACTTAAGTTTTCTGGGTGTGTTTCAAGTGTATTCATAATTGCTTGTTGAAGCATTTTTATCATGACTAATGTCCTTTTATAGCTATCCTAACTTTTGTCATTCTCTTGTTGGCTTCTATCGGATTTGTCATTTCCATTCAGTTTGAGATCTTCTTGTTCTTGGTGTGAAGAGTGATTTTCCATTGCATTGGATATTTTAAAACTCTGGCTCTTATTTAAACCCGTTTTTTGGTTTCCAAAAAACCTGTTTTTTTTTTTTTTCTCCAGAAAGGGCCTCATTGACAGCAAGTAAGGATAGAAGTCTCGTTCTCTGCTCAGCCTTCATTGCCAGCTAAGAGGTGGGGGCACTGTGTATCTCTGGGGGGAGGCGCTCCTCATCACTGGTACATCACTGGGGTGCTGGCTACATCCATTGACACCTCATGGAGGGAGAGCTAGGAATGTTTTGTTACTGCCCCTCACACAACATCTGCTGACCCCAACAAAGAATGTGTGGCTTTGTTGCTGGATGGGTGACACACACCGTTGTTCTTCACAGACTTCCTCTACACCATCTTGTAGTGAGATAAGGAGCACCGGTGACTGTAATGGTGGTGGTTGAAAAGTCTAGTCTTCTCATGTGGTCACAACTGGCAATGCCAGGGTAGAACACTCCTTATCACAGCCTAGAGGGGAAGCTCTCGGCTCCCCAGTCTTTGCTGGCGTGGTATGGTTGGGGCTACTATTTTCCTGTGGTATTGGGCTGGAGTAGAGATATTATCTGGAAGTTTTTGTTAGGCTTTCCTTTCCCTAGTCCTTTGGCTTGAGAGAGCAAACTTATTGTGCGTGGAGGGATGGTTTGGGGGTTTCTGGTTTCTTTAGTGACAGGTCAGGGAGATAGGAGGCCAAATGGAACTCTAAGGAATTCCACTATGTTGTTCCTCAAGTCCTGAAAACTTCAGCCATTTGTATTCTTTCCATCTTCAGAATCTTCTTGTTTGTTTCATATATGATATTAGGATGTATATGTGTAAATACATGCACATATAGAAGGTATAAATGTTAGGATGTTTTATGTAATATTTACAATATTTTCAACATTCTATGTAATGTTTATAAAATACTTACATACTAAAAGAGGAATAGGGAAACATAGTCTACTTCATGTTGTCAGTTATATTTTGTATTGATCATTTTTACCAGTAATATTCAAAAAGAACTGGATAAAAGAACAAAAACCCTGTATTTATTATTTCTTGGAACAGAGAGAAAAGAGTTGACAAAAGGAATGGCTTGTAGCTGTGGTGTCAAAACAACTTGCTTTATTGCTTTCAGCTTTACCATCTATTGACCATCACTGAAGAATGTGTAAAAAGAAGTTGAAGACATGGCCCTTTACATTCAGCCTAGTTTGAAGGCAAAATATGGATGACAAAATGGATGTGCCTCACAAAGCAGTAACTGTGATGCTCAGTCAGCCAGGGAGGTGATGGAGAAGCGTGATGCCAAGAAGTGGCACCTGGAGGACCCCACATTCCAGCTAAGCAGCTGAATGGTGACTTAGTTCAGAAAAAGCAGATTTGGGCATAATGGGAGAAGGTAGCTGGTGAGGAGGTAGCTGGTGAGGAGGTAGCTGGTGAGGAGGTAGCTGGTGAGGAGTTGGGGGGCAGTCTTATCAATAATAAAAGCTACAATATTTAATTATAGGGCAGGTACTAGGTTCTAAGTACTATGTCCAAATTTTACATGTATTATTTTATTTAATCATTAAGGCATCCCTTGAAGTCTAACTTATTCTATTTTAAAGATGAGGAAACTGAGGTTGAGGAAGGTAAGTTCCTCAAAGTCATGCAACTATATTAAGAGGTTGAGTTAGGATGCGTGGGAAGTCTGACTGGAATATCCCCACCACCACCCTCCCACAAAGCCTGGAGGGTGTGTGGCATTTAGCTAGAACAGGGGATTGATTCAGAAGAGAGAGAATAAGATTGGGGATTGAGGCAAGATGTATGAGCCCCTACATTTTTGAGGAAAGAAGTGCGGGCCCAAGTCAGCCTCTTTGGAAATAGCAGGACAGGAGAGGCAGTAGAGGAGACCCACAACAGGGGGGGCTACAAACAGAGAAGAGGGTCCCCGTTTCCACTATATGAGAAAGTGAATCTCACAAGGAACTCTGAACAAAATCCCTTACCAGGTGACCTTTCCTGTCATTTTGCAAAATCTTCCAATGGGATTTATTCTCTCCTTAAGACAAATGTTACATCAGGGTCCTTTAAGAAAAACATTTTTAGGATTTTTCCAAGGAGACGTTGAGATGTGATGGGTTAAATTCTACTTAGCTTCTGGCTCCTTATTTTAAAAATGTCAGGTTGCTGAATCATGTTTAGTCATTCATTTGGAGCTTGGTTGGGTTAATTAGATACAATGTGGGTAGACAGAATGACATCATATATCTTCCTCAGAAGAGATAAAGAAGAAACAGGATGAGAAGAATTCCAACAGAATTTTGTTCCAAAAGACTAGATAGGACTGATGGAAAAGAAAAAGACAGAGAATTAGATCAAGTAGTTTCCAGTGAGGTCTGGATAGCTTGGCTGTGGTAGAAAACTCTTAACAGTCTTAGCAATCTGGAACTATTTCCAAAAACTTTTCATAGAGTGCCAGTCCCCTGGGATGATCTGAGAAAATGAGGGTTTCCCGGTTTGTGAAAAGCTGTTGTGATAGGTTAAACAAATCCATTCGCTGCAGACCTTTTCAGAGCCTTTAATTTTTCCACATGTCCAAGAATGCCCAAATCTACTAGTTTACAGGAATCTTTCCCTGAGATTTTTTCATGTCTTATGTCTGACACTTCCCCCTTTCCTAGGTTCTGGAACATAACAAAACTGTATCCCCTACAATTGATTTTTCTCATTCTTTCATTATGTACCTACTGATTTGAAGATTACTTGAGCCCTAAATGAATATTTTCTACTTAAATCAAAAGTTACAAAGGCAAGTAATTTCCTAGAAAAAACCCCAAAACCCCCAATATCTATTCCCTATCCTTTCAATTATCCAAGTAAATCAATAAACTAGTTCATGAGAGGAAATTGTAGCTATTTTATATACTTACAAAAAAAAATCAATGCTCAATTATAACCCGATTATAAAACGGATCACCCTGCCACATCTCTTTCTGGTCGCCTGGGTGTGAGCGGTTTGTCTCTGGTCCTCAGTAGTCTCCTCTCTGCTGGGTCTCCAGCCCTGGACCAGCAAAGTAGCTTGTGGGGACCGCTCTCCGGTGGTCTCTCCTGGAGGCCCGGGACATCTCATGGAGGTCCTGGAAGCAGGCATCTTTCTCCCGCGATATTTGCTCCATCCTCTGCTCCTTTTTCCGAATGGCTTCTTTGATGCCCTCGATATGACACTTTTCCTCTTTCTCGGCTTTCAGCTTCAGGATGTGATGGTTCTTCTCCCGCAGGGTGTTCAGCTCCCGAAGGTGCTGCACCTTGTCCCCGAGGTTCTTGTGGGCGTTTCTCCTGGCCTGCCTGATCTTCTGGTCTGCCAGCTGCGCCAGAAACTGCCTGTGCATCTTCTTTTGTTCCTCCAACTCTTCCGCGCGGGACCTGACCTGCTGGAACTGTTCCTCTTCTCTCCGGGCCTTGTTCCTTCGTTCTCGGTGACGCTCCTTCATCAGGCTCTGGTGGACCTCTTGGGAACACTGCGAACTCTGCTCGAGGGACAGCTTCCTGAGGAGTTCCTCCGCCTTGACCTGGCAGTCCATCAGAACCTTTCGGGCCTGGTAATTGACTAGGGAGCTAAGGTTAGCTTCATGGACCTTCGTCTGGCTCTCCATCGTGTGCAGCTGCTTCCTGTGACCAGCCTGCTCCAGCCTCTTCTGCAGCTGCAGGCTGTCATACTCCTGCAGGTCCTGCAGCGTCCTCTCCTGCTCTTGCACACGCAGCGCTTTGCACTGCTTCCGGTGCTCGGCCTGGGCGTGCACCTTCTCCAGCTTCTCCTGGCGCTGGTTCTCCTGGGCCTGGGCACGGGCCCTGTCCAGCTTCTGGCACTGGTTCACTTGGTCCACAGCTCGGACGCTCTCCGACGTCTTCTGGCGCTGTTTCTGCTGGTCCTCCAGGTGCGCCTTCCACGGATTCTGGTGCATGGCGTTCTTGGTCCGGCTGTCCCGCCTGCGGACACGCTGCTGCTCCCTGCTGCACTGTGTCTTGTGTTGCTCCACCTGCTGCCACTGCTCCTGGCTCTCCTGCAGCAGCAGCTTCCTTTCCTTCTCCAGAGTCATCTGGACCTTCTGGTCCGATTGTTTCAGCTCCTCCCAGGCTTCAGCCGCCTGCTGCTGCAGCTCCCGCATCCTTTGGGCCTTCTTGAGCCGAGTCAGCACCAGGGCCACAATTTTCTGGTCCCTGGAGGACAGTACCACCTCCTCCAGCTTGTTCTTGAGGATTTGGCTCTGCATTTCCTTGCTGGAGACCGAAGGCTGGGAGTACTGGCTGGCTAATGACTCCACCAGGTCACTGATCTCTCTTTTCTGGGTGTACTCGCAAGCGGAGGGAGTTCTGAACTCTTGGGACTTCTCCGTGGGGACGGAGGAAAAGGACCCGCCACCCTGTGCTCTGCAGACCCGCACAGCCCACTGATCGCCACTTTGCGCCTTTTCCATCCCCAAAGTGCCACTCAGGGGAGTGTAGGTCCCCTCAGGGTAAGGTGGGGGTGAATCCCCCAGGGCTGGAGGGAAGTGCTGGTAGAGAGGTTGCTGGGGTTGCTCCTGCCACGCGAGGATGTGCTGGCTGCCCTCCCGGGACCGAGGCTTGGTCTTTGTCTGCCGGCCGGCATTGTCCAGGTGCCGGCAGTGGGACCTGTGTTTCCTGGCGCGCGGCTGGGGCCTCCGGGCCAGGTCGCTCAGGCTGTGGCTTTCCCGTGGCGGGTCGTGGTATCGGTGTCCCCGAGTCCACGGTGTGGGTGGGCTGCATTGGGGCTGCCAGTGCGCTGCCGCCTCCCTCCCCTCGCGGGCAGTCCCGCCCCAGGAGTACAGGCGCGGGTCCGTCTGCGCCCGGGCCGCGCTCAGCCGCGCAGAGGAGGTGTGCTCTCCGCGGGGCGGCGATGTCTCCCACAGGTCTGGGCAGGGCGGCGGGGAGAAGCGGTGAAAGCTCTCCATTCCGCGTCCAGGCGCGCGCAGCCTCTGAGCCGGGTCCTCGAGCTGCTTAGGGGCGCTGCGGAGATCCGCCCCGCCCCCCCCATTCTGGGGCTCCGGGTAGCCTGTGACGCTCTGGCCACTTCACAATGCGCCAGGGGCCAGTGGGTCGCCCTGCACCGTGGCCTTCAGGCCTAGGGAATGTCAAGGGTTTCTTTTAAAGATGAGGGTGCATAAAACGGACCAGTAAAAGGTTTGGGGCTTCTCCCAGGCTGGATGGTGATCCTATTCTGTGCTCTTCTCTGGGGGTACAAAGGTTAAAGGTTTTAAATAGCATTCTCCAATCATGGTTACCTCTTAGGGAACAGGAGCGTCCACTCATCCCAGGTCTTTTCATTCACATCTCCTTGGAGTTTCACAACCCCACCAGGCAGGCTGGTCATATTACCCGATTTCCCCAAAGGTCACTGAACCCGTGGCAGGGATTTTTGACTTCAGTTCTCTCCTTTTCTCACCATATCATGCAGCCTCTCAGAAAGTGAAGCTTGAATTGAGGCATGCTATAGGCTAAATATTTAGGTTCCCCCCAATTCCTTTACTGAAGTCCTAACACCCCCCCCCCCAATGTGTTATTTGGGGTCCCTTTGAGAGGTAAATGGGTTCCATGAGGTCAGGAGTAGGAGCGTAAGTCCCCCCTCCCCCCATGAGGTGACTAGTGTCCTTAAAAGAGGAGGAAATATGCTCTGTCTCTCCTCTCTCCCTTCTTCCCCCTTCCTCCCCAGGGGACTTCCAAGCCTCCAAAACTGTGAGAAATGTCTGCTGCTAAGCCACCCAGTCTATGGTGTTTTGTTATAGAAATATCAGCTGATTATGATGACATACTTTTAAGAAAATTATGACCAGATGTACACAGGAGGGTCAGGGTGGCATTGCCCTGGAAGCCACAAGGTATAGCCTTGACTAGAGTGACTGAGCCTCTGAGAAGCCGGCTCCTTCCTCCTGCAGTTTCAAGAACTGTCATTAGCACATCTATAGCTGAGCCTAGATTTCTAATGGCCTGCTACTCATGCCTGCTAGAGGAATTATTTTGTGATTGAAATTTTTACTGGGAGTCAACTTTTTAAAAAAGTCAAATTTGAAATGGAATTGTTAAGAAATATTTAGGCATGGACTGAGTGCTGCTGATTCCTGATACATAGGGGTCAGCAAAAACATAGCTCTCTTAGATCATATGCTGTAAAACATTGCACACCTCCAAATGAGACCCTGGCCAGTGCCAGCCCAACTCCTGTCCTAGAGAAGCAGTGGGGTGTGGGTGAGCACAGCACAAGAGAGCAACCCTGTCACCTGCTGAATCACCTGGGTGGTCTGTGTCACCCGAGTCCTAGTTTCCTCAATACTGCAAGAGTCAGAGCTATCATATCTCTTTCAGCCCCAAATACAACAGGATAAAGGATTTTAGTCTGATAAATGCTACAGCTTTCATTCTAAAAAGTAAAATTCAGTTCATTCATGAAAAAATGCTTACAACATTGCTTGGCATGTGGCTGCTGCCTTATAAATATTAGCAGCTAGAATTATCGTGATCATTATGCCAAGAACACTAAAATATAGCAGCGCACGACTGAAGGTAAAGACCTACTTTGGAGCAGAGCCAAAGTTAGAATCCAATGGCTTCCATTCCTAATGTGGGGTCCTTTGACCTCTTGCCTTCTGTGAGGCCCTCAGAACTCAGCAGAATTGAGGCTAACTGTGCTGATGCAAAAAGGGACATTGTCTCCCCTTTGTAAAGCTACAAACATTTTTTGGAGGTCTGGCCCAGAATTAGTATGCTAATGTAGGGCCTTGCCCACAGTATTGCCAGGAGATACACTTCCAGGTAATAGATGGGCTGAGAAAATGTTAAATAGTAGCTTTACTGGGATTTCAGGAGGGAGCACTTAGTTCATGAAGGAGTTGGTGTGGGTTGCTTATAAGGGGAGGTTGAATACTGGGTGACATCGGTGTTAAACCTGGGAGGCCTCTAGGATCTCCTGCCAGAGAAATAAGCAGAGGCATGCCAGGCAAAAGGAGCTCCATGGCCATGTTACAGAGCCCTAGAAATGCCTGGAATGCTGGGTCTTGTGGGCTTGTGCTGCAGGGCCAGTAATGCAAGCAAGCAAGAAGGAAGTCTGACCTGGACAATGGTAAGAAGACAGGGGATAGTGGGTACAATGGACAGTTCAGAGGTCACGGGACCTGATCTGAAGGTGGATTCAATTAGAGAAAAGAGCTTCCTAGCCTGAATGCCTGGGAAGATGGTGTCAGCGATAAGAGGTCTCAGTCTAGGTGACCTTGAAAACTGCTTTCTGGGAGTGGAGTGAAGGAAGTTCTAATAGCAAGTGAAATTCACAGAGAACAGAATAAGGACTGTCTGGATGAAACAGAAAAAAAAAAACAGGAAGAGGGTCCAGAAGGTCAGTCTTCTATCCTGATTAAGACCCCGGGAAGGTGACAAGCTAGGACCTCAGTCAGCTCCTCCTTGAGGACAAAAGAAATGCTCTGTAAATGCTAAGGTGCCAAGCATCCCTTTGAGATTAAGAATAATCGGCCTCATTTTTATTTGGCAGAAAAACCCTTAATGTATTTCACTGGAGGCCTCTGAATTTGGGTCTCTTGGTAAAATGAAGATCTGAACCTCTTTTCTTCATTTGTGTGAGACTTGGGCACTATGGCAAATGAATTCTGACCCCACAATTCGAATTAATCTTCCAGAATAGACTGTTCTTTGGTCCCTTCCATAGAATGATGATTAGCTGTTGTGGTGACTTCAATCTCTTCGCAAAGCTCCTACTTCTGGGATGGGCCAAGGGGAGAAATAAAACAGAGAAGTAAACTGTTTTTGAGCAACCAGTAGCCACATCTTGGGATGAGCACTTGTGTGCAGGTAGTTCCTGTGGCAAAATGTTGCAGGAAATGCACACTGGATTTCACAACCTTACTAGGGAAAAAAAGAACAATAAATTATCTCAACACTTTATACTGGTGACTTGTTGATATGGTATTTTGAACACAATGGACTAAATAAAATATATCATCAAAATTAATTTCACATGTTTCTTACGACTTGTTTTAATGTAGCTGCCAGTAAATTTAAAATTGCATATATATGTATATGTAATACATTTCATGCTCTATTTCTAGATAATTAGATTAGAGAATTCCAGGTAAAACTTTTCTAAATAATTAAGGTTTCCCAATATTCATGTTGCAAGTAAAAGCCTTCAATATCTAGGTAATTTTTATTTGATGTAAATCTATTGCTCTAAAGCCATCTTTTCTAAGAAGATGATATTTGGGTCAGAAGATAGTATTTTTTCTCTGTGGCTGGATGATAGGATAAATTATTAATTTTCAAAAGTCAGCTTTGCTGTATAATTTCACAGAAATTTAGCTCTTTTACACCAACTCCCACTTTTTTCTTATACACAAGAAAACAGATGCCCCAGAGTAACAGAATAAAGGCCACTCTCAATATGTGAATTCAAGATACATACTCATTAAAAATACCAGACCCATAAACCAGTGTTAAAAAAAAAAAAAAAAACCTTATGCAAACCCTCAGGGTGGTAAATGGAAAAACTTATGTTAATGCAGTACTAAGAATGAAAATTGTAACTTATAAATTTCTTTCTTTCTTTTTTTTTTTTTACAAAAAGAAAATAGTAGAGTAAGAGCCTGGCAATATAGCCGCGTTAAGTTCCCACATAAACAATCATTTACCCACAATGCAAATATTCCATGTGCATAAGTGCTTATGTGTGTAAAATTGATGGCTGACATATTGAGCATGTGTGGGACATTGCTCTAAGAGCTTTATATGTAAATCCTGCCACAACATGCTTCTTCTGTGAGACACAGAAAGAGAATCCCAAGATCAGAGAGGAGTTGGCAGTGGGGCAGGGTGGGAAGGGTGGGAAGTCCCGCCTGGGGCCTCACCTGGGGCTTAAATACAAACAGAGCAGAACTGTGTGGGATGGAGCAGACAGGATTTTTAAGTTTTGCTGCATTTGTAGGTTTTATTGCCTCTAAGGATGTTGATGTTTTTTCACATTTCTAACCTTACTGCAGTTAAGAGCAGGAGAAGATAATTACCAATTCTTAAGAAGAATGGATGTTCAGAGTAGAAAGCTGCTCACTTGTATAGTAACACAACAGAGCTGAAGCCTAGTTTGGGACTACACAACAGCGACACATAAACACGGAACCACAGATAAAGTTGGTTTTGAGATTTTGCCACAGATACCGTTGTGCTAAACACAGGAAAAGCTTTCCCAGTGGATGCTTGGGGAAACTGCTGCCATTGAAAACGTCCAATTTAGAGTGACTTCTTGGCTGGCAACATAACAGAATTTAGGTATTGATTTTTTTTTTTGAAGAATGTGCTTTATTGAAACTTTAAAATTCAATACTTCTAAATTCAAACTTTTAAACTCTTTTTTCTATTTTGCTAAAGTTGGACTTGGGGTTCTTAATTTCAAAGGAAATTTGTTTTTCAGAAAGGAAGTTCTTTCTGCAACTGAAGTCTGGTGATGGATGATTTGCAGGGCCTGCTGCGTCAGCATATACTGGAACATGTTGTCCATCCTTTGCTGATGCTGTCAGCAGGGTAGGCACCCTCAGCCCACTGAAATTCCAGCCTCCATATCCAGCACTTTTTATGCTATGGAGAAATTTTCAGTGGGCAACACAGTGTTCTTTCATTAAAAGTCACCCACACATAGGGCTGGAGTAGAACTGTTAGGGGGAAATGATGTCCTGAAGGAACTCTGCAGAGTTCTGTGGACTCCACCCCCTACTCCAGTGACTAGAAACTACAACTCCCAGCAGTACCAGGGAGACAACTGCGAGGACCCAAGAGTGGAGCTAAGCAGGCATTCTGGGACTTTGGGGCATATATAGGGAGCCATTTTAGACGTGCTCTCTCTTTGTACCACGTGGCTCTCTCTCTGGATCGAGCAGCTGGTGGCTGGTCACTTGGTCTTGGTGGCTATTGGAGTTCCAAGTCAGCGGCGCTGGAGCTGGTAGGATGCTCTAGTTAACTTGTATCTCTCTCTCTCTTTCCCTGGGTTGTAGCTTTTCCTTTCCCCTTTGTGAATAAACTCACTGTTGACCCTTTTGTGTGTGCCTGCAGTACAACTGAATTTTAAGTGCACAGGGGAGGACCCACAGACAGGTGGCCCAGTTCACACTGGGGTGCCCTGTAACAGAACTTCAGTCTGTCTGCGCACTCAGCTACCACTTCCCTCTGCAGGGAACTTGCAAAGGTGGCCTTGCCCACCTGCCTGAATTTCTGCATGACCACAGTTCCGGGCCAAGTCATTAACTGTCCTTCTTTCTACATGGCATGATGCCCCTTCTTCAAATCTGGGCTCAAGGGAAGCCTCTTCTGACCGCCCTTACTGGACGTTAGTAGAGCACCAGCTCTCTCCTTGGCCTGTGGCAGACTTGGGGGCTCTGTGAGTATGTAATTAACAAAGTCTCCAACTGTACATTCCATGAAAGAATGGTTGTGCCTACTTTTGTCACTACCACTCATTATTCTGCTTGGTGTACCTCTGGTGGCTGGAACAGTGCCTCGTACCTCACAGGCACTGGGGAAATATTTCTTGGAACAAAACTCAATAAAAGGTAGCACCAAAATTACAATTTGATCACAGCCGAGCTGCTCGGCTGGGCATCAGTCCTTCTACTTGAGCTGAATGCAGTGATGATTTCCAAACCTCTGACTTCCCCCAAGCCCTCAGCTTGGTCCACTCATTTTTTGTTCGTGTTCTTGGCCCCTAGACAAGATCACAGTCATCAGACCAAACTTCTTCACCATCTCCCTCTCTGTTTTCTTCTTAGACTCAGAGCAGAAGTTGCCCCTGAGCCTTGTCAAAGCTACACCCCACCTTCTGAGTCTGCCCTCCACCCTCCCCACCCTAGGTCATCGGGCCATCGCTCTATTCTGTATTCCCAACCTCTCCTCTTTGCTTTCTACTTTAGCCACAGAGCTGTGCTGTCTGTTAGGAATTTCTGCAACAAGGGAGATGCTTTCTCTGCTCTGTCCCACCTGGTGGCCACCGAGCACTGTATCTGTGACTGAAGAAATGGAATTTTATTTTATTTAGTCTTAACTAATTAAATTAAAAATTTTAATCAGCTCATGTAGCTAGCAGCCTCCACAGTGGAGAGCAAAGGTCTAGATGTAAGTTTAGAAGCATATGACTTAAGTTAAAACAGATTGTAATTGCACCACTTTCTAAGCAAATGGCCTGGGAGAATCTACTTAAGTTCTTTAAGTCCTGGACTTTCTCATCTAAAGCTGTGATGATGATGATGATACTAAAGTTTGGAGTCGCTATGAATCACCAACTGTATCCATTCACTATGTTTGCAGTTATCTCCACTGTTAGACAGTCCTGTAAGCTCAAGATGTTTTAACTATTCTGACCTCAGGGGAATAAAGTTCTCCCCTGAGAATGAAAAAAGTGATGTTATAAAGTCCACTGGAGATGCCATCAGCAGGGATACAACAAATCCTCTGTTGCAACCTCTCGCACTGATTCCGGAACCAGTCAAGGAGAAGGCGGACATGGAGGGGCATGGAAGTCAAACCTATTGAGCTTCTGGCTACATTGTTCTCTTTGGATAATGGAAATGAGAAAATGTTTTCAGCTTTCTGTGGGTCTTCACTTACTTTAGCTGCACAAGGTGTACTTACATGAAAAGACACTCATTGAGCCAATCAGCACAAGGCACATAGTAAATATAAAGAATAAGACTTTGTCCCTGCTCTTGTCAACTTAGATGTACCTGCTCTACAATAGCAACTGCCAGAAGAAAGATACTAAAATATCAGGCAATGTCAGAAGTAAAGGAAACCACTTGTAGGTTGGAAGGGTGAAGAGTGGGGATAGATTATTGCCTGGAGCGTGACTGTAGACCCCGGGGGGACCAGCTCCTTTGTTTGCTTCAATTTTGTAGCTCCAGTACCTACAGCAGCACTCCCCATAGTAATACTCAATGCATACTTGCTGAATGAATGGGTAGCTACAGACAGAAATTGTATGTTTCAGAAGTCTATGCTTAGATTCATAATTGTGAACTTCTGGAGGGCTGTCATGATGTCTATTTGCATGAATTTGCATTGTGTTGGACATATCTTAGGCACTCAATAAATGCCAGATGACTGTAGAATAAGTGATTCCACCGTGAGGTTTATCTTCTTTCCATCCCTCCCCCTGCTGTCGCTAAGTATTAGTTTTCCTGAAGAAAACATCCATGTCAAGCTGACAGTGGTTTAAAGGTGGCTGGCCCTTAAGAAGCCAAGGGGAGAAAAAATGAAGGTGATAGAAGATGACAGGACAAAAAGGTCTGGAGAAAAAAAAAATCTTAATGTAGTTATTTACTAAACGTGTCTCTAAAAGTGCTGGTTTACCTTTACCTGGTGGTCCTGCAACCTAAAGATTCGCTATAGGTGATGACATTGTTAACCATCTCTCTAGCAACATTTGTTTGATTTAATGCAAGAGCCAAATGTTGCTATATAGAGGTCCAAGTTTAAGTTAATGAAAATTTATCCAATTCAGAATTAAATCAAAATGCTAAAGGTCCAATGAATATTTTTGGTAACGTTCCCCCCACCCCCAACAGTGAATTAAGGTTAACTAACTGAAATTATATTCTAATATATTAGAATATACCTAATATCTGTCGTAACAGAGAGCTGCCACTTCGGCCCTGAAGTGCCTATTGGAATTATTCAAGGCTTATTTTAGTGAGGAACCTACTGGATATAGAGTTAATTGGTGGGGAAAGAATCCAAAGCAAGAGAACATGATGACCTTTACCCTGAAGGGGTTTATCATGTATGCAGATAAAGCAGATCTGAAAAAAGAAGGGAACAAAATCAGCAAAGAGTGTGAGTACATGAGTTCAGATTAATTTACAGTCTTTTAGCAGAACCTATAAATTGCCCATTAAAACCTGAGCTTTCTTCCTCCTCCTGAAACAGCTGTCTCTGAGACTACATTTCTCAGCTTCCTCTGCAGCTATGTGAGACCATGTGGCCAGATGACCACATGATTGCATTATGGCCAGCAGAATGTCATTAGAATAGATGTGGATTGCTTTCAGCTCTGACCCCTTTCCATATGGGATAATATAACTTATTTTTTTTAGTTGGGCTATCTTGATCCAGTTTTGAGACTGGCTAGAGGTTGATCAGTTCTACTTCTTGAGCAGTTGATTAAATACACACTCCCAATCACTTCCCCTACTGACCATCTTACTCCACTGTACTCTCGTGTGCCGGGGCCAGATACCAGGCAAGGACGATGACTTGTATTTTCCAGAGCCTCTGAAGTTACTCAAATTTAGCCAAACCATAGGGAGCCAGTGAAGCCTAACAACCCACCCCTCTTTCCACACATACGCTGCATCCTAGAATTCCAGCTCTTCTCTCGCTCTGTCCTTGTTACTCTCCCAAGTATAACATGGCAACCTTTCTTGTTTGGCGCTCTTAGCAGCAAAGACTCTGCCTTCATGTATTTGAGTGTCATGGTGGTGGGTTCCACCATGTTATAAAAGAGTTTAAATGGTAAAGACCAGTGGCTCTTTCAAAGCATGAGATTAAGACAACAAAGTTGCCTTCTTTCTGGTGCTGTGGGAGGGTGGTGCAGATTTTCTCCAACCAAGTTCCTTAACTCTCTCCTCCATCATCTCCCTGAACTTCCTACAAAGGAGAAAGAAACTTCTATTACGTTGGCACCACTGATTTGTTTAATCATCCCCTGCTAATGCCATAGTTACCATTCTTATTACAAGAAAATGATCAACCCATTTCTAAGAATCTAGTATAGAAGGAAGAAGCTTCCAGAGAGAAACAGGAGCAGGCCCGTCCCTGGCACCATTGGGGCCACCCCAACACCCCTATGAAGTGAGGAGTTTCTGGAGGGGAAGCAGTGTCGGGCTGCTTCAAAATGGCCAACTAGCTCCATGGTCAACCTTTCCTGAGCATCTGTCCCCTTTCCTTCCAAAGGAAGTCTGCAGCTGAGGGACACCTTAGGTGACAGATCTCCATCATCTTTATCTTCAAAAAAAATTCTATCAGTGTGTGGTATTCTCAAAGTGAACGTCTCTCTATGCTTATCTTTTTCTCTCTTGTACATTTCAAACTAATTTTTAATTATATAACCATTGCCTAATAGCCATCTTACCAATAAATATATGAACAATTATGTTAAATATTAATAAAATAAAATAAGAATCTTAGAAATAAAACCAAAGTTGTTTTTTTTAAATACATTTTTAAAAAAGTTTATTTATGCATACAGAACTGGGGTGCAAGCCAGAGGTGCAGGGGCGGTGAAAGGATTCACTAGAGACCAGAGACAGAGTGGGGAGCAGAACAGGCAGATCAATGAAGTACACTGCTGAGGGGACCAGCGGGCGGGTCAGGAGAGGTCTGCCCATGCCATGTGGGTCATCTCTGGGGCGGGGATCAAACTCGCACCGAAGGGGCTGCAGCTCACTTGCAGTGTGGCATCCTAACCCATTGCGCCACCAGGGAGGGCCCCAAAGTATTTTTTGACTGTCTCTCCCCAACAGTTGTATCTACTCTCACCAACCTTGCAACCCTACTATCTGCTGTGCCTCGCTTTAGGCTTTTTTCTTTTGCATTCACAGCTATTCCTCGATGGCATTTCCCCCATAATGTCTTAGTGTACATTTTATTCCACATTTTGCTTCTTTAACTCAAGAACAATATTCCACAGAGCTCTCTTACCTGGAAATCCAATTTATTCTAGTGATCACGCAACATTCCTTAGTGTGACCAAAGTACAATTTATTTATTCATTCCATTATTTAGTTTGTATCCAATTTTCCACAATTCTGTTGTGCACATTTGTGGATCTCCTGGCCTGAGGGTGCTTCAGATACTTTCCAGGTATAACTCCATTTAATCCCATCAACGGGTGCAGGAGGTAAGTACTAATATAATTTCCATTTAGTGGGTGAAATGTCGAGGCAAACATGCCAAGCTTTCTTTAGAGATAATAACAAATCATGCAGTTGCAGGGTCACTTTACTCCTCTCAACAGCTATATGGTTTAAGGGTATCCAGGACTTGCATTAAAAGGGTATCCAGGATTTGTTTTAATCAGGTTTGGTAAGACAGGGGGACCTGTCATTATGACAATGGTGGTCATTAAGGAAGAGCTTTTCCTACTCACTGCTTGCTCCCTAGAAACAGGAGCCACAGTGCTCTGTGTAGGACCCACTAGGCAGCACCACAGCTGGTCAGGAGTAGAGAGGGTGGATCAGGATGGGAACCAGACAAGAGCCCACATCGTGGTTTCTGTGGGAAGGAAGAACGAGATCAGACTGTAAGTTTAGAATAAGCCAATTTGAATAACTTCACTGGGTTGATATTTAGGACTAAGAGTTGAGAAGGATTGTGAAGCAGTGTGCCATGGGGGTTGGCACTCTGGGCATCAAGGGACTGGAGCTGAGAAGGAGGAAAAGAGGGCAACAGGGCAGGGTGCTGGACTGTGAGTGATAGAGGCTGGACATACATCCATAGGCCCTGGACATAGGCCCTGCCTGTCAAGTCTCACTGTATTCCTTCCATGCCCACAAATCTCCAATGTTCATTCTTATTTTGAGGAAAAACCAGATCACTGCCATGGCCTGTAGGTCCCTAGCTAGGTAACCACTCCAGTCTCAGACTCCTCTCCCAGGTTCTCCCCATCACTTACTCACTCTCCTCACTGATGTCTTTCCTGTTTCCTGTCATAACAGTCATGCTTCTGCTTCAGGGACTTTGCATCTGCTTTCCCCTCTTCCTGGGGATGCTTCCTTAGAAACTGTAATTCACTACCTCATCATTGGGATTTTATTTAAATGTCACCTTCCCAGAACTTCTCTGTCCCCTTTATTGAAAACCTCAGCCTGTATCTCTCACAGAGTGTGTAATATATTTCTAGTTTTTTCCTGACTCCTCTAATCCATCCTCTTCCGCTTTATGATCGCCTGGTGCCAATAAACCTGGAAGTTTCCAGCTTCCCTTGCAGCTAGGTATGGCTATGTGAGTAGATTCTCGCCAGTAATATATGAGAGAATTAGTTTGTTTAACTGCCTCACTCGACAGAAAGGAAACTGCCTTAGGTTTCCCCTCAGACTGGACTCAAAGGCAAACAAGGGAGACAATATGCTAAGACCTTGATATCAGACTTTAGTTTGCAAAACTGAAAAAAGATATTTTTATTAAGCCACCCAGCTTTATCAAACCAATACATGAGATAATGTTAATAAATAAAAAAAATGGTGTCCCAGAGCGGCCTTCCAAATATTGTATCCTTAAGGTTCATCAGTAGAAACACAGAATTTAAAATGCAGGCAGGTCTAGTTGTGTGGTGTACTGGTCAGAACCCATGGAATAGAAAAGTGGAATACTTTTCTGGAAATAAACTTTTGATTAGTATGTGGGTGAAACTTGAGAAATTGAAATTTATCCAGGAAAAGACTATAAGATTGGTGAGGAGTCTGAGAATTGTCACACAGATGGAAGTAGCTAAGTTAACCCAGGGAAAGGAAGATTCAAGGAGACACAAAACCATTTCCAAATGAATGAAGTGCTGTCTCAAGGAAGAGAAATTCGATTTTGCTGTGTGAGCCCCGAGGGGAGAGCCAGATCCAATAGGTAAAAGTTTCAGGGAGGTAGATTTCAGTTCAATATAAGGAAGGCTTTTTCTAAGAGAGCTGTTGGCAAATATAACAGGCTTCCTCAAGAGGTCTTTGATGAGGTTGAATGACCACTTATTAGAAATATGAGAGAAGAAACTCAAGGTTAAATTGGGTGTTTGGATCAGATAAACTTGGCTGTTCCTTTCAATACTGATATTTTTTTGTATAAATGGAGTGAACTCTGAGAAACAGATTTCAATAGTACTTAAATATCTCTCTTTTATTTGTAAAAACAAGTGCATGGTTGATAAATACTTTTGTGCTTTGTTGACTTGATGGCTATTAGAAGAGCTTTAGAAAATTTACTGAGGAAAACCAAAAAAGAAATAGAACTTTGGAAATGTGGAGGTCTGCTAACTAAAGAGGGAGCCCCAAAGTATAGGCTTTAGCTGGAACCCACTTGCATGAAATCTCACAATCTTAAACTTAACTCTGTGCGAAGTTGCCATCTCTACTTTACCAAGCAAAAAAAAAAAAAAAAATCAGTCACCCAACAAAAATACTGATCTACTAAGTTAATCTATCCTTAAACAATTTGTTAAAATTACCCCCAGTGAGTTGACACAGTAAGAGCTGTAATTTCCTGACGACCATCAATTTGTGAGACTTTGGGAAACTGATAGAAACAAGAGATGATTTGGTGGTGAGACCAGAATCACGGTTTTCATAGCCACAAATTGCTACAGAATAATGGGGTGCCGATGCTTCTAAAGTACTGCCTGATGGCACCGTCTCATTAGCTCACACCCCGTAACTGCTGAGGCTGGAAACTGGGGCCTGGAAGCCGGGTAGCTAGAGAGAAGGCCAGCCTTGGGGAGGGACAGCGGGCGCCATCGCTCAGGCGGAGTGAGCCGCTCTGGCTGGCGCCAGCATGGAAGAGGCGAACGCTCTTTACTGGGGGCTGGGAGAGCGAACACCCCTGGGACCCTATAGGTGGCCGCAGAAGCCCCCCCTTTCTTCCACAGAAGCACTGATCCCTCCCCCGCCGAGGAGAGCGCTCCCCTAGGGGGCTCCTGGGAAGGACCGGAACTAGTCCAAGACCAACTAAGAGTCCTCACCAGCAGCCTGCGAATACCCAGGGTGCAAGGAAAGGGGAAGCGGGTCTCTTAGTCACCTCGTTTGTCATTCGGGCTTCTGGAGGACGTGCAGAGCCTTGGCGGGGCGGAGGGGGGGAGCTGCGGGTGCGAGAGTAACTCCGGAATATAAAAGACTTTGGCAGCTGAATCTCCTCCCCCAGATAACCCTTTGGTGGTGAGGGTCTGCCGGCCTGCGCACTCTTGCCCCGCGGTTGGCACCCCGCCCTCGAGCAGCCCAAAGCCCAGCGCTCTCCCGCGCCACGCCGCACAGCGCACAGGGGCACAGCAGCACCAGCAGGGGCCGCGGCGGGCGCTCGGGC
>NW_004567131.1:26584969-26611065 GCF_000260355.1 Condylura cristata
GCCGCCGCCGCGAGGCTTCCGTCTCGCTTGTTCGCGCAGCGGCGGCAGCAGAGGTCGCGCACAGATGCGGGTTAGGCTGGCGGGGGGAGGAGGCGGAGGAGGGAAGGAAGCTGCATGCATGAGACCCACAGGTAAGACCGAGAGCCCCGGAAGGGGCTTTCCATCCCCGGGCGGCGCGCTCAGGCCGGGGACCGCGAGTTGGAGCTCGGTCCTGCTCTCCAAGGGGGGAATTTTTTGACAGCGCAGAGAGATCTCATAGGGGACTGGGCAAAGGACCCATCCCGATCCCGGGGAAAAACAGTGAAGTAGCTAGGGGGATCGGTGCCACATTGTCGGATTCCTAAGAGTGAAACGTGTAGGCCCAGGCAAAAGTGCTTTTATCGGCCCCGAGATGCTGGGAGGCTTTAGACTTTCCTGTTATGGCAACAGCCTCTGGATCCGGGGACCGGCGCAGAGCGTTGTGCGCTAACCGCTGCCCTCCCTCCCCTCCTCCATCGCTCCTGCACGCGCAGCATCCCGCGGCGGCTGTTACTCCGTGTACACCGTGCTAGGGGGAAGCGGGGGCATCTCACTGTGGGAAAGGGGGCGGGAGCCGCGCGGGGAGCAATGGAGGTGCTACGGGGGAAGCCGAGGTTCCCGGTCCTAGGGCGGAGGAGGGGGAGCGTGGCCCCCGAGCCCCCTGGCAGCCTGGAGTATTGTCGTGTTGGTTCCTGGTTGCAGACTCTAGCAAGCCGGATGCCCTCTGTGGATGAAAGATGTATCATGGAATGAACCCGAGCAATGGAGATGGATTTTTAGAGCAGCAACAACAGCAGCAGCCTCAATCCCCCCAGAGACTCTTGGCGGTGATCCTGTGGTTTCAGCTGGCGCTGTGCTTTGGCCCTGCACAGCTCACGGGCGGTGAGTGACCCCGCCGTGGCCCGAGGACCCAGGGAGGTTGGGAGGGTAGCCAGGCTGGTGGGTAGCCCTGCCACTCCCCCCTACAGTCAGACTTCCGAGGTACCTGAGAACCGGAGGCGTGGAACCTAAAACTACCTTTCCTCAAAACCCCTGGAGTTCCCAGAAAATTCCTCTGTGGAACCCGCACAGATTCACACACCCACGTTCTGTCTGGAGCTTCCCACCAGCCTCCCAGCCTGGCTTCCCTAAAGAAAAGACAATAAAGCCTGGTCCCTTATTCTCACTCTGGCCAAGAGAGATATCATTTTTTAAAGAAGTGTATTTGTGGTTAAGGTGCGTTTGTGGACCGTTGACCCTTGTCTGTGCCCTCAGCAGAGGGCTCAGGTTTCAGTCCCTGAATGGAGGCATGCATTGTGAATGTGTCGGGTCTGAAACAGGACCAGACTGGCAGGTTTACCTGAAAGTTAACTTTGTCTGGGAGGTGGTGTGTGCAGGCATGTCTGCTAGAAGGGCAGGAAGGAAGAGGTTTTCCTTCAGGGGTGTTTTGGAAGATGGTTTGACTTCTCAGAGATCTGGTTTTTAGGGGGAATAAACTCCAGTGCTTGTCAAAGATGCTGAATTAAGACTGACGGCCTCAGTGCCCACAGGCTATCTATATTGTGTTTGCCTGGGGAGGCGGAGGGGGGTGCTATCCTTTGCTGGTGGTAGAGGCAGGCAGATGGGGCTCCTGCCTGAATCTCCGAATCTGTCTTCACTGTTCACTGCTGTCCAGTTCCCATGGTCTGTGAGCACTTGCGGATGTGGGAAAATTACAAGGACTGAGTCCTGTTTTCAGAGCTCACATACTTTAAACATATAAGTGAATGAGAACTGGTCGAAAAACAGGTACCAGTAGCCGCAGAAGCACCATTCTAGTGTTTTTGAATGTTGCTGTCTCAGGGAATTTGAGGCAAAGATAGAAAAAAGAGAGGGAAAATAAATCAGCGAAATGAAGGAGGGGAATAACAGGTTGGGCTTAATACAGCATCATGCTAACTTGGATCTTTCACTGAGAGATCTGGAAGATACTTGGCAGATAAAAGCACTTTCTGTGATGTGTGTGTCGGTGAGAATGAGTGAGTAAACAGAAGGGGATCTGGCTGCAGTTTGTTTTCTTCATAAGGGTTAACTTTTTGGGTGCTCTTATTTTCATAAGAAATAAACATTTCAAAGATACATCAAAGGCACGTTTCCTTTTTAAAAAGGACAAGGTCAAAAGCCATGCCAAGCCAGCTCCAGCGTGGCCTCTGGCTGGCCCTGGACATTAGGTTTGCTTCCTGGTGAGCGGCATAGTGGACGGAAGCACGGAGCAGGGCTGGCTCATGCCTTGTCCTCTTTCTTCTCTTGCTTCCGGTTCTAGCTGTCGTTCCTCAGACCAGGTCCACGTGATTCTCCATCCTCTCTGCCCCTCTCGTCCCTGTGGATGACAGATTAATCGGATTCAGCCGCGTACGTCTGATTGTTGTTGTAGGCTGTGTACACTGGACTCTGCCTTCTCCTCAAAGATGTCAGAGCCCAGTGCGGCACAGCCCCGCCGTGTCACAATGGTCAGCCATATACTTGCAGGGTGCGTCTTCCTCACTCTCTGTCTTCCTGGAGAAGATGCCAAATAAAAAGATCCAGAGCCCTGAAGAAGAGGGTGAGGGCTGACTGTCTCTGCTCGATTTCAGAGCTGCTGCTAGGTATCAGAAGCTGCAAAAGGCTCGCCATCAGCCTTGTTTCCTCTTCTTCTCCTTTGGGCTGAGAATGTGATTTCTAGAAGAATGTGTATCATCTCAGAATTCTGTGGAGAACCAGTTTGGGTGGAGCAGAGTGGAGAGGGATGTTCTGTGGAGTCTACAGAAATTTCTTTCTTAGGAAAAAAACACAGATGCTCCAGGATGGTTAGGAAATTCACCTTAATTCTAGACCTGTGCTTCTAAAACTTTAACGTGCCTGCAAATCACCTGGGGTCCTTCTGCAACGTAGATTGTGTTCCTTTGGTCTGGGCAGGGCCTGACCGCCTGCATTTCCCACAAGCTCCCCGCTGTGATGCGGTGGGGGCTGGTGCTAGGACCACACTTTGATGAGTAATGCTTTGGACTGAGCCATTCCTTAAAATAAGTTGGTTGTGACTCCTGACTCTGTTATCACTCTCAATTACCATATGCAAATGGCCCATTGGAGAGCGAAAGGCTGACCCAGAATCTAATCTGTAGGTGACACATCGAGCAGAAAATCAGCCCTCAGAGAGTGCTTCCCCTCCTTTTTATCCACAAAAAGGAGCATACTTAATAGACACTGTTCTGAAATGAGAATTTTCATTTTTGATTGCTTTCAATGGAAATGGAGCACGGCACTACAGGACAGAATAGTCTCGGCTAGGGGAAAAAAGAGTGTGCCCAATACAGGCATACTGAAAAAGCCTGAACTTGAAAGGGAGAAACTCAGAAAATGATCACTGTGGAGAAAAGGGGGAAATGAACTCCATGTCACCCCATCAACAGTGACATGTTTTGTCCCGGGGAGCCAGGCATTCACATCAGTTCTTGGAGACTTAGAGAGCTGTCACGGGCCTGTGTGACTCTAGGTGCCTCTTGCCGGTTGTCTTTCTTAAGTTAGGGGGACAGGTCCTCAGTTGGGGCCATTAACACCATATATGCTGAGAGGACTAGTGGCAGGTTTATCGGGAGCCCCAGGACCCCACTGTTCCCAGAATCTGCATGGACTGCAGCTTCAGTGGCTGCTCCCCTCCATCCCACGCCCCAGAAAGCTCCTGGAGTGTCCCCGGGCTTCGAGAAGGAGCCCCAAGACTTTATAAGTCGGCCCTTGAAGGTGAAGTCATAAGCACATCTCGTGTTATTGCAACACATGCTCAGCTCTTGGCTGCTTTGGGCCTCGGGTCTTAGGTGTCCTCCTCCATAATACCAGGCTGATGCCACCTCACTGGGTTGGTGTGAAAGAGGTAAATCAAGAAGGGGCAAAACAGACACAGGTTGTTGGTAGTGAGAAGGGCTAAGCCAGTGCCCTTCCAGGCCTTTTGCTTTTCCAGTCAGTGACTACTGATTGCCTGTTCCTAGTCTGTAAAATGTTCTTTTCTTCCTAGAAGAACCCTTCCTTCCTCTCTCTCTCTCTCTCTTTTTTAAAGATTTATTTATTTATGCACACAGAATTGGGGTACAGGCCAGAGGTGTAGGGGTGGTAAGAGGCTTCACCAGAGACAGAGTGGGGAGCAGAACAGGCAGATGGACGAAGTACACTGCTGAGGGGAGCAGCGGGCGGGTCAGGAGAGGTCTGCCACACCATGTGGTCACCTCTGGGGCGGGGATAGAACTCATGAGGAAGTGGCTTTAGCTTCTTAGTGCTGCGCCACCAGGGAGGGCCCAGGCCCACCCCCCCCTGTCAACAAGCTTCTTTTTTATTTTTTTAAGATAGTTTCAGATATAGATATAACAATGGTTAAATTTTACCTAATACATACCATGTCAGATCACATTTTTATTTTATTTTATTTTATTTTAAGATTTATTTATTTCTGCATACAGAACTGGGTATAGGCCAGAGGTGTGGTGGGTGAGAGGCTTCACCAGAGACAGAGTGGGGAGCAGAACAGGCAGATTGACAAAGTACATTGCTGAGGGAAGAAGTGGGCAGGTCAGGAGAGGTCTGCCACACCATGTGGATCAGCCCCAAGGCTGGGGATCAAACCCACACTGAAGCAGATGTGGCCAGCTTACAGTGTTGCATCCTAACCAGGAAGAGCCTAACTACAAATTTCTCTTTAAGGCTCAACGTAAAATGCCTTTCACATTCCTTGTCTCTATGGCTCCCCGCACATGGTCTCCACTGGACCTAGTGTCTTAGCGCTGTCTCATCTGCTAAGCTGTGAGTCCCTTGCAGGCAAGAACCTTGACTTTATTTTCATGTCCCACAGAACCTGACACCCAGTGATGCTCAGCTAATGCTGGTTGATGGCAAGTTACTGCCACATCATTTAGAAAATAATTATCACTGGTGAGTTACCCAAGTGCAAGGGCTTCATGGCAGTGGGGGCTGTATCTGTTGGAAAGTGGAGGAGCTGGAAGTGGTCTTGGTGGCTGGAGGAGAAGTCAGGAAACATCCTAAGAAGAGGTGACATTAAGGCTGGGATCTGAGGAGGGGGAGCGGTTAGGGAACCCCAGAGGTCGAGGCACCTGTGCAGAGGTGTGGAGGTGATTCATGGGTGGACTATTCAGGGAGTAGAGCATGGCTGAGTTAATCTAGAACATAGAGTGTCTGGAGGGAAGCCGCGGGGCGGCAGGGTAAATACTGGGACCCTATGATACAGGCCCTTGGACACGCTGGTGAGGATTCTGAACGTCACTCAGCAGGTGGTGGAGAATCTACTAGAAGGGTTTAGAGCAGGAACCTAGTGTGGCTTGCTGAAGGGAACCAGGTATTTCCTATCGCCCCTCTATTGACATCATTGTCTTATTGATGGAAAGTGCTCATTTGCTTATAAGAATGATGTGGTGGATGTGTTTTAATTTCTTGAGGCAGAGAGAGGCTGGAGAGGAAGAAATTCCCATAAATAGCACAAAGGACACATTTTCTTGCTACTGTCACCACCTGGCTAAGTGATAGTAGCCTAGTTGCTCTCTCAGTTTCATTATCTGAAATGGGGGCAATATTTGGATTATCTGCCTCCCATGGTTTTTGTGAAAATGAGATGCCTTAACAGAAGGAAGTATCAATTACTCTTTGAGGTAACCTCATCACTAACTAGTCGTGAATGCTGGTTACAACTGCTGTGCAGGGATTCGCCCTGCCAAGGCATATTCCTTTGTCCTGAAAGCTAGCCAATGCCCTATCCTACCAGAGCCGGTGTGTGCTGTGGAGATCACTAGGTATTTGCTGACCCTGTCCCCAGGAATCCCAGATAACTCATGGTCACAGCATGGTATGGTGCTTCCTGCAGTGGGGGTTTATCCTGGGGGACTCTGAGGAGGGGGCGGAGCAGAGGAAGACAAACCAAAGACGAAACATGAGCAAAGTCTTGAACTAGCAACGAAATTTTCAGGCAGAGGTGTTGAGAGGTGCCTTCCTCCCCTCCCCCAGGGAGAGGACAGCATAAGCAGACACTCAGACTGAGAAAGAATGTGAGCAGAAGACAAGGAGTAACTCGGGGCCGTCTTCCAGAAGGACTGAGAGAAAGGAGGCAAGGAGATGCTGGAAAGGCATTTGGCGGCGCCTGCCCTGCTAACTACAATGCTTAGGAATTGCAGCTATGAAAGTCTATCTTCAGGAGCATCCAGTGATCTGTTCTTTGTTTCAGAGCAGAATTTTTCCAAATATGCAAGGCCGAGGGGAGATTGGCTTTATTCGGGATTTACGGTGTAAGTACCAGTGACGAGGTGTAGGATACAGTGCGGAAGAGAATAAAGCCTGTCCTTGGAGAACTTGTATTATTGTGGAAACTCCTACCCTGGCCCCAAGGGCTGTGATGAGGACTTTAACTGGTGAGGAAAACGTGCACTTAAGAGAGGTGAAGAAGCAGAGTTAACAGAGGCCAGACAGCTGGCTGGCTGAGGGGGTAGAGGAAGAGGAAGAACATTCACTGGTCATTTGGAGAGAAGCTAATGAGCTCATTCTGGACGAGGAGGCTTGCATTGCCTGCAGAACACCCATTTGGGTACCATCTGTACATCAGGCAGTTGAAAACTCAGCCTGGCATGGGAGAGAGAGGAGCACTGAAGGAGTAGATCTGTGTGTCATCCGCATGGAGAGGTTGCCCGACTGCAGGAGAGGCTGGGCTTCCCCCAGAAGGGTGTGTAGAGTGAACTGAGGAAATAATACTAATACCCAGCAAGAATCTCCATTTCCTTTGCAAGAGTAGTAAGGAGAGTGAGGAGTGTGTGTTACTACCAGTATTGGCAGTGACAGTGATGATAACAGCTGGATTCTGGCTATTGACGATCGCGTCTGATTTGGGATAGGTGGGTTGTTTCTAGGCTGATGTTTAAGTTCTCTGAGTTCTGGATGTCTGTACCAGCTGCAAGAAAGAAGAACAGGACCAGTGATGGCAGGAAGGTGGAGAACCTGCGTAGAGATGCTGGAGGCTGGGCTGCAGAAGAATCAGAGTATTTTCAGCCTTCACTGGGAAAACAAAGCTAACCGCAGCACGAGATTTGACAGCGTCCCTGGGGGACCGTGGGCAGCTGTGAGTGTTTCTCCTCCTGGAGACGGTGAGCAGAGGGGACCTTGTGTGTGAGCCCTGATGGTGGCTGGGGGCTCTCTCCCTGCTGACACCCATCCCCCTCATGCTGGGGTGCTGGGATGTCTATGTGCACAGTGCTTTGGGCCTATGTCCTTCTTGCACGAGTCCCCTGGCAGCCTGTCCTCCATCCTTCAAAGATGCCGTCTTCCCAGGCTGTCAGCTAATCTTCAAAGATACAATTGTCAGAGTGCTCCCTCTGCCACCCCCCCCCCCCCCATGACCAGCTCTGTCACCTCCAAGCAAGTCACTTAACCTCTGCTTGCTTTGGTTTCTTCATCTGTAAATCAGGGGCAATAAAACTTGTTCCTCTACTCTTCACAGGGGTGGGAGGTGTGAGTACAGAGGAGGCAGGGTCAGGAGACAAGAATACAAAACAGCCGTGGCTGCTTGTCTGGAAGCCGACCTGCTCCACGGAGCCTGGGGCCATTTTTTGGCGCTTGCCTGGACCTCCGAAGGGAGGGGCAGGGATGCTGGGCACTGCGTGTAAATGCCGCCCCACGTGAGGGGCCTGACCCCCGTGAGAGCTCATTTTGTGTGGACATGATGCCAGGCAGCTGGGGGAGCTCTTTTGCTGCAAAGTGGGATGTGTCAGCCTGTGCCCGGTCCCTGCTGCTGGCGTGTGCAGTGAATAGTCGCGTCTGGGGATGGAGAAGGTCCTTATGCCGTTGAGAGGAACTTCTCAATAGCTGTTGGCTCAAGCCCAATCGGCCCCTTTTGTGTGCTCACAGAGGCCTCTGGGGAAAAAGAAACTAAATATGTGAGGCAGGCGAGTGATGGCTTATAGGTGCTTCAGCAGTCCGAGGGAGGCATCTGCTCCACGTGGCCCTCCCTCTCCGTGCTCCCTTAGCCTGTTCGGTGTTTCTGTGTCTGGGGACATCTGGGCACAGCGGACCAGCAACTTCAGGCTCAGCTAGGATGGTGGACGTATCAGGAGTTGCTTTAGGAGCTTGAGAATTGAGTGCTCCATCTGAGTGGATGTCTCTTCTCACCCCAGTCGCACACTCTAATTTTTGAGACTCTATAAAGCTTTGCAGGTGGGATACTACTTTGGGGTGCTTGTGGACTGGAGATCTTAGGGTGGCTACTCCTTAGTGGAAAGGCCTGGAAATCCTCTGTGGACACTCCAGCCTTAGTGGCCTCCAGGAAAGCAGCCTGTTAGCTGGCCATGAGTTCTGGCTGTTGCTTCTCCTTGGACCCTGACTGTCTTCAGCCTTTTGCCACGAGTGAGCTCCTGGCATTCCAGGGTCTGACTTGCAGAAGGCTTCCTGCAAGGATGACCTGATCAGCAGGCTCTGAGTTAAGAGAAGAGGGTCTTGCATGGTTTTATGAGAAATAGCAGGGCACTCATCCCCCTGAGAGTGGCTTTGCTGAAAATCTGCCTCTGCAGTTTTCATTTACATGGTAATGAGCACGCTGAGCTTTGGCCCTTTGTCATTTCCAGATGAAGGAAGACCCAGTTCTTTGGGGGCTCCCCAAACACATGGCATGTCTAAAAATGGGAGCCAACCTGCCCTGTCTCGGCGGCAGGTGCGTTTTGCCTCATGGGACACTGCAGCCATGCTTAAGGCCGGGCTCCTGTGTTTCTTTCTCATTGCTGTTGTTGAGATCCTTCTTTCTCTGTTTCTTCTGCGCAGTGTGATTACCGGGGGCTTAAATCAAAGCCATGCCTGCGACTGGTCCCTACCTTACCTTTGCGATGAGGTTTGTGTACATCTCACCTCTGCGTGCCTCGTCTCTAATACTTGGCGTTTCTCTAGTACCTGCTGTGCTGATGCTGTTGCTAAACTGGGTCATGTTCTCGGTGACACAGCACAAGCTAATGCGCAGGAATGCAAGAGTTTTTGTACCGGCCCATTCTCCTTGGACCTTCCATTTACTTTTAACTGTTTTTTTTTTTTCCCAGTACGACTCCTGTGTTGAGGAGAGCACACATAGGCAGCTCTCACAAAGCTGAAGAGCAAAGTGGCCATGTGTTCATTACAAGTGTTAAGTTCCAGAAGAAAGGGGGTGCACTAAGGGTGATCCATTGACCTGGGAAAAAGGGGGGGAGAGCAGCATCCAAATTGAACCTGCTGCCTGCTTGTTCCTCCAGCTGTCCAGACTCCCTCCTGCCCTTTCCTAGCTTACAGCCTTCCCACCCTTGAGGACACAGCTTATGCCTCTGTGCTGTCTCTTCCATGGTCTGGGCTCCCCTAACTCTGAGACGTCTCTGCTCTGAGCTCTCAGAGCATTAGAATCATGGATTGCTGCTCCAGGGAGGTCTGTGCATGTGGGCTGGCCTGGGCATCTACACAGAGGGCCTTGGTACCCCGAAAGATTGGCCTAGACAGAATGGGGCTGGGGGTGGGAGGTGTCTGGCTAAACAGGGTGCTGGAGCTGGCCCCTAGGGGTTGAGGCCCAGGCCCATTGCTTTGTGAGGCAAACTACTCAATCAGTGTCTGTCTCAGGGGCCTCATGTGTGAAATGGGAATAATAATATAAACACTGAATATTGAACGACATGAGGGTAAGATTGCATGTGTCTAGTCCAACCCCACATGCAAAGCCTGGTCAGTGGTTCAAAGGGCTCTACGGCCAGGTTTGAAAGTCACAGCCTGCTGCCATATGAATAAAAGATGTCACTGACTAGAGCGTTTTATTATTTCCAAACTTCTTTGCCTGTTACTGCTCACGCCCAGGTCAGGCGGCAACATCAGCTGCAGTGATTGGCGGGAAGGATGGTATTAGGCTTGGCCTCTGGTTTTACTTGAGTTTGCTTGTGTTTGATTTTCTGCGTACTCCGACCGGATGCAGGCTCAAATGTGGCTTTGAATTCCTAAGGGTCAGAAAGTGAGGTATTCTTTCCGCCTCTGCCTTCATCTGCTCTTACATTTACTCATTCAGAAATTATTAGGCACTTACTATGTGTAAGGACTGAGACTAGAAATAGGAATAAGATACAGCCCAGCCCTCAAGGAACTTGAGTCGGTATGTTGAGACTGCGATGCATTCATTTGGGTGGCTGTAGCAAAATACTGCAGACGGAAGGAATTGAAAAAAAAAAAAAAGATTTGTTTATTAATAAATACAAGAACTGGGGTACAGGCCAGAGGTGTGTGTGTGGGGTGGGGGGTGAGAAGAGTCACCAGAGACAGAGTGGGGAGCAGAACAGGCAGATTGACTGAAATACACTGTTGAAGGGAACAGTGGGTGCTCCAGGAGGGGTCCGCTGTGCCATGTGGGTCATCCCCCTGGCCAGGAATTGAACCTGTTATGCCACAGGGAGGGCCCAGACTGGAGGATTTCAACTGAGCTTTATTTTCTCAAAGTCCTGAAGGTTAGACATCCGAGGCCATGTGCGGGCAGGCTGGTTTCTTGTTAGAAGGGCTCTTCTTGGCCTACCCTCTAGCGTGTCCTCACATGACCTTTCCTTGGCTTGTTTGTGTGGAGGAAAGAGAGGAAGAAACATATTTCCCTTCTTATAAGGATGCCTGCCCTGCCAATCAGGATGCCAGCCTTATGAGCTCCTGTAACCTTAACCTCTGTCTAGGCCCTTTGTACTGTATCTACAGTCTCATTGGAGGTTAGGGCTTCGACCTTTGAATTTTCAGCACACAATCCAGTAGATATTAAAAGAAAACAAATGTTAATTTTGATGAAAAGGTATAAGGATCCTGAGTTTTTAACCTAGCTAGGGAAGGCTTCCAGGAGGAGATGATACCAGAGCTGAAGCTGAATTTTGAAGAAGCGTGGCCACTAGGTGAAGGGGAGGAAGAAGTGGGGTAAACCAAGGTGTGGCCACATATACCTGCATGTGGGGGGGGGTTGGGGGGGACGGTGGTGGTGGGGTGGGGGGAGGTTTACAGAGTATTCACTTACCTTTCATACATTTTATTAAGTCACTCACCAAACACTTCCTGAGGCTTTCTCTACACAGACTACATGCAGCCGCTGATGGTGGGGTCCAGGGGTGACCTAGAAGCTCACATTTGTAGAGTTTCTAAATTATAGGGCCATGACCTAATCAACCTACTGCTACACATGCCCATTATTCAATTACAGCTGCTGGGCACTCAAAAATCAATTATGAGGGACTCCCCAGGCCACCCGCGGACCCACCCCTGGTTTAGGTCAGGTAAATATTGAATTATTATGTAGAGTTAGTCTGTGGAGAAGTGACAGGTTAATATCTACAGTAATAGGAGATTTTCCGATTGTATTTTTAAGTCATTTCAAATTTATCTTTTGGGAAGCAAGTTCTCTCCTACTTAAATTTTTTCCTCCCCCCCCTTCCTCTGACATTTTAAGTGGAAACAAATGGAGCTTCTGTGTGGTTTATGGACTTAGGGTTGGTTCTGATGCCATTTCAGGGTGTCTGTAAGGGTCTTGTCTGGATGTGCCAAGAAGGCAGAGGTCAAATCAGCTGAGTGCTATGCTCTTGCTCACCCCTTCTGCTTACCACATCCTACGGGTTCTTAGTCTCCTGCCTGGGAGCTGCTTTCAGAGATCTGTGCACCATCTTTACTGTACCCCTGGACTTGTGGGAGACTTGTGTGTACATTTCTCTGAAGAGGGTCTGTAGGTGGCACAGAGGTTACAGTCTCAGCTCTATCAAGCTATTACCAGCCACTGTGGCCTGAGTTCAGTCCCCAGCCAGGTTGCTGACCCACATGGCGCAGCAGACCTCTCCTGTCTTGCCTGCTCCTCCCCTCAGCAGTGAGTCTCAGTAGATCCTGCCTGCCTGTCCTCCTTCGCCACCTGCTCCCCAGCACATCTTGAAGCCCAGCCCATAGATAATTCAATCCCAAAACTTCGTAATTGCCCACAGGCTGGGCTTTAAGATGTGCTGGGGAGCAGGTGCCGAAGGAGGACAGGTAGACAGGTCGCTGATGTATCCACTGCACTGGCAGCTACAGGAGAGCGGCCGGAATTTAACCCTTCACACCCTGGCAGTGGCGCACATGCTGCCATTTAGAAAAACGCTGCTATTAAGTGGTTTCTCTATAAATATCAAAAGATAGATACACATGGAAGAGGTGAGTCTATCATTTGCTCAACAAATGTCTGTTGAGCCTTTATTATGCTCAAGACACTAGGCCAGATGAACAGAGAGACTCGCAGATGAATAATAGGCAGGTCCCCAAAGCCTGGGTTATTATACAAAATTATGTGAGGAAAATATTCATCTTGATCCCTCCCCTCAAATATGGGCAGAATGAGAAATAGTCCAATAAACAGGCAAAAGCGATGCTTTTGTCTCAGTTATCTCTGCAATTCAGCATGTTGTTATGACATATTGAAGCATTATAGACTTTATAACTGTGATTATGCTACTGTTTCCAGTGTTAGAAATGGATGTTTTAGTTGCATATATTAAAAAAAAAACTGGTTTCTCTCTTTTTTTGCTTCTGTTTTATTTTTCCATAATGAATGTTAAAAACATAATCAATGTCCCTGTTGTTCAGATTTGTGATCCACCCAGTCGGGCGTTGGGTGTGGAGTATGAGAGCTGAAGGGCCTTCTAGAGACTTGTCATGGCTACTGGCGCAGAACCCAAGGCCCAGAGAGGAGAGAGTTGCTGGCTTCACAGCTGGCTAGTGGAGAAGCTGGGACTGGACCTTGGCATCTGCTCTCTGGTGGGACTTTCCTGTCACATCATTTGCTGTTCTCCAGACAACTGAGGTTCATTCTAACAGGACCCCCATGGTGGGCAGGGAGTAGGTTAAGTGAGATAGTACATGGAAAAGCACTTGGAACCAGACTGGTCCAGAACACAGCTCAGTCAGCACTACTATGTTGCTTCCGTTATCCTGTGAACATGTTCTCCATAAATTCATTTAAATGCTTCCTGAATTGGTCCATCCTCGCTCCCTGCTCTTTGTCTCAGGTGGTGTATTTCACATCCTTGTGAGCTACTAAGTACTTGTTTTAATTTCCCTCTAATACATTTATAGCTCTATGGGGCACTCAGATAACCCTGCACTTTTTTTTAGTAGAATTCAAATATGCTGTTGTCTTTCAGACTTTGCTTCCCTGAGAAGGTAGTTTGGCCCCTTGAGTCCTATTGTACTTATGCACCCCAGGGTCCCTTGGCTGGGCTGGTCCCTCAATCCTCACTGGACTATGCCGGGAGCCCATGTACTGGCCCAGGACCAATATGCAGGCTCCTTTCTGATGAGTTCCAGAACTTCGTTGGCAGTTCTCTCTGTGTTTCCGGCAATGCACCGGGCGACTCTTTTCCAGTGCACGGAGGCCCAGACTCTTGGTCCCTCTGCTGGAGCACAGGAGTTTGGGAGTCCCTGTTTCATGACTGCCGAGTAGTGTGAATTCTCTTCCTGAGCCAGACTCGCTCACACCAACACCCAGGAGAAGACATACTGAGGAGCCCTTTGTGCTGAGAACCTCATGCTCACAAGCAGACACTGGTTTTAGTAAAACTGGCTATGGTGAAATCGTCAAAGCCAGCACAAAGCAAATCTGTAGTGAAGCAATTAGTGATTTATGTGGGAATAGTAATTCAGTGCTTAACATATTTTTAAAAAGTAGAGACATGTTAAGACCTTGCAACTAAGAACTGAAAATTTGAAATCTTTTATAAGTACATGTTAGCAAGAATGTCTGACTCATTTTAGCAGAGGTTGAGTATTTAGATGCCTTAAAATGCTTGTCTTTGATAAGAAATCCCTGGGTTATCAAACTATCTTACTTTAGTGACTTTATATATGCATTCAAGTTAGAATTACTTGGTACTGACTGTGTACAGGGCACACTCTCAGATTCTGCAGAGTAACCCCTAAGGCAGGGTTTCTGCCTTGGGAATTGAGATGTATTTAGTTGGAAAATAATTCAGTCACTTGTAATTGTGCCAAAAGGATGTGCCTAGCATAGACAGGATGTGGGGTCCCGAACAGGAGGAGTGGCTGGCTTCTGACTTGCTTGAAGAGGGAAGGATTTGTAAGAGGTCACATCTGAGTTGGGTTTTGAAAGCCATGAACAACTTTGACAGGCGGGAATGGGGAGCAGGGGGTTTGAGAGCATGAGAAGTAATCTCAGCGGCCATGAAGTATGTCCACTGGCCGCGGAGGACTCCCTTTGGCCTGAGCTGGGGGCCTGTTTGGGAGACATACAGGCAGTGGGGCTGGTAGTAAACAGTATTAACCATATGGGTGGGTGTCAATTATTTGCTTCATGCTGGGCCCTTTCCCACTCATTTCTTCTGATGAATTTGGCTCCTTTTTCATCTTTATTTTTCAGACATAACACTAGCAGACAGAGGCTACAGGACAGGCCCAAGGTCCTGGAGCAGGAAGTGCTGGGGTCGGGCTGCCCTCTGGTTCATCCCTGGGGCCTGCCTTGCCCAGTGCCTCCGGGCTGGGACACTCAGCCGTGGGGCCTGGGCTGTCAGACTAAGGATGAGTCCGCCTGCTTTTCCTCTTTAGATGTTCTTTCCCCAGAACCCTCTGGACCACAGACCAGAAGTTGGCAAGCCCAAAATCTTAAGAGAAAAGCAATCACAAGTAGGAAAAATAGTTTCCTCATCTCTTAAAAACTGTTTCCTTTCTAAAAATCCTTCAGGAGGCCACTGGGCACCTCTGAGTTCTTCAAAGGAGCAGCTTGTTTGAAGCAATCTTTAGGGTCCTGGTTCCCAGCCAAGGCCATTTTGTCTCTTAGGGATATTTGTGAATGTCAGGGGACATTTGTGTTTGTCATGACTGTGGGGCAGGGTGGATAGTGTGTGCTGCTGTCGTGGGGACAGGTCAGGCCTGATGTTCGGCACCTTCCAACACAGGGAGCCCTACAACAAAAAGCTCTCCAGCCCCAAAAGTCCTTGGCTTGAGGAACCTGCTCTAGAGTGATCGGTATGTCCTTGATTGGGGGTGGGGTAGGCTGGGGGGGGAGGCTAGGCAGGAATGCAGGTGACCACGAGGAGGTGTTCCAAGTTGGGGGTGCTGAGAACCCAGAGGAGGTATTGGCAGCAGGAATGGATGGGACGAGAAAGCCATGGAAGGCATTTCAGAGACTGACTTCAGGAGAATAGAGAAGACCAAGAAAGAAATTACAGCCAGAGGTTTTTAGTGTGGGTGTCAGAGAGAAGAGTGGAATCATTAACTGTAATGGAGATGTCAGGAAGAAAAGCTTACTTTAGAAAAATGATGAGTTTGGTCTTAAGATATTTAAATTTTGACATGCAGGTAGAATTGCCCAGCAGGCATTTGAGAATGAGGACAGGAAGAGAGAAGTTGGGGTTGTAAAGGGGGTCTTGCAAGCCATCTCCTGGGAAGCAGTAATTACAATCAGCGTTCAGTGGTCTCGGGAGAAGAGCAGGGACCTGGCTCTGTGATTGGTGCCTCTGAGGCCTGGGGAATGGGGAGAGTCAGGCGGCCTGGATGGGAAGCCCAGCTCCCTCTCTTAATAAGCCCATGATCTTGGACATGGCCTTGCACCTCGGTTTGCCTCCGTGTCCTCATAGGAGACCAAGGGAGTGTTCACATAGGCGGAGGGGAGTGAGGATGGTGCAGGGGCACTGAACTGGGACCAAGCTTAGGGAGCAGCTGGTTGCCCTGTGCAGAGCGACAGCCTCCCTTGAGAGCTCCTTGGTGACTTTGGAGACTGTGTTTTTTTTTTTTTTTTTTTTTTAAAGATTTATTTATTTATTCGTACAGAACTGGGGTACAGGCCAGAGATGCGGAGGGTGAGAAGATTCACCAGAGACAGAGTGGGGTACAGAACAGGCAGATCGACGAAGTACACTGCTGAGGGGAGCAGCAGGCGGGTCAGGAGAGGTCTGCCGTGGCTGTGGATCTCCTCCGGGGCAGGCAGGGATCGAACTCATGGGGAAGTGGCTTAAGCTTCTTTGTGCTGTGCTTTAACCCACTGCGCCACCAGGGAGGGCCCTGGAGACTGCGTTTTTATGGTTGGCTTGTGCACATCCCTTCAACTCGAGTGAGTCTCCCCAGCACCACCACAACACCCTTTATTTCTTTATTTACGTATTGTGGGTGATGGGAGTTGTGTATATGTGAACTTCCTCATGAATAACCCAGCTTTCCTTCCTCTCCCCTGCCCTTCTCTTCAGTAAAAGTTTAGAGAAGCAGAGAGAAAGAACAGATGAACAGCTAAAAAATTATACACAAGTGGAAAGAGACAACAGAGGACATCGTGATTATTTCTGCAGAATCTGTTTTTCTTCTCACCCCCAAACTCCTAGCCTTGAACATAAAAAATAGTGCTAAATGTTCCAAACACTAGAAAACTGTCCAGACGGACGCTACGATGCAAACCGGCTTCCCGGGAGTCTGTGTCAAACTTGTGCTTTGTTGTAGCGCTTGGTGGAAGGAAAGTGGGCCCAGCCTCAAATGGGAAATGTCCTTCCTGATGAGATGAGGGCCATGGGGAACATGGGAAAAATTGTGGGAACATGTGATGTGGCTGGGGGTGTCTGGTGTTGAGCTTTGAGTCTCATGGGACAGCACTGAGCTCACCCTGACAAGGAAAGCAGATCTTGTCCCTGGCGGCCCCCAAGGATGCGCTTTTCCCAGGGAGAAAGTTCTTGGCAAGCCATCTTGTGTGCTAAGTGCCGGCTGTTCTTCCCGTACCTGGAAATGAGCAGGCCAATTTTTTTTTCTTCCTTATTTTTTAAAATATATTTATTTATTAAAAATATAATAGTTCACTTTTATATCACTTTGTGCCTTTTCCTATCTCAATCATAATTCCTGTTGTCTTCCCATCACCAAATCACCCATGTGCCATCACCATAGTCTAGTGCACTTCTCTCCCCCCACCTTTCTTGATCTCATTCCTCATTCCATCCCCATAAAATGTCTCTAGTATATAGTTGTTCATCATTATTATTATTTCCCCTCCTGGTCCTTTATACTCCAAGCAGGCCAATTTTATTCTCCAGAAAGGAAGCCCCAGAAATTGCGGTATCAGCACCTCCTTCCCCTGTTAAAAATGCCAGGCAAGTGGGATCCTTAAACTCTCCATGAAATTTATTTTTCAGTGACATGAGATCCTCACTTGGGAAACTGAGTCCCATTCCCACCCCTGCTCTGACCTCTGGCAATAACACTTTCACATCTGAGTCTTGTTTATTTGCCATGTCATGCATAACGAATGCATCAAGTATGCTCATCTTTGAAACATTATGAGAATGCTTTTTGCTATTGAATGTTAAGACCTACAAATGCCCCTTCTTCCATTTTGTTAGGGGGCCCAGGTACCCACATATGTCAAGTACAAACCATTCTTGGAGGCCGAGCACAGGCACTTGTCCAAAGATTTGTAACTCATGTTCCACTTGAACTGTTCTTAGGAATCTGGCTATTAATGAAATCTAAGGTTTTCTTAAAGTGCATTGTGCTCTTAGGTTTGGTTTTATTTCCTGAAGATAGGGAAACTGGGATAGGAGGGGGCTGAGTAGAGCTCTACAGCATAGGTTGGCATTGGGCTCTGTCTCTTTCTGTTACTGGAAGGAGAGCTAGAGGAGTGGAGAAGAAGGGTCACAGAGGATGCGTGGAAAGAGACACCCGCTGTTGTTCTTACACAATCCCAAAGGGTACCAAGGCCAGAAAGGAAAGCCATGGCTAGTTGTACCCTTTTCCTTTATTAAATTGCCAATATGCATGTGCGTGTATGCATAAGTATGTGTTGATTATTGACATTTTTAAAGGTAATAGGCAAAATAAAGAAAGTAAATCTCATTCTAACCCTCTCTTAAAAATGTGATTTCTGTCTCTTTTCTCTCTGGACATATCCCTCCACATGGCATTATCTGAATTACTTTGTAACCTGTTTTGCTACTTAGTAACATGTTATCTTTTATACTCGTAAATATTAATCCTTTATAACTTTTTAAAAAGATTTATTTATACATACAGAACTGGGGTACAAGCCAGAGGTGCAGGGGCAGTGAGAGGCTTCACCAGAGACAGAGAGGGGAGCAGCACAGGCAGATGGATGAAGCACACTTTTGAGTGGAGCAAGCAGGCAGGTCAGGAGAGGTCTGCTGCGCCATGTGGGTCACCTCCCGGGCTGGGATGGAACTCCACTGAAGCAGCTGCAGCTGGCTTGCAGTACTGCGTTGCACCAGCCTGGGAGGGCCCCAATCCTTTATAACATTTTAACTAACTGTTTACTATTCCATGTTCTGCATAGCCTATAACTTATTTAGTTTTTGTGCTGTAAAACCGTGACCAGCATAATACAAAGTTTGTCCAGTGGGGACAGATAAGCATTCTGATCATTACAAAGATGAATGTGTAATGACAAGCTGTGAAAAGTGAGGTGAAGAAGAGCACTTGGTCCTGAAAGTGCTCACTAGGGGGACGGGAGAATCTGGCTGAGTCTGGGTTGAGGGGGTGTGTTCAAAGAAGGCTTTCCTGGGGAGAGTTACCTTTGAGTGGAGACTAGAAGGAATCGCTATGTTAAGATCATAGGGCCAGGGTGTTCCTGGTGGAGGGAAGAGCCTATGCAGAGATCTTGTGTCAGGAGGCAGACCAGATAGATGCTCAGGAACCTAAAAAGAGGCCAGTGTGGCTAGAGAGAGCAGAGCTTCAGGTCTTTAGTCTTTCATGGCCCCTTTGTATTTATTTGTTTGAATTGTTGGTTCATGCTCTGTTGACTGTTTTCTTTTGATTATTCATTTGTAAAAAGCCTTCACGTATATTATATATCATTTTTTAACATGTATATATTTCACATGTACTACAGTCACCATTCTTGCAATTTCTATTTGTCTTGTGTTTGGTAATTCAGTCTCTATTAAAAATTTGCAAACCTCATTTTCTTTTAAGCACTGAATTTCAAGTGACACATTTAACTAATTCCCTTTTTATGGAGTATTATTGACATACAACATTGTTTTAGTTTCAGGTGTACAACATAGTGATTCTGTATTTGTACACATTCAAAAACGATCACCATAGGGGCCCTCCCTGGTGGCGCAGCAGGTTAAAGCACAGCACTGAGAATCTAAAGCCGCTTCCGCATGAGTTCGATTCCCACCTGCCCCAGAGGTGACCACATGGCGAGGCAGACCTCTCCTGACCCGCTCGCTGCTCCCTTCAGCAGTGTACTTCGTCGATCTGCCTGTTCTGCTCCCTACTCTGTCTCCGGTGAAGCCTCTCACCACCCCTGAGTCTCTGGCCTGCACCCCAGTTCTGTATGCACAAATAAATAAATCTTTCCTTTTGTGCCCCTTCCCACTCACCTTTTAATTGCACTTATGATAATTCTGTTGACTTTCCCCCCTCCCCCTCTGTGCTTTCTGCTATTTGATGTTGCTTAGAAAGTTCTTCCCAGTCTAAGGTTATTCAAATAGCAACCTATATTTTCTGCATTTTATTTGTTATATTTAAACCTTTCATCAATATTTTCTGCATTTTATTTGTTATATTTAAACCTTTCATCAATCTAGAAACTCATTTATGTGTATTCAGAAAAGTGGGATATAGTTTATTCTCATTTGTCAGACAGTTGCACCATATGATTTACCAAGCAGCCCCTTCTTTGCCTACTGGTTGAAAATACCACCTTCATAATATACTAAACTCATTTAAATGGCTGGTTCTGTCTCTGGCCCATTGATTATAGTCCATTGATTTGATGTCTTTCCTGTGCTATTACTACGCTATTTCACTACTCGTACCCTTTACAATCTGATAGAGCGAATCCCCATTCATTACTCTTCTTTTTCAAAATGGTCTCAGCTAATTCCTGTGAAATCATTCTTCCAGATACATTCTAGAATCATTTTGCTAATTTGTAGATTAATTTTGGGACAAGTGACATATATTCAATACCAGTACTCTCAGAAAAATGGCGAACCTCTCCAGTATCATAAATACCCTTTTGGATGATTGGGTAGAACAATTCTAAAGGCAACATCAACCCCTAAGATAGCGCTGTGTTCTCTGAAAGCTGTCACTGAGCTGGAGAAACTGCAGTGAAAACTGGGCCCAAAACAAAACACTGAGACCCTCTGCTGGGCTCCTCTGTCCTGTGTGTTCTACGTCCCTTCCTGTCCTCCTGGCCATGGTCGAAGGTGCACTCGGGCAACCCACCTCAACCTTGGCTATGAAGAAACAAAACAAGGCAAGAGCTGTTGAACTTTTGAGACTTATTTCTATTGTACATCCTCGTCAGAGCTTTCCAGGTGATCTCATTTATGCTTGACATGACCATCAAACCGTGCCATTAGCTCTGACATAATCTGGCCAAGAGAGCGTGGGGTAGTGATGGGTTTGAACCCAGCTAGGCCTCTTTCTGAGTGCAAAATGTCACCTCTTTCCACTTGACCAAGATGTTTACGCCCATCCCTCAGGCTGAGAGCAGCCTTCTCACTGGTCAAGAACTGGAAAGAGGGGAGTTGGGGGTCCCCATCTGGTGGGGCTCTCACACAGCTGTTGTCCTGGTTGGGACTGGGGGGAGTCAGGCTGGTTGCCCCTCTGTATTTAACATAAGACCCACGCCTGGAAACATTTGGGACCTGTCAGTGGGCTGGGCGCCCCCAGCACATCTGGGGTGTTCTCCGTGGGGAGCCGCCTCCTTGTCTCCACTTGCCAGCACAGCTGGAAGGCGCTCGAGGTGGGGGGGTGGCGGGATCCTCGCAGGTGCTGGCGGCACCTGCCTCGCGTGGAGCCCGGCCGGCGAGATGCAGCTCCGCTGTGCTATTTTTAAGCTGCCGCTTTGCTCTGATGGAACTGCCCGCGTCGGATGCTGAATCATGATCCAGCTTGCTAATTGCAGCAGCACCGTGGCCTGCCAAGTACCCAGACGGGCATCTGGTTCTGCATTTTGGCTTCCTGTGATGTAGTGGGGACCCGGCAGCATAAGGAAAACCTCCAGAGAGGTAGGCTCTGTGGATAACTTCGGATTTTACACATTCACAACAACAACACTTCCCCAAAGAACACCAGCTCGTGACGGTTCTGCTTCGGCAGGAGGACTTTGTCTATCAAACGTGTGTGTTTCAGTGATCAAAGTTGCTTTTGTAGCCTTCTTAGAACACAGCTCCTACATGCGAGGCAGATTAAAAGACTGTGTAACACACAGTGGATCAGACGGGTGAGGTCAGATAAGTTGTCTGCCAGAAGTCAGTTTTGGCTGGGAGCTTATTATAGTTCTGAAACAATGGAGATTTAAGAAACCTTTCTACGGGGAGTCTGGCCGCTTTTTGACATCCTCTCTGCCACTCTGGGTATAAATGTCCAGGTTCTCTGTCTCCCAAACTACCTCATTCATTCACAGGACTAAGGGGGTCATTTTGTGTTCTTTAGACCGGACCTCTTGCCTGGAACCCCTTAGAAGCCCAGCTCTCCCGCAGTCAAAGTCGACTGAGCATTCTGGCCTTTCGATTAGTGAGGATTTAAAGGAAGAAAAATGCTGACAGCCCTTCCTTGGAGGGTGGCGTGTGTGTCCAGAGCCTTCTCTGCAGTGGGAGGCTTCCTGCTCACGTCTGACCCCGAGGTGACCGTGGCTTTCGGCACGGCTGCAGCCCGTGTGCTCACCCAGCTCCACGTCCCACCTGGAGGCAGCCTGCTTCGTGCCTGCACAGACGCCCGTCTGGTCCCACCGCCCTCCAGAGCACTGACAAGCCGTGGGTCTTCCGAGCTTGCAGTGCCTGAATCCCTGTCAGCTCCAGACGGCAGGACCAGTTTCACGGGAGCTGCGCTGACTTGGGAACAGGAGTGATGGACACACATGCAGCTCCCCGGCTCTCAGACAAACAGGGCGTGTGACTTCTTGGCACCGCTCATGTTTTGCTCCGGCTCTGGGCCCAGCTCTAAAGCCGCTGTCCCCACCAGATCTTTCTTCCAGGATCTGGCCGTGGCGGTCCCCTTCAGGGAATGTGACTTGGGCTAGATGATGGCTGGCCTCTATTACCTGCAGTTCTTCCTAGCCCACTGAAGACAGCTTTTTTTTTTTTTTTTTTAAAGATTTATTGATGCTTACAGAGCTGGGGTAGAGGCCAGAGGTGCGGGGGCTGAGAGGATTCACCAGAGACAGAGTAGGGAGCAGAACTGGCAGGTTGACAAAGTACACTGCTGAGGGGAGCAGCGGGCAGGTCAGGAGGAGAGGTCTGCTGCGCCATGTGGGTCAGCTCCCTGGCCAGGGATCAAACTCATGCTGCAGTGGCTTCGGAAAGCTTCATAAAGCGGTACTTGAACCAGTTGCGCCACCAGGGAGAGCCCTGAAGACAGCTTTAAAGAGATAAAGGTTTCTGTCCTGTTGCCCTGTCAGAGGAAGGCTGGTGGATGAGACTTCCTTTCCCTCCAACTTAGCCAATCCGGGTCGATGTCCCTCAGGACCCTGCAGGCAAAAGTGACACAGACCTCGGGGTCAGCGAGTTCTGGGTGGGGGCTGAGACCTCCCCATGCTTCCATGGGCTCTTGAGCAGAATGTTCATGGGGCATGTCAAGTCAGCTCAGCCCCAGTGTGTAGAAATCCCTGGGGAACTTCTGTGAGGGTGGATTCCTTGGCCTCAATTCCCCGCAACTCTGAGAAGGTGGATCTGGGTGGCTCTTGGGAATTTATATATTGAAGAATTGCCATGAGGTTGTGTGAGGTTCTGCAGAGAGTTAGCTAGGTTTACTGACCCTGCCCTGGTGGCCCGTCGGTCTCACACCAGATCTGAGAGCACTTGATGATCTGGAGGTGCTGCAGCAGCACGAGAGCCAGGGTGCCTTTGGGGACATGGTGGGCGGTCTGCTGCTCCTCTGTTCCATCGTCCCACTGCCCCTCCAGGCTTCCCTGCAGCAGACGAATGGGTCGCCATAGCTCTCAAATCAAAACCCTTCCTGATCCCGGCCCTGTTCTGATGTTCTCTCCCCTCCACAGTGAGCTTCTAGAGAGAATCGTCCATATTTAGTCTCTTTCCTCACTTCCAACTCGCTGTTCGACCCACAACAATATGGTTTCCACCCCCTCCACTCCACTGAAATTATCCTGGTAAATGTCACCACCACCACTCAGTCTCTTGCCTCTTCTCATCTTTCTTAAGCTTTGCAGCACTTGACTGCTTCTTCCCGAGGCTCTCTCCACCCGTGACTGTGTGGACACCGGCCTGCTCTGTCCCCAGAGTTCTGTCTTGTCTTCTTGTCCCACTCCACATAGTCTGCCTGAGCAAGCTCATCTACCCCGTGACTCCAATGCCAACCTCCAACTGGGTCTGTTTCTCCTGCTCAGATGGTTTCCCTGGCCCCGATGGTGGGGTGCTCCTGCGAGTGGGCACTTCTTTGTGAGGTCTCCAGGCAGACCTCAACTTGTCCAAACCAGAATTATATCATTCTCTCAAGCCCCATCCCCAACTTGGTCAAAGGCAGTGTTATCTGTTTCGCTACTGTTCAGAGGTCCTGCCTCTTCATGTCCAGTTTGTCCTGGAAGCATATCACATGCCTTGAGGACTGTCCCTCTTCTGCCCTTATTCCACGCCCTTCTTGTCATTCCTGGGACATTGAAGAAGATTCCTCATTGATTCTCTGCCCCCAGCATTGCTTCTCCCAGCCCACCCTCCCTGACACTAACAGGCTCCTTCTGAAGCACTCAGTGGGCTACACCATGTTCTGTTCCAGCCCTTCTCTGGTCCCCCTGCGGGTAGAAGGTAGACCCTGCAAGCTGCTCCCTGCGTCCTTCTCCCTGGGCCTCAGCTGAGAGAAGCTGCCATGTTCCCGGCTTCTCTGAGCTGTGCTAATTGACAGAAGCTTCCCTGGGTACTCTGTAACCATGATGGGTCTGATGGCAAAGCAGAGAGCCCAAAGATTCCCAGGAAAGGAGCCTCATGCCTCAGGATCCCTTTTCTCATTTTCAACCCACTGATTTTGTGTTTTCAGGGAGATGGACTATCTTAGTTAATAGTTAATTCATTTGTCCCATTTTTGCTTAAGATACAGGTCCATGTACATACCAGTCTGCTAAACGGGAGCTAAATCTTTTCTCCACATTGCTTTTGCAATCAAAGAAACCTGATTTTTTACACTGACTGTGTAGATTTGTCCTGAATAAATGTACTATTTCCATTCACCTTTTTAAGGAAACAAAAAATAGTTCAAGCATTCCCTAAGAGTCCAGGGAGCTTGAGTAGAGCAGACAATCGTCCTTCTTGAGCAGGAGGCTGTGCCCAGAGGGCTGGTGACCCCCATCGGGCAGGCTCTCGAGGGGCTCCTGGTAGCCTTATGAAGGGACTTGGTGTGGCTTGGCCTCATTTTCCCATTGTGAGGCTCCTCTGTCTTGGCTTCTGTTTGTGCTGGAAGCAACAGCCCTGCCTCTTGAGCACAAAAGCAACTCTGGGCAGTGACCCTGTAAGCAGACCGTGTGGCAGGTAACTACATAGGCCAGGGAGAAGAGTGTGTCCTGACAGTTCTGGGCGCCGCTCACAGAAGCAAGTGGTGGCCCTGGGCTTCCAGGCTACGCTGTCCTAATTAGCATCTTCTGAGCAGATGGCTTCCTTGGGTGGTGTTAAGGTTGCAGTAGAGCTTCTGCTATTAACACCCAGTTGTAGCGAGAGCTTCCATCTCCTCCCACCCCCATTTTCAGTTCATTAGTTGGATCCTTATATTTGTCCCTCACACCTCAAGCTAAATTTAGACCTTTAAGGTATTGTCCGCTCAGCATCTGGGGGAGGCTCTGTGAAGTGTCACCGTGTGCCCATACATTTTCTGAATGTTTGAACACACAGGGAAGCTTGGTGACTAAGGTGGAGACGTCAGCTCTCGTGGAGTACAGTCTAGTGGAAGATGGACAATAAATCAAGTGCGTCATGTAGAAGTAGAAAGAGGACTTTTCAGGCCGCCTGCTGACCGCCATCTGGAGCATGCGCTGGCAGGGAGCGGGTGGTACGAGGTAGACCAGGCAGACGACCGGTGGAGGTGGCTTTCCTGCCATCTTAGCAGCACGTCCACCAGGTTCCAAGCTCCTCCAGGGGGTGCGAGTGGCACAGCACAGGGGCCACTTCTTCTCCAGATAATCTGAGACCACCACCAACAGTGTGCCTGATAGTGTGGGAAGGGGTAGCGAGATAGATTAACATTACATTTGAGTCAGAAGAGCCGGGCTCCATTTTCACCTGGACATTAGCCGTGTTGAGTCCTTACAGATCTGTCTCTATCTCTGTCTCCGTTTCTGCCTGCACCACCTACAGCTATAAAGGGACAATGAGGTGGTATACGTGGAAGCGCTAAGTAGAAGGAATGGTCAGGTGGCTATCACCTTTATTATTGCCAGCTTGCAAACTTGCCCTTCGACAGTTCTCTTTCTGGGTGAGATAATTATAGTGGGAACTCCAGCAAGACTCATGGCCAGCTCAGTTTTTTATAGACCCACTTTAGCAACAACACTTACATTCAGACATCACCCGGCTTATTACTGATGATTCTAATCTGTTGCTAATGCTTTGAATGGATTCCAGCTTTTCTTGAAAACAGGTTTACTGCTTTGAGTAGCTGATGGTACCTTCTGAAGCCATTCTAATGAATCTTTTGCTTCGTCAGACTGAAGTTCTCCCATCCAATCACCAAATGCTACTGCATAGATGAAGCAGATTCATGCAAATCTATGGAAGGTTGGTTGACCCTTCTCACCATGTTGGTTCTGCAAGGCAGGAATTGCAGTAAGAATCGAAACTGCCCTTTGCCTGAGATTTGATCTCAGTCTTCCCAGGCCTCTGGCCCTGCTTCTCCCAGGCAGCGCTTTTACTACTTCTAAACAGTTTGGTTATACTGGGATTTTTGATTTCTTAGATTCATCTTTAGGTAGCACCTACTGATTTCTTCATATGGAATGTGACATTCTTATTTCTTATTTCTGTCAAGGCAGTTGTCTCCTAATTTTTGTTTAGACCTATCGGCACTGCTTATGTGCCAAGGACTTTGCAAGTCATGTTCATCACGGAGCCAGAAAGGTTCCTAACATTTCTTTTCTTTCTTTCTTTTTTTTTTTTTTT
>NW_004567131.1:26611720-26617031 GCF_000260355.1 Condylura cristata
TGCTAAGCCACCAGGGAGGGCCTGATAACATTTCTTTTTTTAAAAAAGAACTTTTTGGGGGCCCTCCCCAGTGGTGCAGTGGGTTGGAGCGCTGCACTGCAAAGCCAAGCCAAGCTGTGGCCACCTCAGTGCAAGTTTGATCCCCGCCCAGAGGTGACCCACATGGCACAGCAGACCTCACCTGTCTCACCCACTGCTCCCCTCAGCAGTGTACTTTGTCACTCTGCCTGTTCTGCTCCCCACTCTGTCTCTGGTGAACCTTCTTGCTGCCCCTACACCTCTGGCCAGTACCCCAGGTCTGTAATGCATAAATAAATAAAATCTTAAAAAAAAAAAAAACAAAAAAAACTTCTGTTTTTCCAGGTGTTAGCAGTTGTCCTACTTGCTCTCTGTGTTGTTGTTTTTTCCAGTGTTTTCTGTGTCACTTCTTTCCTAAGCCTCCAAAGAATTTTCAGTCTTTCCTGAAGTGCTTTCTGTGTGCTTAAAAGCAACTGGAGCGCTAGTGATCCCATTTTTCACCTGGAGCTGACCTTCCTGGAGCCCCCCAGCCAACACTTAGACTGTTCTCCAAGTTTGTCCCTCACACCTCAAGCTAAAATTTGCATTTATCTGCTCTCTTGTGTTGGATTTCCTGTTTCTGATTCATGCCTCCCCCTTCCTTGACTTACCCCCTTGATTTTGATTAGGGTGAGTCCTCTGGTAACTTCCTGAGCAAGGGAGTTTAAGAGGTAAATATGTTTGTGATTTATTTGAAAATTCCCTTCTTCCCACAACTCCACTGATAGTTTGGTAAACAGAATTATTTTCTCAGAATTTTGTAGGGGTCACTCCATAGTCTTCTGACCTCTACTACTGCAAATGAAAAGTCAGATGTCATTCTGATTCTTTTACATGTAACTTGTCCTCTCTCAGAAATTCACAGCCTTCTTTTTAGCTCTAGTTTCCTGAAATTCCCAATAACCTACATGGTATAGTGGTTGTATTCCTTTACTGTGGTCTTGTCTACTTTGAGACTCATGCTTTATTTTGGAGTAATTTTTTTTTATATTATCCAATGTATTTTATTATTTTTAATCCTTCATTTTTTTTTCCATTTTAGACTTCTCAGAATACCTAGATTGATTCTTAAGTGTGTTTATCTTTTCTCTCTACATTTCCATCTCATTTTTTCTTTTCTGAGAGATTTCTGTTTTTCTTCCAGATATTTTATTGAACGTTTTTGGTTACTATGTTTTTATTATGGATTCATTATCCTCTCATATATTTGAGGACATTATTTCGGCATTGTTTCAGCTTTCTTTGTGTGATCCCTTTCAAATTGGAGTCTTCCTTGGTCATTTATAATAGTTAAAATACAGACACAGAGGGAAGCTCTGTGTATATGGGTGAAGTTATCAATTCCTGGATATCACTGAAAATTGACTGGGCTGGAATTCACTCAGTTGTTTTTTTTTTTCAAGATTTATTTATTTGTGCTTACAGAACTGGGGTACAGGCCAGAGGTGTGGTGGGTGAGAGGATTCACCCGTGACAGAGTGGGGAGTAGAACAGGCAGATGTACTGAAATATACTGCTGAGGGGAGCAGTAGGCGGGCCAGGAGAGGTCTGCCATGCCATGTGGGTCAACTCCCTGGCTGGGGATCAAACTCCTGCTGTAGTGGCTTCTGAGAGCTTCATAATATGGTGCTTTAACTCATTGCACCACCAGGGAGAGCCCAGAAGTCACTCATTTCATTGGATGTGTATGGGTAGGGGGTGGGTGATGTCATTAGGGGTTGTAAGTATTTTCTTGGAGACCGTTCATTTTTTCCAGAGGAGAAGACTCTGATTTATTTCTCTCCTGGGATGGGCATGAGGTGATATACCAGGATGCCACCTTTCTTAGATGAGGTAGAAGCGCATTGCAGATCAGTGTTTGGTCTAGATTTTAATGTTCATTGAAATTGCTGTTCTGTGTTGAGTCCCTTCGCCTTACCTCTGCTGACCCTGGCATCCCTGAATCTCTTAAGTCTGGTGTTTAGAGCGGACCTCTTCTGTCATGCTGTGGTGGGAAATGGATGGTCAGCCCGAGATCAGTCAGGGGAGAGGACTTGGGGCTAACTGTTCCTTAACACTCTTTAGCTAATCCCCCTGTTTTCACACCTTACCTGTAGAACTTGGTGCTTCCAATTCCCCAGACCTTTTGGAGTTTTGCATCTCAGGAGAGGGCATCCTTCACAACTCTGTTAACTCCTCTATCTCTTTTTAAAGTCAGAGACATTTTGTGCATTGTTGCTGTCATTGGGGATGGAGGAGCTAATGTCTTTTCTTAATCCTTCTCATTTTAGTAGAGTTTGGGGAAGGAGAATAATTATCCATGTATTCAATCTGCCAAGTTCAACAGGAAGTCCTAATTTTATTCTGACCTTAGAAGAGATTTCTTTTATTTAAATGTGAAATAGTACCAGACAGTGGTAGTGCCAGTGCGTCTGAATCTTAGCTGTTGCTCCACTGTGCTGCCTTTCAGGGCTGAGGGTGCGGGCCAGCGCAGGTGCGAGCCAGCACATAGACACAGGCAGGGTTCCAGTGGGGAGCTGGAGTGGCTGGTTCTGTTATGGGTGTGGGAAAGGCTACGGCAGGTTCTGGAAGCAGAGTCTGAAGGACAGTGAGCTGGTCCAGCTGCAGTCTCTTGCACCTATATTCTGTTTATTTGAATCTGTCTCCACTGCTGAAGCGGATTGCCCGGGCACAGTGATGAGCGAGATGGGCCAGGTGGCATGCACAGGCAGCGTGGAAGGCTGGGCAGCATTGGGGCCAGTGTCCACCCAGAGTGCCAGGACAGCCACTGAGTGAAACCTGGTGGAAGAGCCCTTCTGAAATGGCCCCACCCTCCCTCATGCCCCTTTAGCCCAAGGGAGGCATAAGCACAGGGCAGGATGAGGAGCCGGCCGGCTGCAGAGGGAGAGACCACAGGAGGAGGTTTAACCCTGGTTTATTTCCCTGGTGCCTGAAGAAGCACAGGCTTGTCCGTGCAGTCTCCCATCTCCCCACACAGCTTCCGGTCACCCAGAGCTGCAGAATAACTATCCCGGTGACACCAGGCCATGTCTCAGTGCCCAGGATGTATATTTTAAAGCTTTGCATCCAAATTACAGTCTCAAAATAACTAATGACCATGAGGTGAAATGGATAGAGCATGAGAAACTATGTATCTCTGGGCAGTGAACTCAGAAGGCAGGTGTTAGGTGACACGAGCGCCTGAAAATTGTTACAGATGCCAGCAGCAGTAAATACCCAATTTTTGCAAGCGAGCTCACCAAAGTAATTTAATCCCTCTGATGCTAGTTGGAATTCAGGGGCTGTGTCTGAATATAGATGCGTCCTTTATGCATGCTGTAATATTTTCTGTAGATATGTGTGTATGTGGCTACGTATAAAACAAGTTGCTTTGAGGTAGCCTACCCAGACTTCCTAATAGCGCCTTCAAATACTTTATGAATGCGTCTTATGTATTTTATGGCCACATATACCCTCAACATCCCACCCTAACTTTTGCTTCACTCAGTAATCGGTCTTTGACTAAGAGGACTAGAACCCAGAAGCTGGAGGAGAGGGAGCTTGAAACCAGTGCCACACAAAAGCCTCTGTCCCCCATGGCAGTGGGGGGAGGGGGGATTTCATCATTGTCCATCAGTGGGTTTGTGGGGGCAATTTCTTGGTAAAGACTTGAGGTGCACAATCCTCCCTGGTATCTCTGCATAGGCACCACCAGGCCGGGGCCCCCGCTCTGGGCTCTGTTTGCAGGAGCAGATGGCTTGCTCGGAGTCTTTCCAGCCTGGCTAAAAGAGACACGAAGTCATGTGAATTGAGGTCTTGCACATTGTGTGAGTTAGTCAGACGAGTCAGTGTTGAAAAGTCTCCGGCCCCGAGAACCTCATTTTCTGCCTTGTGAGAGAGTATCAAAGGCCTTGGAAATAAACCAAAGCTTTTAAGTCGGCAGTGCGGGATGACTGTGCCTTCCCGGCCATGCTGGCTCTGGCTTTTCGGAGGCCCTTTGAGTCAGGCTCAACCCCAGCCATGGGGGGACACAGGTTCAGCTGTATTTTTGCTGGAAATGACAGAATTTTGTTGGCACACAAGGTTTCACAGCTGGCCTGGAACAGGAAGAATCAAGAAAAAGGGAAAAGCTTGTGTTTGGGACCTCAGAGGCCCCCCAGGTTACACACTAAGCAGAGGCTCTCTCTGGGACAGTGGAACTGGAAGGCACCTGGGAACCCTACAGAGCCCGAAATCCTCTGGGTCATTGCTAGTGTCACTCTTTGGCCTTAGTGGTTACTCCTTGGAGCACTTGTACTTGCTCATATCATTAGAGAAAACAGAACAGATGTGACATTGAAGTCTGCACGGTCTAGTTTAGCAGGTGAGCCATGGGTGGGTCCCTAGAGGCTTGGGTGGGCCTGCGTGGAGAAGTGCCCACCAACAGTGACATGCCTGGAGCAGAGATGCTGACATGGGAGAGGGGGTGAGGGGTGCAGCTGAACTAGAATGTGGGTGCAGGCATTTTTATTGGAAAAAGATCCCAACTCACCACTGAGCAGCACTCCCATCCTGCTCTGTTGCGTCTGCTGTCTTTACCTCTTTCCCTCCCAATGGACCCTCCTGTGATGAGCAGGCTGTGGGCACTGTGCTGGCCTATCAGAGTCCCCTGTTTTTGCATGAGCCCTACCACTGAGGCTAAACGCTGTAATCGCTGGTGCCTATACTCTGCTTGCTGGAATATGTCTGTGGCTCCTGTTGCCGTCTGACTGTACACTAGCAGCACAGGGCTGGGGATGTGCAGTTTTATTTCTATTAATGCCAGGACAGAGAAAGTTAAAAGCAGTAACTCAGACAAATGGTGCTGTTATTGGCAGATATTCCTTTTGCTGTCAACTAACTTACTTTATTTTTCTTAGTGTGGACTTCATTTTCTCCTTGGTTGTTTTCTGAACTTAAAACTTAAAATTTGATGAAAATAGGCAATGATAAGCTTAGGAAAGAATCAAGATATTTTAGGGAAACAAGGACGGCATATCAAGCAGCGGAGAGAAGGCAGGCCTGGGGGGATTTTTCCAAACAGAAAACTTTTATTTCTTAAATATGAAGTGAGAACAGTGATATGTGGGCTGTGGTTTAGTCAGAAATCTAGCCCGGCAAGTGTGGACCTTTTATGGCTTTCCCTTGCTACCCTGTGCCAGTGCTTTTAATTTAGTGGTGGCAGTAGAGAAATTGCAAAACCTTCCCAACTGAGAACGTGTCAGGAATCCATGAGGGCGATAATGAGGATGAATGC
>NW_004567131.1:26617656-26630521 GCF_000260355.1 Condylura cristata
CCACCCATTCACCCATCCATCCACCCATCCACCCATCCATCTACCCATCCATCCACCCATCCATTCACCCATCCACCCATCCACCCATCCATCCATCCATCCACCCATCCACCCACCCATCCATCCACCCATCCATCCATCTACCCACCCACCCATCTGAACCTTACCAGCATGATGAGATCTAGGGATCCAAAACTCAATCAGGAGCATGCGCCTTCCAGATACTAAGAGTAAGAGACGAGTACAGAACATGAGTGACTGTAAAAGAGAAAGCAAACAAGGAGTGGATGAAGTGCCAGGATGAGAGGAAAAGGGAAAGGAAAACAGACATAGAATGTGAGCACATGGGGAAACGGAACTTCAGGCAGAGGTGTTTAAGTTACTGGGAATGAGGTTATAAATTATTAAATCAGAACAAACAGCCCAGTTAGTTTTCTTGTTCATTAATTGATTAAGAATCAGAAAATTTGGGGAAATGAAACGATTGATAACCCCTGCATTTTATCAATATCTGCATGCGTTTCAGCCTTTTCTCTTGTTATTAATAGGGAACTGGACTCTTCTGCACACCCTGTGATAAGTTGCTGAGTGAAGTGAAAACCCCCCCAGTGAGCAGCAAGCTGGAGAGGAGGAGGCGTGAGCAGGAGGGGCAGCCAAGTGCCAGTACAGCACTGGCAGCTGTGACCACTGAACACCAGTTGTCAGGACTGGACAGAGAGGCCCCTTTTTGCTTTCTTGGCACTAGGCCGTGACGGGTGGATTTGGAAGCCTGTTGGATGGAGCATGGTGCTTGTGGTCATCATGGACTATGAGCTAAAGTGAGTGTGTGAGCTGTGACTGGGGGAGAGATCTCCACAGTCAGGGCTCACCTCTACTAAGAGCCAAATCCAACCCTGAATGGCAGGATCTAGGGGTTATTGTGAGGACCAGCTGGTCTCCCAGCTCAGGAAGCAGGGACTGCCTGAGGCCTGACTGCTGACACATGCGTCCGATGGCTTTGGGGACACTAGGTTTGTACCCAGAGAGCCAGCCCCCAGGGAAGCAGTGAGGGGCCTGGGATGAGGCTGATGAATGGCGAAGGCCATGGATGGTCGTTCTCCTTTCACTGGTCAGGAACACTGGCTCTTAGCATGGTGTGGGCAGTCAGGGGGCAGAAGTAAACACAGAGGTGTGTTTTAACTGGAGAGGTGCTCCTGACATGTCTTGTCAGAGAACTCAGGGACTTTTCAAGGCAGACTAGGCGGATTCACTCCTTACAGCACTATAGACAGCCCTGCCCTGAGTTTGGATACCAGCAGAGGAAGGAGGCCGGGTGGGTCTTTGTTCTGACTCTGCCACCAGTCCTGAGATTGGAAGCAAGTCACTTATCATCTCAGAGTCCTGCTTTCCTTATCCCTAAAATAAAGGGTAGAAGGCCCAGGAGGAAGGACTAAGTGGGACACAAAACCTGCGAGCCTTTATAAAACATGAGGAGTCAGACAATTGCAGGATATTTTAAAAACAGCCATACTCAGACATTTGACACTATGATTATCATGTCTAGTTGTGAAGGTAAAAAAATGCCAGTTTGAAAAAAAACCCGTTCTTTAGGGAAGACTAACTACTAAAGACAGGACATTTCCCGTGCTCTCTTGTCCGGTGGGAGCAGCCTCATGGTGTGCCTGCTGGTGTCCGATTTTCACTACCGTCCCTGCCCCCACTGGACCCCTGCAGGCCACCTGGAAGCCAGGGCCCCACGGGTGGGTGGACCCCTGTCTGTCAGGACCCTGCTCCCTCCTGTGAGTGCAGCGGCTTCTGCCAGGTGGTCTCTCCCCGGCTCAGTGGGATGCAGCAAGTAGGTGGCTTCAGCTTTTGTCTTCTTCCCTTGGCTCCCTCTTCTTCCTCCCCCTTAGTCCTCTCTCAAGGTGAGGATCAGCCCTGGGTCAAAGTGCTGCCCTTTGGCCCCTGGGCTCTCCTCACCTGGGGGGTGGGCAGCCTCCCTCCCACCTGCCCCCAACCCACCCGCCTGGGGGTGGGCAGCTCACTGTGCTTTTCATCCCAGGGAGGCTCAAATACAGGGCACATGATTATAAGGGAACGAAAAATACATCCATTTAATATTTTCAAAATATCATTCCTGTTGCACAATCAAAGGAAACGTGGCCTGTGTCCATGTGAAGCTTACGCTCATCAAGGAGACAGATTCATAACCTGTAATTCCCAAGTAATTCTATAAATGCAAAGCTGTGGAGCTGTCTCCTTGCCTCCCCCCTCCACACCCCTCACCTGCCGCTGGCCTTTTCCAGCCTTTATCTTGTATCACAGTTGTTTGCGTGCAGATTTTAACTTCTAGAAGACAGGCACATGGTCTGTTTTGTGGCACTTGGCACAGCGTTGGAAGTTTAATGATTAACACAGCATAAGTCCTTCCTGTGTGCTGTGGTGAAGAGAACAATGAGCTTTCAGAAACTCATAGTCTGCATGGACCCAGCAGAGTTCCATGGGTCTGCGGCCTTAGGCTAGGGGAAAAAAAAAAAAAAAGACCTCCTTATTTTCACTAATCTCTCACTGAAGTGCAGAGTTTCCTTGAGTCACCAAGGCAGGGCACCGAGTGCCACAGGCGTTCCCGGCACTTTGTCACGGTAGAAGTCAACGGCTATTTTGCCATCAGTTACAGTGGTAAATATTTCAGCATATCATTTGCGTTCATCACTCCTTCCAAATTAGGGTAATTACTAGACCCGGCAGTGAATTCTGTTATGTATGTGATGTGTTATAAAGAATCACATGTGTTACCACATCACCAATCTGTTTTTAAAACATTTTGATAACTATATGTCAGCATGATCCGTTTCCTTTACAGTCCTCTGGGTTTTATTTTATTCATTTGAAGCATCACTTTGCGAAGGACTCCACAGCTTTCACCAGGTTGCCGGAGGGGCGCATGGCACCCGAAGGTTTCCAGCACTCAGTCTACTGGCCCAACAAACGCATGATTCAGTGATCAGGGCGGCTTGGGGAGGCTGAGCTAGTGACGTGAATGGGGCATTTGGGGTACAGAGGAAGAGACAAGCCCTGCCCAGAGAAGGCGAGTTTCCTGGAGCAGATGACAGTTGCTCAGTAATGATGATAATACTAGTACATATTGATCGATGCCAGGTGCCAGGCAGAGTTCTAAGTGCTTATAGATGCCACCTCCTTTCAGCCTCCCAGGAGCTCTGGCAGGTAAGTACTTTATTATCCCTAATTACAGATGGGGAAACTGAGTCCAGCTAGGTTGATTGATTTGCTCCATGTCATCCCACAAACGGTGGGCAGATTCGGGGTTGAGGGCAGGTTGTCAGATTCCACTGTACTTTTCTCTCCCATAAACTGCCTTCCAAAACCCTGGAGAAAAGCAAGAGGGTCTGCTCGGGGCTGGCATCTGGTCTGGGGCAGGCACAGTGTCCCTGGGTGACCCAGCTGGCAACAGTCACTCTGGCACCACTGTCTCTCTCAATACCGAGGCCCAGTCTGCTTCCCGCTGGCTGTGTTGGGTTGATGTTCTTTCTGGGCTTGGCAAGACCGGTGGAGTTGGGCAGTGTCCTGATGAGAAGGGAGGGCATTATTAATGGCTGAGAAAGAGATAATAGATAGATCGAGGGGCCCCGGGGATCGTTCTAGAAGGTTATTGGAACTTTGGTGGTGGGTGTGGTGTGGCATCATCCATTTGAAGGAGTGTGACCCTGTGTTCTTCAAACTTACAGCGCTGTGAACCAGTGTTACCAGGATACCAATTATTTAATGAATGATTTTGAGAAGAAACTTGTGAATGGCAGAGTTGAGCCAGAGCCTGGGGCACAGGCCTGTGGAGATGTGACCATCCCAGGACAGCTGTTTCTGAGCCCAGGGCAGTGAGGGGAGAAAAGAGACTGTTATTATAATGCAAGCATTGTCCTCACTCTGCAGACAGGACCTGCTGGGGCTGCAGTGCTGAGATGCTAAGACTCTAGGAGCTGCTCCGCCCCTGGGAGAGTTGCAGAGAGTAAAAGGCTAGATTACGACTCCCGTTTTATTTTATTTTAAAAAAATTTATTTATTTATGCTTACAAGAACTGGTGTACGAGCCAGAGGTATGGGGATGAAAGGGTTCACTAGAGACAGAGTGGGGAGCGGAACAGGCAGATGTACTGAAATACACTGCTGAGGGGAGCAGCTCCCTGGCCGGGGATCGAACTCGTGCTACAGTGGCTGCAGAGAGCTTCATGGTGCTGCTCTGACCCCTTGTGCCACCAGGGAGGCCCTTAAAGAACTCTGCAGGTGTGCTGCCCGCCCCTCCCCCCAAGGGAAACGCCATGCCATAGGTTGATCCATGGCTCCCATTAGCCACATGTCCGTAAGGGCCTGGGTGTGACACCCCAGGATCAGTGGGGACACAGCTGCCCAGGGACCCACCTGTGTGGGGAGAAGCAGCAGTCTGCCCACCGGGGCCCCCACTTTCGTCTTGTTCCTCACCCAGCAGTCAGCAAGGGGGTGTCACTCTTCTTGCTGTGTAATCCCTTGACCCAAGTTTCTGAAGGTCACCTCAGTCCTATTTCCTTCCACTCGAGGCCACATAAAATAAATGTTAAAGGTGGATTAGGACTGTGGCATAGTTGCTGCTCTCAAACATGTATCAAGGAGGAAAAAAAGTGAAAGCAACTTCTCCTACTTTCACCTCCATTTCTTTCTCTTTTTTTTTTTTTTGAGACAAAAATTGAAACCCTTGAAGAAAAGGAAGTGTTACAGGGTAGCCCAGAGTGGACTGGGCTGCCTGTCTGTGGGGCCTCACCCGCACGCTTACAACTCAGTTGTACTGCAGGTACACACAAAAGGGTCAATAACGGGTTTATTTACAAAAGGGGAAAAGAATAGTAAACAATCCAAGGAAAGAGAGCGGGATACAAAATAACTGGAATACCTTATGGCTAGGCTGACTGAACACACCGACTCACGGCGTCTGGAGAGCCGTTTCCCAACGAGAAAGCAAGAGATGCAATCGTACCCTATTTATCCCCCAAATGTCCCAGAATTCCTGCTAGCTCCGCCCTTGTGTCCTCGCATTTCTCTCCCTGGTACTGCTGGGAGTTGTAGTTTCCAATCACTGGAGTAGGGGTGGAGTCCATAAGACTCTGCAGGGTTCCTTTAGGACATCCTTCCCCTTAACAGAAGGACGAAAGGAAGCCTGTTGAGGGCTTGGATGCCAGGGCCGTGAGCTAATCATGCTTACAGGAGACCCCCCTCCTTCCGCCCTCAGGTGCTGTTAACCTGGCTTGGCTGGTGGGAAAATGGCATCACAGAGGGACTGTAACTCATGCTCCTGGGACCACCTGGAAGCTCGTGACAGAGCAGAATGTAAACCTGCATCTAAACTGAGCTCAAGCTCCTGCCTTTCCCACTGCCCACCCACCCCCTCCTCCCCAGCACTTCTGCAAAGATAAAGGAAAGATGATGTTTCCAAGCATATTTACACCTTTATGGCCTTTGGTCAGTGAGGAGCTTTTGATTTTATTGAAGCATATAAAGAGCCGGGGATTAGAATTCAGCAAGGAGAAACTTGCTCCTCGCCTTTAGGACGTGGATGCTGTTGAAAGCTCAGCTTTGTTCCTTGCAGCCTGTGAAACTCAGGTTGTCTGGGGCTCCCCAACGCTGTGGGCTGTGGGTGTTGGCTTGTGAGCTGTGTGGGGTGTGTGCGGGTGAACCAGCAGAGAGGAAGACGCTAGCCAAGCCCGGGGAGTGCCACAGAGCTGCTGTGCTCACTCATGTCCCGTGTGGAAGGTGAGTCCTCCGGCCCTCCCGTGGGGTCAGGGCAGCCACAGCCCAGCAAATCTGGAGTGAATGGGCTTCTGGCCTCCGCAGAACAGCGATTTGAGTTCTGAATGAATAAATAAGTAGTACCCTGCTGGGAGTTAAGAGGAATATGAGCTGTTGGCAAAGATCACTTCCCCAAGTTTCAAGTCCTTTCTGAAAGACTCCATGGGATTCCAAAGCACAACCTTTGTCAGGTTGGATGTGAGAAATGCCAGGGCTCTAGGCTGTGAGTGGTTGGACCTGCCCCTCAACGCCAGTCTGGCTGTGACTGCCCCCAACACGACAGGATCCGCACTGCCCGACCCCCACAGACTCCTCCCTTGTCTTTTCTAATTAGATGCTACAAGGTCAGGACCTTCTGAGATGGGATCTGAGGTGAGAGAACAGGGCACGTGGTTCTGGGTGCAGACCTGGGCCCTCTGCCTTGCTGACTCAGGGATGACCTTGGACAAGTTACCTCACTTGTCTGAGTCTCAGTGTCCTTGGGTTTAAAATGGGCACATGGCTGTGAGCCCCAGCCGGGCTCCTGCCTTCCCCTGGGCATGGTGCTGAGCTGGAAGGTGGGTCCTGGATCTAGCAGGAATAGAGGAAGATGCTGGAATAGAGGAAGGTGACGGACACCTTCATCCTCAGGGAAGGTGAGCCAGGTAGGCGGCCTCGATCTGTGGCTACCACCAGGGCCGAGGAGAGAGCCAGGGCCACGTGGTGTCTCATCACTGTCCCTCAGCCGCCTTTCTCCAGGGTCACTCTGGCTTGGAGCTGGGAGAAGGATATGGCAAGAGTTCTGAAACGATGGCGCTGCTTCCATGAGGATGCTGAAAGCCACAGCAAGCAAGGCTGTGTTACCTCGAACTCCCCTTCCGAGTGATGTGCAAGGAGAAACGTTCTCCTTCACTTCTCCTCAGAAGCATTTGGCCCAGTGCCTGGCTCCTGGCTGCCGGGTAAATACACAAATAGCAGCCCTCTCCAGCCCAATCTCCCCTACCATTTTTGCTTAATTTTTAGCAAGTCACTGTAGGTTTCCCTCACTCGACTTTGCTGTCACTAGAAAGTCTCCAAGTTAGCGTGGGGCCCTGCCCTCAGCCACAGAACCAGCTCATAGCCTCTGAAGCCACTTTCCCAGGCCTGTGTGGCTAGGGAGGGCTCTTCAACTTTTCTCAGTCACCTTTTTTCCCTAGAGTCTTGCTAGGGAATCAACCCGATTTTTTTCTTTGCCTTTTGGAAAACCTGTTTATTTATTATAAGAGTAGTCTTCCCAACAGGGTATAAATCCAGCACCCCCTTTCCTTGCAGCTGGAGTCTGTATTCAGCAGTCTCCCCTCACCCCAAAGTTGCCATTTTAGCTGGTTACCTGATGCATGAAAGTTCATGGGAGGCCTGAGGTGTAACCCCCGGGACCTAGGGCTACTCACAACCACGACTGCTTTTGTTCTGTTTTTTTTTTTTTTAGATTTATTTATTTATACAGAATGGGGATACAGGCCAGGAATGCAGGAGTGGTGAGAGGATTCACCAGAGGCAGAGTGGGGAGCAGAACAGGCAAATGGACACTGCTGAGGGGAGTAGCGGGCGGGTCAGGAGAGGTCTGCTGCACCATGTGGTCACCTCCTGATCAGGCAGGAATCGAACTCATGTGGAAGTGGCTTTAGCTTCTTAATGCTGTGCTTTAACCCGCTGCACCACCAGGGAGGGCCCCCCCTTTTTTAAAATAGCACCAGAAATTTTTATGCAAGTGATCTTTACCCAAACAGACATATACATGCAGACCCAGAATTCCCCTGCCCCTTCCTCTCCTTTCCCGTCTGAGATCTGAAAGGCCCTGTCGGGGTGGATAACGCATGGACACTTTGCTCAGAGAAGTGACTCAGCAGCATTCCTGGGTCATCTACTTCCAAAGTCTGTCCACCTCACTCTCCCTTCCTGTGGGCCCCCAGCCCCCACCCACCTTGTTGTTCTTAGGACCAACAAGGTGATGGGTGGTGGTGGCATCTCTGTCCTACCCTCCCTGGGCAGATATCTACTCACTGGACGTTTAGCCTGGACTTGGTGTGATGCTTCATTCAGTCTTCACAAGTCCATGTGGCAGGTATCATTTTCCCCCTTTTGCAGCCAAGAGGCTGAATTCTAGGAAAATGAAGTGGCTTAGTAACCTTAGTAACCAAACTTCAGTGATGGGGGGGTCCTCCCTGGTGGTGCCAAAGGTTAAAGCTCAGCACTATGAAGCTCTCCACAGCCACTGCAGCATGAGTTCCATCCCTGGCCAGGGAGGTGACCCATTTGGCACAGCAGACCTCTCCTGTCTTGCCCGCTACTCCCCTCAACAGTGTATTTCAGTCAATCCGCCTGTTCTGCTCCCCACTTTGTCTCTGGTGAAACCTCTCACTCCCTGCACTTCTGACCTGTACCCCACTTCTTGTGTGCATTAAAAGAAAAAAGAAGCAATGATGGCAAAGCCAGACTTCAGCCCTGAGGTCTAGGTCTAGTTGAGATCCCGCTCCGGGACGCTCAGCACGTTCCTCACTCTCTTCCCTAAGGGCCTGAGTGCAGGTCTGGCACCAGTTAGTTCACAGGCCACCCACACTTCATGCGGGGGTTCCCACTACGCCCTCTGGTTTGATAATGCACAAGAATGGCTCTCTACCTCAGGACAGCACTGTACTTCTATTACTACAGTTTTTTAAATAAAGGTTTTAAACCAGGACCTGCCAAAAAGAATACACATGGGGTAGGAGGGCGTGGGGCCATGAAATGCAAAGTGTCTGCAGTCCAGTCCCGAGACCATCACCCAACTGGTCTTCAGTTTTGTCACCAGTGTCCAGAGTTTTTGTTGGAGTTTAACTGAGGGGCGGGTTCATCACAGCCCACCTGGTTGAAACCAGTCTCCAGCACACCTCCCTGCCGCAGAGGTCAGGGGATGGTTGTCCTGTTTAGTGTCGCCAGGCCCCAGGCCCAGTCATTTCACGAGCCTAAACTATCTGGGGGACACCATGAATCATGAAGGCATAGATCATTTGAGGAACTCCGGGGATGTGTAGAAAACCTCCCGGGAACCAGGAAACTACAGGTTCCACCTGTCTTCGATTCGCACCCACCTCCAGGTGCATTGTCTCCCGACTTGCCTCGGCAGCTTACACCGGCGCATCATTGTGTAACTAGTTCTTAGCAGAAAATGACCCACTGACTTTCGTCCTCCTTTCCTATCCAGGCCACGCAGACTGAGGGTAGCACAGGGACAGAGACAGGAAGAGGAGGGATTTTCCCTGTGTCTCTGCATGAGGGAGTCCAGCCTCTGCTGCACATCTGTGATTTGAGTCAAATGTGCCGCCATTATGCCTCAGTTTACCAAGTTGCATTGGAATCGTCTCTCAGAGTCCTCAAAGCCCTTAAAGCACCTTGCCTCCCCGAGTGAGCCCCTCACCCCTGCTCTGAGAGAGGCACAGTGGGGTTTCCAATCTGTCTTTTCCAGATAAGGTAATGAGGCTCTGGGGTCTTCAGTAATTTGCTGAAAGTCATGTGTCACTGAGGTGCTGGAGCTGACCTCACCGCTGTGATTTACACCAAACCCTCCCATCCCAAAAGCGGGGTGAGCGCTTGGATAAGGATCACCCCTTGCTCCTGTGCAGCATCCAAGCCAAAGCTGCTTTTAGTGCCCAGCCTACCCTATTTGCTAGCTAATGAGACAAATTGTAGGCTCCATAAAAAATTAAATAGCAGCTGCTTCATTTTCTTCCCATCCAGCTTCAAAATTGACGATCTCATTTGCATGGCAGCTCAAGGTATGACTGTCTGGGCCCGCAGGATACGAAAGTCCTTAAATATAACCAGAATCGTATGTTTCTTTTCTGATTGGCTGGTATAAAATATTTTGAGCACCACCATTCATGAACCGAACCATTAGCCGTGCAAATGGAGCACTTGATTCCTGCTCACCCAGTTTGCTGCTAATTAATAATACCTTACAGGGGGAGCCACGACCTGCGGCCTTTCACTGGAATAATAGCAAAGAGATGAAATTAGAAAATGGATTGAGCTTAGAGGAAATTAGCCAACAGCTGAATGCTAGAACACAGAGTTCTCTGCTGTCCTTTCAGAAGCGGACAGAAATATGGTGCATGCCCCAATGCTAGCTAAACCAGGATGCAGATTTTTCTATTTGTTTGGTTTTCTGGTCAATAAAGATAGTACAGACTGCAAGGAAGATTTATTTGCTGCTATGTTGTAGAGCCTTGGGGATTTTAAAACACGTTGCAAGAAAAATAAGCACTAAGAAAAAACCCTGAGTAAACAAGTATTTGTTTATTTGCATTTTTTTCTGTGCATTCCTCTTGCATTCATTCCAATTTTTAACTTCTCACAATACTCTACCTCTTCAGTATTACAGGACGTAATACTGTAGCCTGTCATTTTAAATTGTAGATTGGGGTAGAAATCTGCAGATAAAAAGGGCCAGTTTTTTGATGCCCTTCAGTGACTACAATTTCTTCTTTTAAGCCAAGCTTGGAAAACCGCTAATGCCATTTGCAACTCTCCCTTTATCCTCCAGGTAGTGTTTATGCTAAGATCAGAGAGAAGGATATTTGTTTTGGGAGCTGGTAGTTTCTCAAACCTTTTCTGATGCTCCTTTCTTCAACCAGCTAACTCCTAACTCCACTGACAGCATATTTATAATACAGTGTTTTGGAAATTAAGTAATTTCAGATAGGATGTAACGGTTCATTATCAATCTCGACCAGGCTGCTGTTTTATCCTAGGCTTCCATCTGTTTTGTTTCTCTCCTAGTCTCATGTGCCTGCCTGGCGTGAGCATCATTTATTTTCAGTTTGCCTGCGACCCTCTTGGCGGGAGAGCTATAAACCACACCAGTGGCATTCTAGATGTCAACAGCCCTTAGGCATTCACTGCCTAAGGTGCTCAGAATTAAGGCAGGGAGATGATTTAGGGAAACCACTGAAGGGATGTTACATTATTATTATTATTATTGTTGTTGTTGTTATTTTAATATGCTTTAAAAAAAGATTTATTTATTTATTCATGCAGAACTGCGGTACAAGCCAGAGGTTCAGGGGTGGCGAGAGTCTTCACCAGAGACAGAGTGGGGAACAGAACAGGCAAATCGGTGAAGTACACTGCTGAGGGGAGCAGCAGGCAGGTCAGGAGAGGTCTGCCGCGCCATGTGGGTCACCTCCAGGGCTGGGATCGAACTCGCACTGAGGCAGCTGCGGCTAGCTTGCAGTGTTGTGTCCTAAGCCGCTACGCCACCAGGGAGGGCCGGGAGGTTACATTATTTGCATGCTCCTTTGGAACTTAATACCCAACAAAGCAGAACTGGTTCTCAGTGCTACTCTGCTCTGGAAGGGCCTCACTGTTCTGTTCTGTTCTGTTTTTACTCTTTGAGACTGTGTCTCTTTAGAGAGCCACATGGACTTCCCTCACTCACATTTTCTTTCCATTAGAGGTCTTTGAAAAACAACAACAACAACAACAACCCTGTTTCTTGATTATAAAACATTACAAAGAACTTGAAAAATACAGAGATATAAAGAAGAAAATCAGCCACCTACCTTTAATTCCAAATGAAGTTAATATTTAGACATATTTCTTTCCATTTTTCCTATACATATGCATCCTTTTTGTATGTTCATAAAGGGTAATGCTATATATGGTGTTTTTTTGTTTTGTTTTGTTTTTTGCTTTTTAAGCTAATATAGGAGAACTGTGTAACCTTTCATATATAGTGATTAGAAAAATCTTCAAAATGTAGTTTTCATGGCTTCATTTTGTCATATGAATAGGTCATTAACAGCTGTTTGAGTTTGTGTGCCCTGAGGAAAGTGCACTGTGATCAACCTGTTTGCAAATCGGGGTGCTCTGAAATTTTGTATGAAGGTTCCTGATGGGATGGCATGGAGGGGGTGCATGCTGCTGATAGCCCAAGCCCCACTCCTAGCTTATAACTCCCCTTAGAACTGGACTGCAGAGAGTGTCTTGTACTGCACAGCCCAGCCCAGACTCACTGCCCTCTCTTTGGTGCAAGGCCCTGCCCAGGGCCACCAGCCTCAGCAGAGGATGGGCGTGCGTGACCACAGAACTCAAAGATAAAATGGGCAGATTTTTAAACCTTCACTCAACAATGTCCAGGGGGCATCTGGGAGTCTTGTCCACCCCGCACACATGTCCTGGAGCTGATGTGCTTGTACAGACTGGATGTGAGAACTCAGCAACCAAACGCTGGTGGCCCGGATATGACACTTGATAAGCAATGTAGGTCACATGGGAAACCAAATCACCCGTGTTGCATTTGGGGATAAGATCAGAAAACTCAGGGCTATCCAGAAAGTCTAGTCCATTGGCAGAATACATCTTGTCCTTGGGAATAATCTGACCCAGGCCTCAGGCAATCAAGGGAACTGCTGTTACTGGGGTCCCCCCCACCTTCTGTTGCACCAAATTTACATACTAGGAATGAGGTCTATTGTGAAGAACTCCAGGCAAGGAGCTGCACATCCTGTATTCCTCTGAATTAAATGTGATCTGCTATGACCCCCCACATGCCTGATTTAGGGAAGCTCAGCTGGGTGTGTGGGTGTGCACATGCATGCACATTCTTGGGGGGCTTGGGAAACTCCTTCTCCATATCCACATTCTTCAGGTCAGGCCAGAACCCTGGGTTCCTCTGGTGGGTCCTTCGTCCCATTTACTGTCGCCTCTTCAACCACGTGTCTTGATTGCCCTTCTGGGAGGCTCAAGCTACCCCTTATACACTCACTCCTGCTCACTGCAGCAACCCCCAAACCAAGCACCTGTCCTGGCCGTAACAGCACCTTGGCATCCGTCCCCCCCTCCTCCCCTCCAGAAACTGCAGAGCCTCCAGCCTTCGCCATCCTGGCCTCTTCCGACTCCTCCTCCACAAGCTCCCTTGTAACAAAGACAGCTGATAATGAATCAGGAGACAGCACAGTGCGAGGGATAAGTGGAATACTTTGCAGCTGTCAGAGAGGCGACTGGTCTGCATGGAATGGTGTGCAGTGAGCGACTTGCAGGTTGGAACGTCTGTTCG
>NW_004567131.1:26631736-26655633 GCF_000260355.1 Condylura cristata
TGAGAGGCTTCACCAGAGACAGAGTGGGGAGCAGAACAGGCTGACTGACGAAGTACAGTGAGAGAGGAGCAGGGGACGGGTCAGGAGAGGTCTGCCGCGCCACGTGGGTCACCTGCTGGGCTGGGATCGAACTCGTGCTGAAGTGGCTTTAGCTTCTCAGTGCTGCGCCACAGGGAGGGCCCCCTGTTTCATAGTTTTCAAAATATTTGTATGAAGGTCCCTTTGACTAAAACGACCTTGTAAGGATGAGAGGTGATAAAACTTAAAATAAATCACTTAAAATAAATTACTATTTAATGTGATGCTGCCACACTCGGATAAAGCATCTTCTAGCACCAATTCCAACACTGACCAAGGAGCCGTGCGGGGGCCTGATAGAATTCCACAGGGAACAACACAGAGACGCTGGTGAGCAGGATGCCTGGGCGGGCGGTTCATGTAGACTTTTAAAGGTGATGGCAGCAAGATGCCTCCCAGACCTATCATCTCAAACACAAATAAAAACCCAAACACAGCCCTCATGTCTTTGTTATTTGAATAGGCATGTAGCATGTTTCTCCCGTGCCTAGGCTGCAGACGACCTTTGAAGTGAAAAAAAGTCTTCTTTGAAGACACTGTCTTAAGTCAGGCAGCAGTTTCTTATCCATCTTCTATTTCACACACTCTCTTACTCATTCTCCTCATTCCCCAGTCCTGAAGAAATCCCAGTAGCATTTGAGAATAGCAATAGAGACCCCAAAACTCATAGATCTTCTGGGCCCTGGGTGTGGCGGACTATGCATTATTCCAAAAAGATTGTCTTAAAGTTAGTGCTGTTAACAGTTGAAGTTCTTATAGTGCTATTACTGAGTTATTCTAGGATGAAATGAGAGAGTATGTAAAATATTTTGCAAACTGTAAAGTTCTGAAAATGTGGACAACAGTTTTATTATTGCACTAAAGCAATGACTCACAGAAATAAAAGGAAATATGATGGTTTAAAAAGCAGCTGGTAGCCATAGGCATTTTGAGAGTAACATGTAGGAAATATTTTTTATTTTTCTAAACTGAGCACAAATTGTCTTCTGGATTGCTTTGTTTATTTTTTGGGAAGTTTGTCACCAATTATTTTTTTTAAGATTTATTTATTTGTACATACAGAACTGGGGTACAGGCCAGAGGCTCAGGGGTGGCGAGAGGCTTCACCAGAGACAGAGTGGGGAGCAGAACAGGCAGATCGACGAAGTACACTGCTGAGGGGAGCAGCGGGCGGGTCAGGAGAGGTCTGCCACACCATGTGGTCACCTCCGGGGCAGGCGGGAATCGAACTCATGCGGAAGTGACTTTAGCTTCTCAGTGCAGTGCTTTAACCCGCTGTGTCACCATGGAGGGCCCAGGTTGTCACCAATTTTTATCAAATAGAGAAACTGTGGAGTTTAGAAGTAGAGAAATCAGCCTCATTTAGTGCTATTAAAACTCAGGAAGATCAAATTGGAGTCACAGAGCTAGCTAAACAGCCCACTTCATTATACTGAATAAAGCTTTACAGAATAGCTGTTATGGAAGCCACCTCAGTTCCCAGCGACACAGCAGTGGGTTCAAAAGATGTGGTACATAAACACTGTGGAATACTATGCAGCCATAAAAAACATACTTGCTATTTGTGACACTATGGAGGAAACTGCAGGGGATGATGCTGAGTGAAAAAGCCAGAGGGAGAAAGGCAAGGTGTTCTCCTACATATGTGGACTATAGAGAAACACAATAAAGGAACTGTCAACCAACCAAGACAAAGCCTAGAAGTGGGATTTCAGAATTGAGACTACTAGAGAGAGTGAGTGGGGTTGGAACAAAGTGGGAAAGGGGCCCCAAAGGGAAATGGGTGCTCTGGGGTGGGTGGGCTGTGGTGATGTACATCAGCGGAGGTGTGAACCTGTGCTGTAAACCATCTATGTGACTTCAATAAAAAAAGAAAAGCATCAAGTTGTTCTTTCATTTTTCCATGCCTTCTTCAAGTGTTTTTGTCAACTGATAATCCTAAAATTTCTACCAACAGAGATAATTTGGTCCCACCATTTTCCTGATGATGGAAGAAATTCTCAGACTTTTTCTGATGAATGGATTTCCATGCTTGCTTTATTTCAAAGCGATAAAGGTTTATTCTGTTTTTCCATGTTCTAATATCACAATCTGGAATAATTTTGTTATGTTGTTGGGTATGCTTTTATGGAGCTGTATCATGAGACTGGAGTGCAGATCACATTATGAGTTAGCATTGTTATCAGTTTTATTGGAGCTGAAACTGAGTAAAAGGATTTAGGAATAATTGGGTAATCAAAACGAATTAAATCAAGAGGGGGAAAATACCAGTTTTGGCATCAAATGGGGAGTGCTGTGACTTCCACATCTGTGGTCTTTATCTATTTTAATCAAGTCTAAATTATGCTATTACGACTTATTTTTGCTACGTTTACTTGCTCAGACAGAACAGACTTTATATTCATCTCTAGATATTTCTCTAAACATAAAACATCCACACTCTTCCTAAGAAAAGTTACCTAACTTGATTACCATCCAGATATTCAGAATTGCAATTTTGTTTATAACTCTGGTGCCTTTGCAGTGTGGATTCCGGGTAACGGAGCCTTCAACCCTCATGGAGAGATTCTGTATTCTCCTAACTGAGTGTGTGTCTTCAAAAAACTAGGTGATGTCTCATTAGTATAAATTTCATGTAATAAGTATTATGTCACGCTATCGGCATGGAAGAAATATTACTATAGTAACTAGCTTGGTCTTACTTTCTGGAGTTCCTTTTTGAATTTCCCAAGGGATACTGCTTTGGCAGTAAAACAAAAAAAAAAAAAAAAATCTGTTTCGCCTAATAAATAGTAACAGCAACCAGCTTCCAGTTTTCTCCTCCAGATATGGCTGGAATATGTAAAGTGATAGTACCCTGAATTATGGAGTGACGTTGTATTAAGCCACTAACGTAATTAATTTGATAGCTTTGTTGAATTTTTTGTGGTATTGGAAATTTTATCTGAAACCTGATCTTTGGCATGGAGCTTGGTCTCCACAAATCTTGGTATTTGCTTCTTGTTTGGTTTTGCTTTGAGTCACTGCCGCCGTGGAATTTATGGCCTTGGGTCTGAATTTGGACCTCTGAAGCCAGGTTGCAGCCCTGAAGTAGCACTGGGGAGGTTCCCGGCAGGCACCGGCTGCTATCTTTAGAACAAAGGCTGGAGCTCTCTCTGCGCTGGAAGCTCTTGGCCGGCAGATTTCTCCTCTGCTGAGCTCTTAATTTAAAGAAACCAGAATTCAGTTCTTTGGAGGTTTTTGTGTTACTGTTGTCTGGTATACGCTTCACCATGAGAAAGACTCCAGAAGTATTTACTGTAGTTTGTTCTTAAGTTCAACAGTCATTTTCAAAGACACTTAATTCTAGGGCAACTTAGGGGAAACAATACAAACTTGAAAATTTCTGAGAGTTAAGGTGACTCTAGAAAATTAGGAGGACCTCTCCAGGAAGCTGTGCTGTTTTCTGGAGGATGGTTCGCTATTAATAACGTCACTTACATACATTGATTGCACCATGTCAACACATGTGGGTTTCCCACCATCCTGGGAGTAGCCACGATTCTTGTAATGTCCATTTTATGCATAAAGAAGCCTAAAACACAGAGAAGGCAAGTAACTTACCCACAGTTACATAGCTAGAAAACGTCAGGGTCAAGATTCTCATCCCGGGGCATGTCCTGAAGCACCAACAGCATTATTATTATGTTTTCAGATAGAATGACAAGGTAGATTATATTTAAAGCAGTGTTTTTCAATTGTTTCTCTTTTTTTTTGACCATGAGTCATGGAAAGGGATACACTTACATTGCAGACCAGCTTGTGTGCATAAGTAAAACCACACACACAGTTCTCACCTGAAGCATACAGGGCACACTCTGACTTTCTGTTTCATCTCCAAAAGGGCTGCTTGTGATCCTGACAGTTGATTTCACGACCTACTCATGGTCACAACTAGCAGATCAATCACTATGGCCCCCAGGAGCCAGCCTGTCCCCACCACCTGATGGTGAATGTTCCTTAGCAACTTTCCCACTGGCCCGGCACTGTTGACAGAGCAGATGTCCCATCTCTGCTTTTAAAAATGCCTTTTCCCCCATCTCTGCTTTTAAAAATGCCTTTCCCCCCTACTTAACATTAAGAAAAAGAAAGGAGGAAAGAAAACAGCTAAATTTTGCCAGACTTTGAGATTGTTTAGACCGAAACAGAGAAGGTCAAGAGGCAATAATGATCCTGTTAGGGAAATAAGGATTATAAATGCACTTCTAGCAAGCAAATCACATTTTCCCATTGATTTTCATTGTGATTTTAACAGTGTGTCTGTGCCTCCCACTATTTCTGCCACGTTCTGATTCTGGGCCTCCTCTTGCTTGCGAGGGCCTTCTGTGCCCACCCCACCTTCACTTCCAGACGCAGGTTAGTTTGGGGTGAGCTTCCTCCTCAGTGAGGCAATCTGGGACAGCCTTGGGGCCTACCTTACCCCGTCTCTCTGGCAGCCCCTGTCTCTCTGTTGCTGGGGAGAGGCATATCCGACCTTGGCCCAGGTCAGTCTACATAGGACAGAATAGGATGTTAGAATGTCTCTAGCATCTTGGGCTCGGAAGGAACACTTCAGAGCAGATACCTCGAGGTGACATAGGATCGCCTGGTGTGCCGCTCAGCAGGTTGTCAGCCCAAATGTACAGGTGACCGAACTCCAGGTGGCTGGAGGCTTCTGACATGCCTGGTTGTTCTGTGATAGCAGGCCACCCAAAGCCGGGAACGTTGTACTTTGAAGTATTGGTGGTAGGAAATTGGCTTCTTTGCCAAGTAAGTTTTGCCAACTGGTTTCTGCAGAGTTGCAGCTCTCCTTGCTCTTGTTTAGCTGCTGATGCCTGGTTGCAAAGACAACAGTAACGCAGATGGTTTCTGAACTAAGACAGCCTATTGATTCATGTGTTCATTTTAAAAATAAGATAGTTCTAAAAGCAAGGGATTTTTTAATTAAGATTTTATTTATTTATACAGAAATGGTGCAGGAGTGGCAAGAGGATTCACCGGAAACAGAGTAGGGGGCAGAACAGGCAGATCGACGAAGTACACTGCTGAGGGGAGCCGCGGTCCGCTCAGGAGAGGTCTGCGCGCCATGAGGGTTACCTCCGGGGTGGGGATCGAACCCATGCTGAAGTGGCCACAGCTTGGCTTAGCTTTGCAGTGCAGTGCTCCAACCCATTGAGCCACTAGGGAGGGCCCGAGCAGGGGATTTTTGAGACAGTGGAAAGTTCAGGATAGTTGGGTATAGCTTAAGGTGAAGGCTGTGTTGTAGAAAGATGGTCAGAGCGCCTCCCCCCCCCCCCCACACACCCGTCACCAGATCCTCAAAGTGGACCTGATTCGTTTTGGTTTGTGTGTATAACTCAACAAGCCCAGGTGACTAAACTTTAAGAGTCTCTAAAAATAGGAAAGATTTCTCTAATGTGACAGAAAGTTTCCCTCCGAGCATAAAGGCCTTCTGAAGCAGTGATATATCACTAGCTACAGAAACCTTCTCTGCTAGTGATGAAAAAAGGGCAGTTTGCAGCCCAGGGAGAGCGTGCTCACACCTAATAGAGGAAAGCCCATCAGTGGCTAAGAGGGACTTTCTCAAGCAGTCACACCACCCTCCCTGAACGCCTCCCTGCTGCGGGCGCTGTGCATTCCAGTCTCTGAGGCTAACACCGTTTCAAGCAGCTGACACCGGGCTAGTAGTGACCTCCCAGGGGCATCTTTCATCAGCAGAAAGGCCCTAAAGGTGCACACTATGGTCACAGGGTGTTTGACAACTGCCCGTCTGGATTCTTGGATCTTCTAGATGACAAAGGTCCTCCAGCCCCATCACGCTGAACATGTGCTGACAGTGCCGAGTGATCTGTCCCTGAGTGACAGGTGTCAGCTTTAGAAGGGACCCGTGAGGATTATTTCCTATCGAGTCACGAAACATTTCACCATTGTTATTCCTGTCGTAACAGATGGGAACTCAAAAGCATTCACAAATGTTCTTTCCCTCAAGGAGTTTACAATATCATGAAGATGTGAGTCATTCACAAACCTGAAATATGACAGGACAAGGCTGGGGGAGACAGTAGTGGTAGTGGCAGGAGCACTGAATTTCAAGTCAGAAGACCCAGGTTTTTTTGTTTTTTTTTTAAGGTTTATGTATGCATACAGAACTGGGGTACAGGCCAGAGGTGCAGGGGTGTTGAGAGGATTCACCAGAAACAGAGTGGGGAGCAGAACATGCCGACTGACGAGGTACACTGCTGCGGGGAGCAGCAGGCGGGTCGGGAGAGGTCTGCTGCGCCATGTGGTCACCTCCAGGGTAGGCGGGGATCGAACTCATGCGGAGGTGGCTTTAGCTTCTTAGTGCTGTGCTTTAACCCGCTGCGCCACCGGGGAGGGCCAGAAGACCCAGGTTTTAATTCCACTGTGCCAGAGGCCATCGGAATGACTGAACTCATCACTTAACTCCTCCAGGCCACCTAGTCCCCTTGTGGGAGATTATGGGTTTGATGAGATGACCTCTATGGTGATTTTGTGCTGTGTGAGACTGACAGTGAGATTCCCCATAGCTGGGGAGGGGTAGTGGTGAGCTGGGGGGGGGGGGTTGCTCATGATTCCACTTAAAATTTGCAGACATATCTGTTTATGCTTGAGCCAGGATGCCCTTTTCTCACTGGCCCAGGGGCCCCTCACCAAGGAAAGGCATACAAAATCAATTCTTTGTGTCTATATCCTGTTTCTTCCCCCAAAGACTCGTATAGCAGTTTACAGAGAAATGGAAACCCAGCCTTAGTTCTAAATTGATTTGGCTACATTTGATACACCCTTCCTTTCTAGAATATGACTTTTCAGTTATAATAAGCCCAAAGATTGCTTTTCACACCTCTTTCATTTTTCTGATTGTTTTCAAAGCCTTCTTGTGTTGTTCACAACACAGTGAGACCATCTGGTAAGTTTCAGCAGACTCAAAGTAACCACACCAGAAGTGTCAGGGCCTTATTACAAGACTGAGAGTTTGATGCCTTTCTTTGTGTGGGGAGGCCAGGCACTCACAATCCTTACCACCACAGCTCTCGGTTGGAAGAAAAGGAACAGAGAATATCTTGGCCTCTGTTGAGAACCAGAGTCCACATTACAAATGACCTAGAATAAGTGATTGATTCCTGGGCACACAGGGAAGAGAATGGGTGCTAGCAGTGGACATGCCAGGACCTGAGAGGGCTACTCCAGACTGGGGTGTTATACCTGGGACTTTGAGACCCCAGGCGCAAGGGCAGCACCACCCAATGGTCACTCAGATGTCCAGAGGAAAGTAGCATCCCTTGGAGAGTGGAGACAGTCAGTCACTGATATCATTCACATTTTTTAAGTTCCTAAATGTTTTTAGGAGAATTGCATTAGTCTGAGTTCTTCACAGAAAACAAAACCAATCGGATAAATGTATATGTGAGTGATGTTTATACATGTACATGTCTGTGCATGTGTATATGTGTGCATGCACACACATATAAATACACACACACACAGAGTAAAGAATTGATTCCTGCAAGTAGTGGCAGCTGAGAAGTCCCAGATCTGTAGGAAGCAAGCTGGGGATGCAGGAGAGCAGTGATTTTGTTGTAGTCTGATCTGAAAGTCTGAGTTCTAGCAAAGTAGTCACGTCAGTTCCAGTCTGAGTCTAAAGAGAGAAGACTAAAGTCCCAGCTTGAAGGTAGTTTGATGGCGAGAAAGAATTCCCTTATTCAGCCTTGCGTTCTATTCATGTCTTCAGCTGATTAGATGAGGCCCACCACCACGAGGGAGGGCAATCTGCTTTACTGGATGTACCCTTCCAAATCTTAATCTCATCCACACTGCCTAGACATGGAAACACAGTCAGACGTTAGCTGTGGTTGCAGGAAAGCAGAGTAAGTGGGTGAAAGAATAAAGAAACAGTACAAAATTTATTTCATGGGGATGTTTTGCTGTTCTCACACTGTAATTTTCATGATGTGCTTGTCATTTACTTATTCAAGCAGGAAGTATTTTTCTCCTGGATTCAGGACCGGATCTTCAGCTCTCACTTGAATGAGCTGTCCTTCCCTGAGAGAATAGCAGTGTGGCCTGGGGGCAACAAAGCATCCCTATAGCCCTGTCTATTCCATTACCTCCAGGACAGGTTACTGCTGCACACTTGCAGTTTTCAAATTTCAAATGCTGGGCCTTTCAGTCTTCAAATGGTGGCCCTCAGACAGGTGCTGGAGTGTTTGGCCAAGAGTCATTCAGAAATCTTTGCAAGAGCCCAGGCCCCTGTACCCACCATCCAGAGAGAACCTGTATCGGTGGGTGTGTCTTTTTAAAATGCTGCTCCATGATCCCGAGGTATAGCTCGTGACCTGGGAGACATTTTTGATGATCTTCCCTCCTCCTACCTGGTCTGCATCAGCCAGTCTTCCATGGAAGGACTGAGAGAGATTGTACCAAAAAAGCCAATCTGATCCCAACGCATTCGTATGCCAAACTTTCAGTCCCTTCCCCGCCCCTGTGTGAAGTCCAAACCCTCTCCCACAGTCCCTGTTCCTCCCACCTGGCTGGCCAGAGTGCGCCCAGCCTTAAGGGTTCAGCTTGGGGCCCTCCAGAGACTTGTTGCAGCGCTTAGTTACCCTTCTGTGGACAGTCTCCGCCCCACGCATATGCCACCCCAGTGCATGACAGCAGACAGGTTCTGTTTGACTGATAGCACGTGTGCTGGAGAGAATGACCTTCCCTTCCATCCTGCCAGAGCTTTCCAGCCCATTCAGGCTTCAGGTTTCTGTATATTTACACTCCAGGCTTTCGAGGTGGTGATGAAATCCTGAATGTTCTTGCTGCTAGTTTTGCCACCTCGGTGCCACAATGGACATTGAGACCACCAGACGCTGAAGGAAAATGGTGACATCCACCCCTGACAATCCTGCAATCCTTTTTCTCGAAATAAGAACACAGAGCCATCACTTCATGACTTGCTGATGCTCTGCTTCCCCCTCTAGCGCCCACCCCCAGCGTTGATTACCCTTGCAGGCTGAGGCTGTCAGGTGCTCAGGATGCATGAACAGGCTACTGCCGGGGAGGGGGGGGGCGGGGACCAAGGGCTGCATGGTGTCTCCTTCCTGAAAGCAGCATCAGTTTCATCCAAACGCAGCTCTGCTCCTACTTAACCAGTAGGGGCACGGACTGTGCATGCTCCCTGCCCTCCTGACTGCCTCCTCCACTTTCTCTGCACCCTGGATACCTCCTCACCTCTGCTGACTGAGTGCCTCGCTGTGACTTCTCTGCACGGTGCTGCATCCCCGGGTGTGTGGCTTTCAGCACAGGGCACTGGCAGGATACTGAGGGTCATGGTGCCAGGGGGAAGGGCAACAAGTGAGTCCTGCAGGAGCGCACAGAAGTTGGGGTGGGGGGAATCACCTACTAGCTCAGGACATCTGGCAAGTTCCGTATGTTAGAGAGGATCAGATAGCTCATGAGCCCTGTTTCTGAAGGCCCCTTGGAAGCAAGTTGATCCCCGAAAGAGGATGATGATGCTTCCTGGGTTGGGGTGTTATGAACTGGTCCAGGCTGTTCCTTCCCTTCTGCCGTGTGTCGACAGTGTCCAGCCCCATCTGGCCCGGCAGCTGCTGGGAGCGGGCGTGGAGAGGCACGCCTGTTCTTAGGGGCTCTCAGTAAGGATTGGTTGATGGAGTGTGTAAGGGAGAAAATGGAATGGAATGCCTTCTTGGCAGTGAGGAGTCACACCTCTCTGCTGGCGCCCCTGCCCTTTGAGGGTATTACGCACACGGGGAACCCTGGGCTTGACCTTCCCCACCCTGCTTGGATATATTTGTCTCTGGGTCTGTCTTCCCACCAGCTGTCTGAGCATCTGCCTAATCCCAACATCCAGCCAGTTGACAAGGGGTACCTGGGACTTACTGGGGCACACGTGGACCGTCCTTGCTGTCCCCAGCCGTTGCAGGTCCATTACCTCTTACCTGCACCATTGCTGTGGCTTTCAGGCTGGACTTCAGGCTCTTTCAGTCAACCCTGAGGCTGCTGCTTTGTGGACCTGTCAGTACTCCCTGCCCTGCTCCATCTGCCCATACCTGCCTCCTTTTCCAGTTGTTTATACGTCCAGCATATATTTGTGGAGCACTTCCTTGCAAGAACACGACGATAGATTCTGGGGAACAAAGATGAGTAAGGTGCAGGACCTGCCTTTGAAGGAGGAGGTGGCCATTATCTAAATAATTCACTACAGAGCTGTGTTCATGTCCTAGTGGTGGGAACAAGAAGGGGAGAGATGAGGCAGTGGGGGAATGAAGGCGCCCAGAGGACGAGAAACTTGAACTAAGCCCAGCAGATGGGCGTGAGGGCAGGATAGGTGGGCATTCCCAACAGCTCTCATGCCTACTTGCTGCCCTCACCTCAGCCTATTCCCGTAAGCCCCTGGGCATTGCTCTTGCTAGTCCCCAGTTAGAATGAACCTGCCTCCTTCCACTAAGTCAGCTGGAATCTAACCTGGCCTTCATAGTGGATCTCAGGACCCATATCTTCCCTCACCCTCTTTGACCACTTTCCAAGGACTTCTCCCAACTCAGCTCCCTTCAAATTTATGTACTTGTCTTGTGACATCTTGTATTCCTTCTTCTATGATTTCCTTTTCATCTGTAATCTTCAAGCACTGTAATTTTCAAGCACTGATTGGCCATGGCACTGAAAGTTCTAATGTGCCCTGTTCTGAGAGTAGCAAAGTGGTAGCAGAGTAAATATGCTGGGCTCCCCTCCTCCATATACTCACAGTTCAACTAGCAGAACAAAGTCATTAATTCCTCAAAGAAAAACAGGGGACTTTAGGACACACTAGAAACAACTTCTGGAGAAGGAGGGCCCCGGTGAGCAGAGCATCAGGCCAAAGTAATCATGACAAAAAAAAGATGGAGGTCTCATGCTCCCAGACTCAAACTATACCAAATTAATCAAAGCAGTATGGTTTTGGTATAAAAATAGATACACCGATCAATGTAAGAGAATCGAGAGCCCATAAATAAAACCATATTTCTATGGACAGTTAATCTACAATAAAGGAGCCCAGACTATACAATAGGTAATAGAAAATCTCTTCAGCAAATGTGCTGGAAAAACTGGACAGCCACAGCTTTAAACATCAGAAAATGAAACTAGAGCACTCTCTTACTCCATACACAAAAATCAACTCAAAGTGGACTTAAGACATGCATATAAGACTGGAAGCCACAAAATACATAGAAGAAAACAGAAGTAAAGCCATTCCGTGACATTGGCTTCAGTGATATTTGAGCACTTGACTCCAGCAGCAAGGAAAACAAAAGTAAAAATAAACAAATAGGACTATGTCAAACTGAAAAAGATTCTTTACAGTGAAAGAAATGTCATTAAAACAAAAAGACACCCCACTGAGTGGAAGGAAATATTGGAACATCATACATCCCACCACGGGCTGATATCATTATCTAAAAAGAACTCATACAACTCAATAAAAAGAAAATAACACAATTAAAAATGGGCAGAAGAGCTATTTATTTCTAAAAGAGCTATTTCTCCAAAAGAAATTATACAGGTGGCCAAGAGGAACATGGAAAAAGTGTTAACCATCACTTATCAGCAAGGAAATACAAACAAAACCCACAATGAGATACCACCACACTCCTGTAAACAGCACATATAAAATACTCCAGAAATAGCAAATGTTGACCAGGGTGTGGAGAAAAAGAATCCTTATACACTCTTGCTTGAGCTCCCTCAAAACAGTAAAAATAGATCAGCCACATGACATAGTAGAATGCCAAAAACCTAATTCCAAGTGAGACACGCGCTTCTATGTTCACTGCAACCCTGTTTACAATAGCCAAGCTATGGAAACGACCTATATGCCTAATGACAGAAGATGTGGTTTATATACCTAGTGGAATACTACTCAGCTATAAAAAAGAAGAATGCTTGCTGTTTGTGATGACATAGATGGAATTTGAGGGTATATGCTAGTGAAATAAGTCAGATGATTTCTTCGTATGTGGAACATAAAGAAACAAAACAAAGGACCTGACAAAACTAGACCAATACAAAGTCTGAAATATGACTGTAGGTTGAGGTTAGGTAGGGCTGGAGTTGAAACAGAGTAGAGATGGGCCCCAGTGGTCTGTGGTGCAGGACTGTGGATGCTTCGGGTGGGTGTGGAGTGGTGATATGCACCTGGGGAGGTGTCAGTTTTTTCCCCTGAATCATATACAGTGCCGTAAACCAATTTTACCTCCATTAAAAAAAAAAAATGAGCATGACCTGTGCATCAGTATGTAGTCTTGGCTTTTTTCTTGGTGTACTTAAGTGGTCTGCAGTGTATGAAATAACACAGTATCAGTTCTTTATCCAGGAAGATCCTTGGCGTTAGAAGAATATATTCAGAAGCACCTTTTCTTCTCTCTGTCAACTCAGGGTTTGATGACCTTCAGGTGTGTGCTGACCCAGGCGTGCCCGAGAATGGCTTCAGGACACCCAGTGGAGGGGTTTTCTTTGAAAGCTCTATCACCCGATTTCACTGCCAAGACGGATTCAAGCTGAAGGGTTCTACAAAGAGACTGTGCATGAAACATCTTAATGGAAGCCTAGGCTGGATCCCAAGTGATAATCCCATCTGTGTGCAAGAAGGTAACGTGCCTATGCCTACTCTACCTCCTCCCACCCCACTGGAAGACGCTCCCATGGTCAGCTTGCTCGGCCGCAACGGCAAGGCCGTGAGATTGCTGTGTCAGAGGGCTGTGCTTGGGCCGTGCTGATTCATGGCCAACCCTGCGTGCTGGCAGAAAAGCGTGAGCGTGTGATATAGACTCCAGTTGGGGCTAAATTCATCTCAGCATTAGAAGTGGTCCTTTACCTTCTCTGTCTCAATTAGGATCCACTTTAGCACCATTTTTGTCAATGTGAGAGAGCAACTCAGATAACTTTAGGTCTATTTATTATTGGTCTGCCAACTCAGCGCTCATTTTCATATTACTCAATAAAAAGTGCAGTAAATATATTGAACAAGAACTGTATATAATGATAGAGAAGATGCATGTTACTCAGAGGATTAGATCAATTACTACTTTTCAGAACTGTGTTAGATGTGCTTCATTTAAGAAGAGAAAAACCCTGGCAGGCAATGACAGGTTGACAAGGAAGACATTCATTTCTGGCAATTTGTGGGTCATGACAAGATAGTCCTTTACTTCTAGCAATTATCCTAATCCGTTGGTTGAAACAGTTGTGTGTATTTGTACAGTCACATATATATGTTGTTTGTTTTTACTCTGTGTAGACACATTTAGAGTTTAAAGAATGTATTGAGGTTAACTAATTAGAAATCCACGTTGTTGGTTAAAATTCTCTGAGGATCAGCAAGGCTGATAGAAGAAGAAGCATGAATCAAGAATGAAGTCTAGTTCCAAATTTCTGTGAGGCATAGACTTTATAGTTCAGTTCATTAGAAATGAACTTCGTTTTCTCTTAACGCCATTATTGATTTTGTTTGGGTATGGAACTTTTATAATAACAATATGTAAAACATAGTCTGAGTTAATGAATTTTTCTTTATGAAACTTTGACAATTTAATTTGACAGGTACTTATCAAACACTTTAGGGAATTATCAAAGATGGATAAGATAGTGTCTTATCCTTCAACTATTTGTCATCTTTGAATTTGTTCTTAAGCCAAATTTATTATACAAAATTATGGTTTTCAAAAATAAATTAATTTTCCCTCATACCTGAGGCCCATGTGAACTGTGGTTTCCAGAAAATTCTATTAATTAAAAGCTTATTTGATTTTAAATATAGACTTCCCTGCCAATGATCCCTAGTGCTTAAAACTCAAACACATGTACCACAGAGCAAGAAGAAAACAAAAGACTTTCTGAATATTGTCCAGAAATGAAGGCCTGCTGTGATTTTCCCATCCTGAGGGTGGGGGTAAGTGGAGGTGGGGAGCAGGGTAGGAGATTTTTCCCTCTTTAGATGACCTTTCTTCTAAGCCTGTACTAAATAATATATAGTCATTCCAAGAAGGGGAATGAAAACTCTCCTTGGAGTGGAAGACTATCATTCAGGCCCAAGTGTATCATTCTCAGCTCAACCCTGAGTGTGCAGTGCAGGGCTGAGTGTGTGTGGATGGTGGTGGTGAGTCGACAATTTCATGATGGTTTAATGTAAATCATAAAGTAGGACTGTGTTTCCAAAGGAGGGGGGTGGTTCAGGGTGTCACTGTCCAGACCTAATGGTGCGCTCCAGTGATTATTTTGGAAAGGCTGAGAGAACAGACTCTGCCTTCCTAACTACAGTATTTATGGTCCTAGTGGTGGCTTTGTTGTTCTTTGGAAGGTCTGTATGAAGAGATAGTTTTGGCTGCCATGATGGTGGACAAGACATCGTTTCTGTTGTCTATGTGGACAAGACATCGTTTCTTTTGCAGGGTCCCCACAAGTCTATCTTGTGGAAGTCAGGCTGTGAAAAAGTTAAATTTCCCCCTGATTTGTAAATGGCCTTTACTTCTGATGAGGATTTATGCTGGGCAAATATTGATAGTAAGGGCTGTGAAATTCATCTGTTTCCGTGTCAGGTAAGTCTCAGAAGGCTAATGAAATTTTGTGTGGTGGTAACAGTAGGACATGGCATGCTATCACGTTTTAACAGATCATTAACGTTTCAAAGGGCTTTCACATCCACTCATTCACTGTCCCATCGAACACACACAGCTGTCCTCCAAGCTGACTCTGACCGCCCTTGCCTCCTGACTAGGAAGCTGAGGCTCAGAGAAGCTCTCCCTCTCGGTCAGGGTGAACAGCTGATGAGCAGGCAGACCCCTAACTAGTCCTTTGTCAGCATTTTCCGCCACGAGGTTGTGTCTAGCTTCTTTGTGCCACAGAAGCCCACTGTCAGGTACACAGCCACACGCTGGTAAAGACATTCGTCGTTGATGATGATTTAATGTTTGTTTAACCAATGCAGAAACTGAGTCTCAGAGGAGCTCACAGTCATCTCAGAGTTAACTGATGATTTAGGGGCAGACTAGCGGGTGCCAGCCCCAGGTCTGTCACTGTTGCCTAGACCCCCTCAGGTCTGCCATGCTGTCAGCTAGTTCTACCTTAGTGAAGATCTCTGAAAAAGAAGCTCATCTGCTGTAAAATGCTTTATGGCACTAACATGCGCTACAGAAGCAAGGTGGTACTAGGCGAATGTTTTCCTGTGTATTCACACAGATTTCCTCTCTCCCATTTTGTTTGGGAAGTGTGTTTTTAATTTTTTTCTTTTTCTGTCAATATTTATTGAGATTAGTTTACATTCCCAGCGTACTTCTTGTCTCAGCAGCTGAATGCATCTTACCCGCCCAGCAGCAAAGGTCCAGTCACCATCCATCACCCACTGGTTCTGCTCCGTCTAGTCACTCCTTCCCTTCCCACTTCCCTCCTGGTAGCCACCATTCTTGTCAGAGTCTAAAGGTGTTTATTTTGATTGTTTGATTCCTTTTTCTGCTTCTTTATATTTCACAGTGAAATCATACTGTGGCAAGATCCCACCTTTTTCATGACCAAGTAGTATGCCCCTCTTTTCTTCCCCACTGCACTCTGCCACATGTGCAGGCCATCTTCCATTTTCCCCAACCTTTTAGCCTAGCCTAAATTATTGAGTTCAGCTTTACTGAATATAGACACTTGGATTTACAGAACTGATGACACATGCAATGAATTAATTTGATGGCATCCAGCCTCTAACATAGAGATGCTTCTCCACCCTGTTTCTGCAAGATGGCAGCCTGCATTTATTTACTCAAGCAGAGGTGAAAAGTTTATATGTCCAGGAGAGCTGACTAGTGTGGTGGAGAGGATACCCTGCACTTGGCAATGAACTTAAAATATATCCTGTGGGCACAGTGCACCTTCCAGTCAGTGCAATGACTCAAGTCAGGATGATGGCCCCATTCTGGCCTCTTCCTTTCCAGAACCACTTAACAAGGTGTTCTGGGGCACACTTTCTCTGGGAAACACATTCCTTTCCACACATCATCAGAAGAGATAGAGGTGAAATGAGATTAACTTTATATAAATATGAGTCACATAGTAAACACTTACTCAGTGAATGTCAGGTCAGACCATGGAAGGATGCTCTTCTGACCTGAGAGTCTTACAAGGGCCCAGGGCAGTGCTGTGGGAATGGAGCCTCAGGTTTGCATGCCATAAAGTAGAATATTGCAAACATAAATACAGGTGGTCCCTGACATAGGTTGGTTTGACTTACTTTCTTTTCCTGCTGTAAGATGGTGCAGAAGTGATAATCATTCAATAGAAACTGTACTGTGAATTTTTATTTTTTAACTCCCAGTTAGCCTCATACCCAAAGGAACTGGTGGTGCTGGACTGCCCCCAGCCAGCCCCGGGAACCCCGGTAAACCACCCATGTTCTCCAGGGTCTCACTGGCCCCTGTGTGGTCAGTGTGTACAGCACATATTTTCAACTTAGGATGGTCCGTCCTCTGGGCATGTAATGCGATCGTAAGTCAAGGGAGATCTGTGTCTCCAAAAGACTAAAATATAATTAATTCACGTCCATTTATTTTATGAACCACTATTATTTGGGAGGAGAGAAGAAGAATCAGCCCACATCTTGCCAAAGGCTACTTAATATCAGTATTAATGGAAATATTTCATTCCTGAACCTCTGTTGGCATGGCTGGCATAGACTACCTCTCAGGTCTTCAGGCTTGGGCTATACTAGCTATGGAAGTTTTGTTTTGTAAATCCAGAGCTAAACAAATTGTCCACAGTTCCTGGGCAGGGCTAGAGCCTTAGGCCATGTTCTACATACCAACCCCTCGCTTTTAGGAGCTCACTGTTGGGGAGGGTGTGTGGGCGCTGAAGTCAGCCCTTGGGAGGAGCATCAGCTTCTGCTAGATTCGGGGTGTCCCTGGAGCACCTTTGGGTGTAGACGACCTGCTTCGTGGGCAGAAACACCTTTTCTTCCTGGACTTCCCTCTCCTGGAGCGCACACTGCTTGAGGCGGAGGACACACCACTGGAGCCGTGGCCGATCAAATCCTGGCAAAGTGGGCTTTTCAGGTTCGCGGACTTCAGCACGCAGCTCCTCAGAGGCGGAGGGAGACTTTCTCTTTTCGCCTCATCGCTTATTGAGCAGCTCTGCTAATAGTCCGTGGTCTCCGAGGTCACTCTGGTTCAAGCAAATTTCAGGTAAAAAATCATAAGCAAATAGAAAAGGATTTGGTGACACCGGAACCCCTGCCACTGCTGTGCGAATGCCAGAGCAGGCTCCAGACCAGCTTAACGCCGCGGGCGCTGTCGTAGCTCACGGCCTCGGCAGAGCCCAGAGTTTGAGAATACACTCCCCGACAGACAGCCGGCTCCTTCGAAGGATCCTTCGGCTTATAGCCCAGTCAGTTCCGTTTGAGGTGGAGAGGAGCAGAAGGGTCAAAAAGGAGGCAAAGAATTGTTCAAATGACACAATTAATGAACCCCAAAAGGCTAGCCCATAAGGACAGCCTGCCCCTCCCCACCCACCACAGCCTCTGGCGTAGCCCCTTGTTTGACATCCTGATACAACTTGCAGGGCTACCCTCATCGGGAGGGGCCAGGGAAACTGACCACGGTGGCAGTTTAGGACCCATCCCTGAGCGCCCAAGGAACAACCTTGTCGGCTTTTCAGTGCTTCTGTGGGGAGGATCTTGCTCTCTGGGGGTGAAAGCTACAGCCAGGTGTACACGGTGATGGGGTCCACACGCAGACGTTACCTGCCATGGCTGAGCAGGTAGTTCTTAGGCAGGAGGGCTCCTCCTCTCCTGCTTCTGCTTCCTGTGCTGCTTCTGGGCTTGTCTTCTTGCAGCACTTGGCCATTGGGCTGGGGAGTCCATCTGCTTCTCTCTTCACCTGACACCCCCTCTAGGCAGGTGACCAGGTAAGCTTTGCAACCCTCAGGTGGGCCTTGTCCATGGCCACTGCACTGGGTGCTTCAGGAGTTGCTGGCTTTTTTCTTCTGACTTTTCTTTGAGCCTTTTGGGCTCCTGTGGAGCCCACATGCTGACCTCTGGGCACCCAGTACAGTTGATTTCAGCCATTTTTACTCAATCCCACAAAAGCAAAGCTCATGCACTCTCATTCCATCCACCCATCCTTGCTTTGCCCACAGTTAACAGTAATGTCAGCAGTTGTACATGGTTTCTCCTGAGCCTCATGAATTGGGTTGGCTGCGTGGGGTCCTGCACATTGGGGGTGCTGATTCTGAATGGGACTCAGACAGACTGCAGCTGAAAGAGAACATCCCAGACACCCGTGCAGAGCCTGCCACCATCAGGAAAGGCAAAGTCTCTTCTTTCCGCACCTGGCTGACACCCAACAAACACACCTGTTCCCAGCCGCACACCCGTCACCATTCTTTTTCCTCGCTCAACAAGACTGCAGTGTTTCAAAGAAGTGCCTGCCATCTGTGTTGGGAATCTATGCTTTACAGTCATCATTCTCTTTAATTACTACAGCAACCCAACAGTAGGTTCTATGCCTTATTTTGCAGATGAGCACATGGAGGCTCCCACGCTAAATTTCCCATGGCCTCAGGTAGCGAGTGGCAGAGTTGGGATTCAGACCCTCCGGTTCTGTGCTCTCCAGTCTGCTCATCTCACCTGACAACAGAGAATTTTCCCAGTGGGGAGGGAGGGGAGGTGACACATGTCATAACGGCTCCATATCCTGTGGCCAGCACCGTGTTTAAAAAGGTAAGAATGACCTTATAAGCCTGTTCAGGGAGGGCGCTGGTTCCCAAAGTGCGCGCCAAAGATTTCTCGAACAAGGCAGCAAGAACTGTTCAAAGTACGTATTCAGGCCTGTGTGAGTAGGTGAGGTTTGAGGCCAAGGACTCTGTTTTCTCTAAAATTCCCAAATGATTCTTCCACACAATAAGAATCTGAGACACATGTATGCAGGGATGTGGTCTGATGTTGTTTTAATTGCTTTGCAAGGGAGGAGAGAACATGATTTTCTCTAGTGCAGAATAGAGATCGTGGGAGAGCATTAATTCTTAGAATCAGAGAATGTCAGTGTTGTCATTTCACAAACAAAGTCACGAAAGCCTGTAGAATTTAAGTGACTTCCACAAATCACATGCAAATACATGGGATTGGTCCAGCGCTCTTTCCACGGTGGTGGTGCCTCACTCAGGCGCATCTGCCTCTCCTGGGGCACTTTTAGAAATAAAAGTACCTGGCACTTTCTCTCAGAGATTTCGTTTTAGCTGCTGCTGGCAGTGGGAGTTCCAGCGTACACGCTCCCCAGGTCCTTGCAATGTGCAGAAAGGCAGCTTTGCCTCCTGCACTTTCTGCCTCTGTCTCCCTCATTATTGGCTGTGGCTGGAGGTCAGAGGGCACACAGCGAGCTGCTCCCACCACGGCCCGAACTTGCTGTATCTTTGTACTTTACCACCCTTAACCTCCAGCATCTTGTTGAATGCAGCAGGGGGAAAAAAATGAATTCATCCAGCAAGCATTATTTTTAGGTACTTACTCAAATATTTTGACTCCCGTAGACCTGACCGGGATTGCTATAAAACATGAATAATTTGCTTTTAAGAGGCTTTTGAGCTTCCTAGGGAAAAGGTACGGTTGGAGTTTAAGTATTATCACATTTAAATTTTAATTAAAGATCCAAATTGACTCATGATCTGAAGCTGGTGGTAAAGATGGCAGGAAAAGACAACCCTTTATTCATTGAAACTGAGGGTTGCAGGCATTTTTTTATTTTTTGAAAGATTTACTGATGCATACAAGAACTGGGGTATAGGCCAGAGGTGTGAGGGGAGAGGGGGAGAGGTGAGAGGACTCACCAGAGACAGAGCAGGGAACAGAACAGGCAGACCGACTGAAATACACTGCTGAGGGGAGCAGCAGGCGAGACAGGAGAGGTCTGTTGCGCCACCTGGGTCAGCTCCCTGGCAGGGATGCAGTGGCTGCTAGGGACTAGCTTCATAGTGCTGTGCTTTAACCCCTTGCACTACCAGGGAGGGTCCCGCAGGCATTTTTTAAAAGCAGGTGGTCTTCCTTCTTTTTCATAGTTTTTCCTCTTTAGGCGAGATGTCTCCCAGCCCCAGAAGATTTTCCAAAACAGAGGGATGCTACAACAATCTTTTGTTTACAATCCCTTCCTTCTTCTTGCATTTTTCTATCAACAAAAATGTCTTCCTTGTCACCTGAGGCCTGGGTTATCAGAAACAGCAGCCTATACTGTTTTTGGCAAAGGCAAGCTTTTGCATGTGAGATTTAGTCCCCCAAGATACACTCTTCTCATTTTCCACCTCTCAATGGGCAGGAGCAGCTGGGGACCTCTCTGTGTTTCCAGGACCACTGGCATGTCTTAGTTACGCTTCTTTTAGCAGGATTCGCTGCCTCCCATACCCCACTCCCTTGTGGCTTCAGTATGAGTTTGGGTTTTGTTCTTATAAAAATATTTCTTTAACTTAGATGTGATCACGACTTGCAAGGGAAAAAAATCCAGAGGAAATAAGGTCAGGTCAGGTGCAGCAAATATAAGTGACAGAAACGATCAGTTTCCGTTGGAGATGACAGCTGGGCTGGGCAGCAGCAGTCGGGAGTCCCCGGAAGGACCGAGGGAGAGCAAACTACAGTCGCTTCCTTACCAGCTGCCTCACATCACCTTTGGGTTCCAGGAGCCCGGAGATGGTGCCCTCTGAACAGGGGCCATGGAGCTCACAGCTGTTTTAGGTCACGGAATTGACAGGCAAATGCAAAACAGCAGCTTCAGCACATGTACCGACCATTGTCAGACAACATGGAAAGGTCGCAAAGTCATTGCCAGCCACCTCCGACGCCGGGCTGATAGTGGAGATTCCCCAGAAAGCTGTTTTTCACAAGCTTGAAGCAGAAACTACCCTGAATTTGATTGACTGCTCATGAAAAATGTGGGGCTATCGTAGCATCAAATCTGCTTGGCAGATGAAATTTATCTCCCTGCCTACCAGCCTTGAGCAGTTTCTGACCCTGGCTCCCTGGTCAGCCTCTTGAGAGACTTATAGTGATGCCCAGCTCCTGGAGCCCTCTCGGCCTCTGGGAGGAGAGGCCTGGGCACACAGTGCTCCCCTGCACCCCAGCCCTGGCTTGGCGTGGATCCTTCCTTACATTTGTCTGACTGAAGGATGGGCTGGGAGCTGTTTAATCTGAGCCAGACTGTGTTTCGACGTCTGACTTCAGTCCAGGCAGTCTAGATACCTTGCATGGCTGTCACGTGGTGGCTCTCAACCATCAGGTGCCTTTGTGTGAATGGCCTGAGTGACACAGCTCCAAGTTCAAGGTTTCTGAGCACCAGGATCTGAATTAAGCAGCCTCCACTGGTCATTCTCTTGTTGGTGGGGCTCAGCACTCTGCTGTACCTACCACAGATTTCCCAGTAGACCCTTGTGATGCAAGGTAGAACCTCCGAAGCTCTCTGCCCCAGGGATGTCTTCTAACTTTTCTTGTGAGCGTAACTCAGTCCATCAAGTGCTTTATATCTCTGCCCTGTTAAAAGTAAAGGCTGGCCCTTCCTGGTGGCGCAGCAGATTAAAGCACTGCACTAAGAAGCTAAAGCCACTTCCGCATGAGTTCGATTCCCGCCTGCCCCGGAGGTGACCACATGGCATGGCAGACCTCTCCTGACCCTCCCACTGCTCCCCTCAGCAGTGTACTTCGTTGATCTGCCTGTTCTGTACCCCACTCTGTCTCTGGTGAATCTTCTCTGTACCCCAGTTCTATATGAATAAATAAATCTTTAAAAAAATAATAAAAAATAATAAAAGTAAAGGCTGCTTTGCAGAAGATGGGAAGAGACTTTAAAGTTTCTTTAAGAGTAAAGTAGTTAAAACTCTATATATCAAAAGAAAAACAAGAAATTAGGTAGTGTTGACTTTTAAGTCATTACTCTCCAAACCAAATCCAGTTTTTCCAACAATCTCTCTGTCTCCATAAGAGATACATACCTCGGTGAAGTACTCATGGACTTACAGAGTAAGTACTATTTTAAGCTGAGTTGAATTTATGTTGCTTCTGAAATGCATTCACAGAGTGCACAAAAAATTCATTTTGTTGTATGTAACTGTAGCTGCTTCCTACTGTTCTAGTATATGTATTGACTGTGATTGGAACATTCTGATGTTAATGTGATTTCAGTAGGTTCTTTTTTTTTGTATTCCAGCTGGGTCTGTTACAAACAGTGCTGCTATGAACATTTTGAGCACACCTTTTGGTGAATGTGTGTATATATTTCTGTTAGAGGTACTTCCATACCTGAAAGTGGAGCTGGTTGGTCATAGCCTATGCCTATATTCAGCATGAATAGGCCTTGCCTGTTTTCCAGAGGGATTGCATCAACTGAGACTCACATCAAGAGTATGAGAGTCTCTTAGTACTCCTTGCCAACACTTAGTATTGTCAGTATTTTAGCCATCTGGTGGATATTGTAGCATCAGATGGTCATAGCTAGTGGTTTTAATGCTTTACTCCCTCTTGAGTTGTGAGGTTCCTTATTCTCTTGTCTTATTTCAGGACTTCCTGGTTTGTTCCATTGCTCTACCTGTCTTCATGTCAGTACTACACTAATATAATTGCTGTAGTTTTTTAATAAGTCTTGACTTCTGAGAGAGCAACTTTTCCTACTTTGCTTCTCCAACATGCCCATGACTTTTCTTGACCTCTGCACACACTACCATTCACCTTTACTTCTTTCTGCCTTATATTGATAGTTTAGGGTGACATCATTTACCTCACTTAGTTCCACTCAGCATCTTGAGCCTGGTCCTGAGCAAGCTGTGGGGTTTAGAATAGTGTTCTCTGAGTAATATTGCATGGAATGGCAGTTCTGTAGAAGAGAGGTGGAACAAACCTGATATAGAACAGTAATTCTGAGTGATGTGAAGAGATCTTAAGTGAAAAAAGGGTCCTATGGTACAAAGTTCAGTGACCCCCAAGATTTGAGTCTGAGAATCTCTGAGACAATCATCACCTCTGATACCAGCTTGAGGTTCCAAGGCCCCCAAGACCATCACTTCTTTATACCAACTACAAGTTCAGAAGCCCCTAAAGCCATCCTCAGTTTCAGTAATTCACTAGAAGGATTCACAGAACTCACGAAAACCTGTTATACTCACGATTATGGTGTATTGTTTTGAATGGATACAGACTGAAATCAGTGAACTGAAGACACACAGGGGGCTCATTGCTCCTATCCCAATGGAGCTGTGTGGACAGTGCCTGTTTCTTCCAGCAGTGATATATGTGGAAAATTGACAACCCTTAGCTCATCTAAGGACTGGTGCCTAGAGATTTATTGTGACTCAGTCACACAGATGTGTCTGATTGACCACTTACATGACTGATCTTGTCTCTAATCCTTCCAGAAGTTAAGCTGATACTGCATACCCTAAGCTTCTCCACACCCCAACCTAAATCACATTGTTAGCATAGACTCTGGCATAGCCTAACGACTCCAGCTAGACAAAGGTGCTCATCTCAGGCTGGATGTTCCAAGGACTAAAGTGACCTCCTAGGAGCTGACAGCACAGGACAAAGTGAATCCTCTACTGTGCCCACTTAGACAATAAATAATAGCACGTATGCCTCATGTTCTAAAAATTCTAACAACTACCCATCACAATCAAGTGAATCCCAGACTCCTTGTCCTAACCTACAAGACCCTACATGGTCTGGCCTCTCCATATTCAGTAGCTGCCTGTGTTTCATACATACCCATGTTCTCTTATACGTTTTTTTTTTTTAA
>NW_004567131.1:26655813-26661274 GCF_000260355.1 Condylura cristata
AGTGCTTTAACCCGTTGCACCACCAGGGAGGGCCCTATACATTTTTTTTTTAAAGATTTATTTATTTATTCATACAGAACTGGGGTACAGCCAGAGTTGCAGGGGCAGTGAGAGGCTTCACCAGAGACAGAGTGGGGGGCAGAACAGGCAGGTCAACGAAGTACACTGCTGAGGGGAGCAGCAGGCCGGTCAGGAGAGGTCTGCCGCACCATGTGGTCTCCTCCAGGGCAGGCGGGGATCGAACTCATGCGGAAGTGGCTTTCGATTTAACCCGCTGCGCCACCAGGGAGGGCCCCTCTTATACATTTAAGGTCACTGGGCTCTCTCCTGGCCTTTGTACTAGCTTTTCCCTGTGCCCGAAATGCTCTTCTCCCAGATGTACACATGATTGAACTCTCCTTGTTTTGGGGTCTCATCTTAATAAATGTCCTCCTCAGAGGTACCCTTGCTATCAACCCAAATTAAAAGGGTTCCCGAGTCAATTCTTACCACATTACCTTGTTCTAGCAGAGATCATTGCCTGTTATTTTCTAACTCATTATCTGTTGTAATTTGCCAGAAATCTCCCTCTGTGCAGCACCATAGCAGTAAGATTTTTAACCTTTCCTCTTTCCACAGCACTAGAACATACTGGACCTAGAGTAATGCTTAATAATTCACTGAATGAATGAACAGATGGATGAATAAATAATAAGCTTTACAAATGCTGGCTTCAACAAAATCCAGTCGAATTCTCTACATTCAGAGCCTTTAACATACTGAGATGAATTGTGCATCTCTGAGTGTATATCACCTATTTGCCTTCCTGGAAACACTTTTTGGGGAGGATTGATGTGAACACTTGGCACTTTTAAGGAATCAGATTCCTTTTCACATATAATGTTGTAAAAAAAAAAATAAAACAAAACAAAACTTGCTAGCACATTTTCTTTAAAATTTCTTTATGATGACCACTTTGTTCTTTAGGACTCTGCCAGCCAGGCTGATCAGTTCATTTGTCCTGAGGTACAAAATTGTAGTGCTGCTTCAGGGACTCTCCCCTCTTTTGCTTATTTATTATATCAAATCCCCATGGTCTCTGGAAACAATGACAGGGTGAGGCTGGTGGAAGGTGATTTCTAGAATGGAAGCCTTTGCTATCCCTTCAGTGACAGCTCCAGAATGCCCATTTATGTCGATATGCCAAAATTTTGATTGCTGATCTGCTTTTCCCTGGCACGATCAGACCTCCCTAACAGTATTTTCCAAGTAACTTAAAAAAAAAAAATAATAGTAGAAATGCTTTATTTTTTTTATTTATTTTATTTTATTAGACTGTATTTATTTATTATTACTGACCTGCCTGGGGTACAGGCCAGAGATGTAGGGGTGGTGAGGAGCTTCACCAGAGACAGAGTGGGGAGCAGAGCAGGCAGATCGACTAAGTACACTGCTGAGGGGAGCAGGGGCCAAGACAGAAGCCTGCTGCGCCATGTGGGTCCCCTCCAGGGCGGGGGATTGAACTTGCGCTAAAGCTGCTGCAGCCAGCTTGCAGCACTGCGCTTTACCGGCTGCACCACCAGGGAGGGCCCCAAGTAACTTTTAACAATTCTGTTGGGCACCGTGTCCATGTGAACTCTGTCCACTGGCTTTGCTGTAGCCAGCACACGACCTGGTTAACACTTGAACAAGTTTTAAGTCAATCATGGAAACAGTGGTTTAGTCATATAAATTATTGCCACAAGATCTATTTACAGGCAAGATTTTACAGACGGATGCCTTGATAAATGTGTTTTTATTTGCTGTGAATAATTTCTGCATCATGATATTGAAAAAGTATAATTCACATTTTCCCATTAAGAAGAAGGCAGTAGAGTTGTCAGCTGTCTTGTGACTCTAGTCAGGATTTCGGGGCGGGGGGTGGGGGGGTTGACTTAGGAAATTTAGCTATTCTAGTGGGAAAACAAAATTGGTTAAACATACACATTTGGAAAACCCCTTTTCCTTGCCTGAATTGCCAAGATGACAGGTAAAATTGAAATAGTTCTGCAGTCAAGACTCTCTCCACTGAAATCCAGAAGCAGAGGGGGACACTGATGATAGGTTCCCTATGGGGCAAGCCCCAAAGCCCTTTAATCACCTTCCTGGAGCTGTGGGCTTGTAGAATCCACAGGCAGAGGACCACAAGATGCTCAAGCCTTTCTTCTCTGCAGGCGTGTATTGAAGTCTGGCAGCGTCGAGGGACGGTCAGACCAAGCAGTTAGCACGTCTCTGCTCTTGAGTTATGGGGATGAGAGAGGTTAGATGACATGGAGCATTTGACTTCAATGACCCCCTAAGAGACAGTGAGGTCCCCTGCTGCTTCACTCTGCTGCCAGGACCCCCTTCTGCCAAGGAGACCCTCTTCTATCTGGAGCTCTCCATCACTGACATTCTGTTCTCTGCAGTCTATTGCCAGGGTTACTGTTTCCCCATATACTTGCCGCAACCCCACCTCCAAGCTCCTGGAGTCTGCTCTTTTTAAACCTTCTCAGAGAGCTCAGAGTCTGGAATAGCTTAAAATTTAGAGGAACTCGAGGGTCAGGGTTCTTAGGAGTATTATTCCAGCCATATCGTGCATATCATGGGTTCAATAAACTTTGAGGAAGGGTGGCTGAAAAACATGCAATGTTTTAGTACATCAAAAAAATTCTGGAGGCCCTCCCTGGTGGCGCAGCGGGGTAAAGCACAGCACTGAGAATCTAAAGCCGCTTCCGCATGAGTTCGATTCCCGCCTGCCCCAGAGGAGACCACATGGCGTGGCAGACCTCTCCTGACCCGCCCGCTGCTCCCCTCAGCAGTGTACTTCGTCGATCTGCCTGTTCTGCTCCCCACTCTGTCTCTGGTGAAGCCTCTCGCCGCCCCTGAGCCTCTGGCCTGTACCCCAGTTCTGTATGCACAAATAAATAAATCTTTAAAAAAAAAATTCTGGAGGAGATATTTGTGATGATCAAAGTGCTATTCTGGGATTTTGCTTGTTTTCCAAGGATTAAGACGTAGCTAAAGCTCACTTGTAATCTAACTGTGGTAAGTCTCCTTACCTTAAAAGTAGAAATAGACAGCTCAAGCGTATGCGCATGTGGAACCAGAGACAGCGAACAGAGGTGTGCCCAGAAGAGACAGGCGCGTGCTAACATGTGCGGCGTAAGCCAGATGAGGTTAGGTGGGCCGTGCTTAAGGGAGCAGGGTCACAGTTTGGCGGCGCGGCATAATGTGGTCCCCGCTAAACTGGAAGGGGGTAGTTAGACAGGGATAGGTATCATTTATCAGTTTTTGTTTTTGTCTTACCTTTTCTGATGCATGACTCCTTGTTCCTCCACTGCCCTCCTGACTGCCCGCCGCGCCTCTCCCGCCTGCGGGTGTTCTGCTCTTAGTTCCCCTTCAGCAGGCAATGTAGCTGCTTGAGCTGAGCCGTTGTCCTGTTGGTATTAGGATGTGCTGCTCTGTTTATTATTACCTGTTTTTTTTTTTTTTTGATAGTCTAACTCTCATGTGCACATTTATTTCACTCTTTATTATTACCTGTTTTAAAAACAGGTAAGGTGATTAGGAAATGCTAATAGCAAATGCAGTCTCTTCTGGCCCCTGCTGCTCCCGGAGGCCTATTTTCATGTCAAGGCTCTGGCCCTTGCTGTGGGTGGGGAGGCAGAGCCGGGCAGGCTGGCTGCTTGTGCTGTGTGTGTCTGTCCACAGCCACAGCAAAGAATGGAACCAGACAGATGTTTCAGGAGAGTCCCCGATGCTTGTCTTTCTTGGTTTATTTCCAAAATCATCCATAAACTCAGCTATATGGGTTGATGGGTCACAGACAGGGACTGGACCCCTGTGTACTGGGTCTTTCTTCCTATTTCTCTGTAAAGCAGGTGGTGCTTGTCCTTGGGAGCTGAGCCTCATGGTGAACCAGGGGCCATTCAGAGTCTGCTGCATAGATGAGCACGGCCCTTGGAATTAAGCACCTTCTAGTTGAACCACAACCACGGTGATTCCAAGAGTAACGTGAGCTTTTCATGCCATTACAGATTGCCGCATCCCCCAAATTGAAGATGCTGAGATTCACAACAAGACCTACCGACATGGAGATAAATTAATCATCACTTGTCACGAAGGATTCAAGATCCGCTACCCTGACCTGTACAACATGGTTTCATTATGTCATGAGGACGGCACGTGGGACAACCTGCCCATCTGTCAAGGTACAGGATGGAAGTGCCTGTTCTCAGCCGCACTCTCAGCCTGGAGGGCACGTACACATTTCTCTAACAGAACGATGGCAGAGAAAACAAAGCCACCTCCGCCCTGCTTCCTCCATCTCTTCCTTGCCATCCCCCACGCTCTTTTTTGGAATCTCCACATCACTTCCTTGTGGTTTTCTCCAGCTCTATAGACACAGTTCTTAAGTCCAGAGGGGAGGTAGCTAATTCTTGAGCGTGCAGATGTCTCCTTTCCTCTGAGAAACCAAAAGCAGTTCAAGAATTAGGAGCTTTATACTGGGCTGAGAACGCAATGATGAACTACTGTATATTTAATGGAAATAACAGAGCATTTATACTTATTTCAAGAGTGAGAATATATTTAAAGCCAATCTTACCGAGGCCTTTTTCTCTTAATAATGTTATCCCTTTTTATAATGCATGAGGAGGAGAAAAGTAATCAAATTCAAATTTCCTCCAAACCCCACGAATATTTATCCTCTTGCATTTTTTAAATTTGCCTGGGCTGACATAGAGGGCCCTGTTTGTGAAAATAACCCCTCCAGCCACATTAATTCTGATTTTATTTTTTGACATGTGACATTGACCAAGAAGCCAATGCATAATTCCTAATTCGAGGAAGAGGGAGCCCAGTCTCTTTTGCCCCGAAAGCTCTGGCATGCTAAAGTTGAGATGAACGTTAACTTTGTGCCTGGAAATCACAACTGGCCGAGTCTGATATTGCCTTGCTTGCCCCTTCGTCGGAAGTAAATCATTTCCTTATGCGAGAGCTGGCGAGTCACGGCCCCTGGAGGAAACAAAGACCCCAGGAGTGGGAGGACAGAGCAGTCCAGACCACCCTGTCTGGGCACTGCTTCCCAGAAACTCGCTGTGCCCCTCCGCGGGCTGTGTATTCCATCTTCAGAGAAGACATGCGATTTATTTACACTTCCAAAGGCTGTCCACACAGTCAGCAGCTGCCTCTTAGGGCAGGTTATTTATTCAAATGAAGAGTATTAACCACTGATTCGTTCCAGTCCTGCGGCACTGTCAGAATAATGGTGAAGGAAATTAGCTCAGACACTGGGCACCCCTGGTCCTCATATTTTCCACTTATCTTTTTGTTCTCCCACTCTTTCTATTTCCGTTTGTGTCACTTAGGCACGCTATGTTTCTTTCTTTCTTTTTTTTTTTTTAAAGATTTATTTATTTATACAGGCCCTCCCTGGTGGTGCAGCGGGTGAAAGGCGGGT
>NW_004567131.1:26661804-26685493 GCF_000260355.1 Condylura cristata
GGGCCCACACTATGTTTCTTTAAGAGTTCTTTTTTTTTCCCCCAATGATTTTTAAAAATACCCTATGTGGGTCTGTATCTTGGGATGTCATTGTCAGGAGTTCAGAGGCAGGCTTTCCCATTGCTCCCTCTTTCTCTCCTTTCATACCCCTTCCTCAAATCTCAGTCAAAGATAGCTGGTAGAGTTCTGCAGCAACAAGAGATCTAGCGCTCTCGAGAGGCTGCTTCTGCTAGCAGCCTGTCCTCGCCTGCGTTCCTCCTGGGTGCCCTCTGTCCCCATGGTGGGGGTGCCTCTGGCCAGTCCTCAGCCCTCCACTCCACCCCCGAGCCTGACTGTGGGGGTGGCAAGGAGCCTGGTCCCGGAGCTGCAGCCTCCCCAGCTTCCTCCCGAGTCTGCTGGGGCACAGGTGGGCCGTGATGCGTCGCGGCTGCTGTAGATGCCTGAAACCTCTGGAGCCCCCAGGGGGAACATAATTGGCCCTTTGAGTGACATTTCATCCTGTAACTTTTATTTGCACCTATAGATCCAGGGGCTAAAGTCAGAGGAGCCTTTACTCTATTATCTACAAGTGCAAATAGAAATCACATTGAGCTGTTGCGTTGAAGCCAGTTGTCTACTGTTATATTTAGGACAGGCTGCCCTGGATCCAGAGTGAGGGTTTCTTTCCTTCTCCCGTTAACGGCAGGAGTCACAGCCCCGTTTTTTTCTTTGGGGGCAGGGTCTTGGGGTGGAGGGCGTCTTACCAGGCCGTGTTTCCACAAGGGCCTGGTGTTTTGGAGAGCAGGTGTCCTGGTGCCGCTACCCCACTGTGGGTCAGCGTTTTTTCCTAAAGATCCATCCATTCATACAGCCCTGGGGTACAGGCCAGAGGGGCACAGGCAGTGAGAGGATTCATCAAAGACAGAACAGGAAACAGAACAGGCAGATGGATGAAGCACACTGCTGAGGGGAGCAGCGGGTGAGAGAGGGGAGGTCTGCCGCGCCGTGTGGGTCAGCTTTCTGGCCGGGGATCAGACTCCTGGTGAAGCGGCTGTGGCCAGCTTTGCAATGCTGCGCTTTAACCCGTTGCATCACCAGGGAGGGCCCCAGCATTAGTTCTTATCTGAGGGAGGCCAATCTATGTGAATAGCTTAGAACCACACTCCTTTAGGGGAGGAGCAGGCACAGATATTTATGTCAGCTCATCTGAGCTACACTTAGGGGTTCTAATGCTTTCCCTTGTTAGTATTAACTTCCTTGTCTTTTCCCCTCGATTACAGATTCTGTTTATTTCTTCCAGCCTCCCCCAACCCCTTTCCTCCCCTTTCACCTTTGCCATCAACATTGTCAGTTTTTAGCTCAGGGAGGAAAGACTCATTTGTGGCCACGGCGACTGTCTAAAAAGATGGTCTTTCCTGGCGGTGGCTGGCTGGACCTGCAAACTCAGTGGCGCCAGGACACCAAATCTAGGGGCCTCTCATTCCTCACCCTGGTCTCACCCCGACACCCAGACACCATATCCTGGGCTGCTGACTCAGGCAACTTGCTGAACGCAAAGCTCTCTGCTGCTCACGTTCTCTAGCAAAGTCAGTGTGGGAGGAGTCCAGGCCGCTGCTGCAGTGCACATGATGGCCTTTGCACGTGGTGATTGGAAGGGAAAGTCAGGGTCTCCATTATACATTATTTACTTCACACACAATTAGTTCTCCCTGGGAAAAGCGGCTTCTCGGCAGGGTCATTATTCCCACCAGTGAAATGCTGAAGACAACAAGAACCTCCTTGATCACACTAAATAGAATTCTGTGCCCCGAGAATTTGCTACTGGGCTGTACAGACTTCAAGACAAAAAGGCAGCTGCTGTCTTACAGGAGTAGGGATTCGGGATCCCAGTCTCCTGCTCTGACAGCTCACAGGAGTCTCTTCCACCATCAGCGTGATTGAGCCAGACCATGGCACATCATAACCTTCTCAGGCCTCCCACCAGCACCGTGGAAGCATCGAGGTGCCTCCTGTGCTCTGGCCCGCTCCCGGATGGAACATTGGGATTACTGGAGACCTTCAAAATACAAAATGTAAAAAGGCAGCAAGTCCCGGGCTCCACATAAATCTGGGTGCGGGCCCCAGGGACTGGTGTCCCATGAACATTCTCAGGCACAGTCAGGGCTGAAACCACCCTATGGGAAAGCCCCTGCCCTCCAGGACACCCTTTCTCACTTCCTGGGACCCATCCTACTGGCTTCCTGGGGCCATTTGCCCCAGGAAATAAAAGCAAATACTCGCTTGCAAATAAAATGGGAAGGAGGTAAAGAAGTCTCAACTTTCAAGACCACCAAGGCTCTGCGGCTTACAGGGCAGGGAGATAGGGGGTTTCCTAAAGAGTTTTATTGCTCTGTTTGCCTTTTTCAGTATAAAATATGACACCATGACACCTGCCTTTTTCCTCTCCTGTGTCACAGGCTGCCTAAGACCACTCACCTCTACTAATGGCTACGTGAACATCTCTGAGTTCCAGACCTCCTTCCCCGTGGGAACTGTGATCTCGTACCACTGCTTTCCTGGATTTAAGCTCGAGGGGTCCGAGTATCTTGAGTGCTTGCACGACCTCATCTGGTCGTCTAGCCCACCCCGGTGCCTTGCTCTGGAAGGTAACACATCTTACTCATTTGGACATTGAATTTTTTTTTAAAGATTTATTTATTTATGCATTACAGAACTGGGGTACAAGCCAGAGGTGCATGGGCGGTGAGAGGATTCACCAGAGACAGTGGGGAGCAGAACAGGCAGATGGATGAAGTACACTACTGAGGGGAGCAGCGGGCGGGTCTGGAGAGGTCTGCTGCGCCATGTGGTCACCTCCGGGGCAGGCAGGGATTGAACTCATGCAGAAGTGGCTTAAGCTTCTTACTGCTGTGCTTTAACCCGCTGTGCCACTAGGGAGGGCCCAGAAGTTGAATTTTAGATGATTCAAGAGGGTGTGTCCATAGGAAATAACGGTGAATTGCGGTCAGCAATAACTTTGGCTCCCAAAGGTGTGGGCTTTGCTGGCCTATGTCCGTGTCATCCACCATGAAGCCACATGTACAAGCAGACATAAAGCTTGCTCGGTTTCAAAGGGAGAGGGTACATAACAGAGAAAAGCTTCAAGCACCAAAGGTGAAGCTGCAAAATATCGCAGAGTTAAATGAAATGTCTTCAAAAATTAATTTTCTCTGCACCAAATGAAAACAGATTGGATTACGGCACCACTGATCTCACCCCTCGCTTTATTGTGTCCATGTTTCTTCCTATTTCCACGCATTTTACGGCTTGGCTGTAAATATTTTGCTTCAAGCACACACTAAGAAGCTCCAAACCAAGAGCTCTTTCTTCCCTCTTTTTGTTAACTTTGTGTGATTGTTTTATATCCCTGGAGATCACTAATCAGTAGGATGAAGTACCGAGGGAGACGGGGTGTCCCTTGCTGGAATCGGGGCACTGTTAGTAGGGGATCGAGGCCATAAAGGTCCCTATTAGGCAAGCTGGACATGCTGGCCTAGCCCTGGCTTGCCTCGGGCCTTGAAATTGTGATCACAGGCAACAAACCAACACCGACTTGCTTCTTGGCACTTGAGTACAGTGGACACGAGTGGGCGTGTATAGGAAGTGGAAAAATGAAAAGAAGCCTCCAATCAAGAGCCCCTCCAAAACCTATTTGCAGCCTTTCTTGGGAAATAAAACAAGAGACAACAGAATGTGGGAGCAAACAAGCCCCTACAGGCAGCCTCTCTCCGAGAGGTCAGGCTAGGAGGTTTGTGTGTAGGGTGCTGGGCTGGGGCATCAGAGTTGTCTCTTAAAGGAGACACACACGGGACTTGCAGTGGCATGGGGCCGCCTTGGGGAGCAGTGAGGGGAGAGGGAAGGAGGGAAGAGCCTGGTGTGTGGACGAAGGAGAACATCCAGCCCCCAGACTGGGCCACTGGGTTTGCTATTCTCTCAGGCTAGTAAATGGATCCTTCACCCACCCCCACTTCCCACCCATCCATCCCAAGATCTTTAGGGGATCAGAGACTGGGGAAGTCAGATACAAACTTAGGATGCTCAGTTAAATCTGAATTTCAGATAAGCAACATGTAAATATTTAATGTGAGCATGTCTGAAATACTGCATAGGATTTATGATAAACAAAGCAATTCTCCCCCCTTCCTTTTTTTTTTTTGATCTGAAATTCATGTGTCCTGTATTTTTATTTGCCAACTCCGGTGAACACAGCATAGAGGGATGAGTTCATCCCCTTTGTTTCCTCAGGGGCAGCTTCTCTGCTGTTGGGGCACCCCGGCCTGCCCAGGTGAGCGTGAGCCTCTCCTCAAAGGGGGTCCCTCTGCCCCCCAGAGGGCTTTCCCTGCGCAGCTGAGCAGAGCTGGAGGAATGTCTAGCATGTCGTCCTTGCGGTCTCAGTTGGAAATGCCTGTTTTAAAATCTTCGTAGTTGGTTTCAGTGTGTTTCAAGCAGTTGTGTTCAGACGAGCTTCATTTTGGGACTTTGAAAGCAGCTTGTAATACGCCTAGAGAATAGGCAGAAGAGAAAATCTAACTTCCAGAGGCGACAGCTAAGAGCGGGGCGCTGTGTGTGGCTGGCTTCTGACGGGAAACATACTGGGGAATACAAGCCCCTTGTGCTCCTGGCGCCTGGCCGTGTCCAGGGAGGGTGCTGCTGTGGAGAAAGGTCACTGGGAACCTGTCTGCCCTCCATGTAAAAAAAAAAAAAAATTTAAGCGTACCATCCTTCTTTTCAATTCCTGTCCCTTTTACCTACCTGATGAAATTAGTCTGATATAGTTACATGCAACACTGGCTACAAGAACCAAAGACGTGATAACCAAAAAGTACAGGCGGACGAAAGGACTTTTTTTTTTTAATAGGACATTTTTTGTCAAAAAATGTCAAAAGGACATTTTTTGTCCAAAGACTTAATAGAAACTAGGTTAAATTAACGAGTGGGCTCAAATAGGAGGCAGAAAAGGTATCCAGGTATACCTGGGTGCTGGTATTTCTTAACTCTTTCTTGAATTGCGTATCATCTCTTTAAGCATCAGAGGCTTACGCGTGTGGTACTGTCAAAGGGTGGTGAGTGTAGATGGAAAATCCTGCTCATACTCCCCACTCTGCTTTGCTCTCGCTGCAGGCACACACTTGATTTTTTTTTCTTTAATTTTTAAACAGTTAATTTTGTTTTATTTTATTTAATTAATTAATTAATTAATTTTTTATTGTTGTTGGTGGTGTAGAAGATCTGGGGTGGGAAGATTCACCAGAGACAGAGTGGGGAGCAGAACAGGCAGATTGACTGAAATACACTGCTGAGGGGAGCAGCAGGGAGACAGGAGAGGTCTGCTGTGCCCTGTGGGTCACCTCTGGGGGGTGGATTCCAACTGAGGCTGCAACAGTGATGGTGATAGTGCTGAGACATAGTCCCTATGCCACCAGGGAGGCCCTTGATTTTTTTCTTGATGGCACAGGACAAGCCATGTGCTAAGGCATCCCATGCTCTTGGGACTTTCCTGTATATTAGGATGTTCTGTCCCTAGAGGCTCTGGTTCTGGGAGTTGTGCTGTGGTTCCCAGCTGCACTAGGGAGCCCGAGGGAGACCCTGCCACCCACTGCCCACACTGCTGTCTCCTAAGTGCCCAGTAGCCTCCACAGTGGCATCTCGCTGCAGTGGAAGCCAGGCCCAGGCAGTGTCTCCTCTCACAGGCCAGGAGCGAGGCCCTTGAAAGGTGGGCGGCTGTCCAGATTCTCCATTGTGGGGTCCCTGGCTCTTTCTGCCACATCGTGCCTCTTCTCCCTAGTGGGCTGGAGGACATTTTACAAGCAGAGGCTTCCCTGGCACCAGTGTCGAATGACAGCTGTCACACTCACATGTCAACAGTCTCATAATTGAGGCCTAGTTTCATTAAGGACTATAATTTGGAAACAAAAGCTTTGGCATCGGCAACCAAAAGCATAGGTCTTTTGCTGCTTGCAGGGCTGTGCTGTGATGCCCACCTTGCTGAGAGTGGACAGTCCTCATGCATGTGGTCTTCCCAAAGCTATGTTGTGAAAAGCATCTGAGATCTCAAGGTCTTCATGTAGAATGACGACTGAGTCATTTCTAAATGGATGAGTATATAGCTAGCTCTGTGTGCATATATATGAACTTGTGTATTTATCAGCTCTAGGTCTGGACCTACCAGGAATCCGAGTTTCCTATACGCTGGCCTTGTTCCTTGTTCCTGAGCATCTTCATATTTTACTTACTGAGGCCTTTTGCATTTCTGAATTTCTTATCTCTGTCTGTCTCTCTCTCACACACACACACACACACTGAGTTCAAGAAATCTTTTCTTTAAAAACTCATTTGACAATGGCTATGGGCAGTTCCTCATTTAAAAGTGCTAGAAACTCAGTTTACACTGTCAGTAGTTTTCTCTGAACACATGCTAAGGACAGAGTAATACCAAATTGGGCTCTGGGGAATTGCAAATAAAGAAAAGAGCTTAATATCTTACTTGGAAGAGTGTACAGGATGATGGGGAGAACAAGATGGCAAATCCCGTTGTCTGGCGACAAGCCTCGTTCCAGATGGCAGGCATGTATGCACACAGCACCTTCACCAAGGGCTCACGAGTGCTTATGTGTTTGGAAAGGGTGGGAGGAAAATTCTAGTAGGCGACATCACCATTGTAAAATGAAAATTTCTATCCAAAGATATACGGGTCTTTTTGTTTCTTTACCCTGGAGGCCAAACAGAAGCCTATTTCTGGCTCCACTTGACTTTGGGGGAAAGAGAAAAAAAGGGGGCCAAAGAGCTCGTCACACAGATGGTCTCTGCCTTTTGAAGCCTGTGGCACTTACCAGGCTGGGCAGCCTGCGGAGTGCTGGCCCGGTGGTTTGAAGGCGGGAACGTGCAAAGGTATTGAGGGGCATAAAAATAAGTAAATGAATGAAACATGCAACTGAGTTATGGGGCGGGTGACACACACATGCAGGACAGTGTAGGAGGAGGTCCTGAGCCCCCTGAATCTCTAACTCTGGGTGCTGGGGATGCTGGCTGAGGGCAGCTATAGAAAAGGACTTTTTCTTGACATGGAGCAGAACCATCCTAAAGCCTTCAGCGTCCAGCTGGCACTACCTTCACCTTCAGCGTCTCAGGTGGTCTGGAAGCATCTGGTGATGGGAATTCCTGGGAGCAGTCTAACAGCGGCAGGGATCGCCTGGACCAGGAGGGCAGAAGGTCAACCCAAAGTTAGACCCTGCAGGCCTTGGTTGTCACCCGCCCACTTAAAGATTCCTCTGTTTCCCCAGCTGTTAGAGCACCGGTCAGTCAATAGACCTCCAGGGGAAAGAGAAAGGATCAAAACTAGAAGGGACCCGACATTCAGAGATGAGGTTTTGACAAAAAAAAAATTAATGGGATAGCCACTTTAAATAAAGGCCTGTGAGATGATGTCGCTAGGAAACAATTGTGTGTCCATGTGCTGAGTATTTTGCAAGGTACAGAGACTACAGAAGCCAGCAAGTCACACGAGGTCTTGAGTGTTGATCCTGAAATCACCCAGCCAGAGCCGGTTTGGAACATTCCACTTGTCAGTTATCAGGTAGATTATTCCCTCACCTGAGGCCACCCCCAGGGGTTCTGAAGAGCAGGGGAGGGCTGTAAGGTCAGGTCTGCCAAGTGGTGCCCAGGCTTCACTCAGGGGGCAGCTGAGACAGTCTTCCCAAGGGGGCAGTGGGCCCCCGAGGGGACCAGGGGCCTTTGTTGTGCTGTTTGTTTGTTTTTCCCAATAAATCGCCCCAGGAAGCGCAGTATGAGGGCCCCACTGGTCATTGCGACCTGAGCAGTGGCTTCCCCATGCCGACCTTTTCAGCAGGCTTTTCAGCCTTTGGGCTGACATTTCTCCCAGGAAAGAGCAAACCAGACCTCATTAGACGCTAGACACCTGAAACTTTGTGTTTCAATTCTTCCAACTCCCCAGACTCAGAATGCCCAAAGTGATTTTCCTGCTTCCCAATCATGTCTGAGCCCACCTGGATAGAGACGGAGGCTTCACCAGACAGTTTGAGATTAACGATGAGGAATGCAGTGGTGGGTTCCCCAGGAACCAGGTAACTGGGTCTTTTGGGTCTGTGTGCTTTTTTAAGAAAAGGAGGAAAAATAAGGAAACGAAAAACTCTGTTTGGCTAAATATGAAGTAACTTGAAAGGCTCCAATTTGGGATCAAAACCCAAAGCCAGTTTGGGCGTGGAGGATTCCCGGCCCCCAAGCTGCCTTGCAACTGTGGTTTGTTCCCCCAGTTTAAACCCCTTCAGGTATCAGAGGGGCCCCATCTGATTTTTCCCTCCAAGAGCCCTGTATTCATGCAGAAAAATGCATCAGGACTTCGAAGTGACTCCTGTGCAGGGAACAAGAAAGACCCAGCAGAGAAATGTAGACTCTTGAGATCAGACACCTAGGCCCTGTGAGAACACAGACAGTCTCTGGGAGCTGACTCCCCAGAAACACTCCAGGTCATTCCCATTTTCCAAAAGGAAAATTCAAAGTTCCGAAGAAGTTCCTGTAGTTCTTGTCCCTAGCAAGGCCAAGTGTCACTGTGCCACCTGCCCTCACCCTAGTCACAGGGCAGCCTGTGGGTCGAGCTGCCACCTCTCCCACCTGTGCCAGGGTGTGGGGGAGGGGGGATGGGCAGACGGGGGGGGGTAGTCTCTTACACCTTCCTGCCTGTGGATCCTCAATAAGAAGTGTCAAGTTGGATCCCTTAATTAACCGGAAAGTCTTCTACATTGAATTTTTTTTTTTAAAGATTTATTTATTTGTGCATACAGAACTGGGGTACAGGCCAGAGGCTCAGGGGCGGTGAGAGGCTTCACCAGAGACAGAGTGGGGAGCAGAACAGGCAGATGGACGAAGTACACTGCTGAGGGGAGCAGCGGGCGGGTCAGGAGAGGTCTGCCACGCCATGTGGTCACCTCCAGGGCAGGCGGGAATCGAACTCATGCGGAAGTGGCTTCAGATTCTCAGTGCTGTGTTTTAACCCGCTGCGCCACCAGGGAGGGCCTCTACATTGAATTTTAAGTGGATATGATAAAGCCAAGTCACAGAGGGATTTAGTGGCACTGGTTTTGGATCACTGACCATAGAACTCAGAGCCTCGGAGCCTCAGATGTCACATCAAGCACCCCACGCTCCCACTAGCTCCCGGGCAGCGATGAATTGGCAGCGCCAGAGGTGAACGGGTTTTTTTCCACGCCTCGAGGGAGTGTCAGTCAGGGCTCCACGCCCACCCGGCCCTGGCATCTTCAAGTACAGACTTGCCTGCGTTCTTCCCGAGAGGAGCAACTTGCAAAGTCAGAGCCTCTTCCTGAGCAACTCCGAGACAGAAGTGCCTTGTTCCTCCCTGTATTTCTCACCCTGGCACGTGATAATATGTTGATCGGTTATATTCATTGTAACTAAGACATCCTTTGTCACCCAACAGTTTGGGATGCCTGCTGTGTGCTGGGCCCTGGGGAATTGCCTCTAATACATGATCTCACACTAACAGCTGTCATGATAAGTGAGCGTGGGCAAAACAGGGGTGGGAAGAGCACGTGGGACTGTGGTGATGGCACATGGGTGAAGTGGTGGTGGGAAGTCCGCGGGGATGATAACTGTACAAAATGAAGAATAAATAAAATATATATATATATAATAGTTAAAAAAAGAAGTGACCGTGGTGAGGAAACTGAGCCTCAGAGAGCTTCCCCCAGGGTGACCTTTTACAAGTGGCCCAGGGCTCTCGAACCTGTGGCCTGTGCCCACACTACGCTTCCAAGCACTGTCCTTGGCTGCTCTGTCCTCGATGGACTCTGGGAGGTGGAAGCAAAGGGACATTGTCCCCTTGACAGTTTCTGACGGAATTTCTAAGTTCCATGTCGTTGACCCTTGAGCCTTCCATCAGCAGGAGCAGAGGGGCAGGAAGCGGAAATTGATGTCTACTGAGGGTCTCCTGGCACCAGGCACTTCACTTTATTTAGCTCACAACAACTGCAGGTATTATTATTCTCCCTTCCAGGTAGGAAGTAGGCAGGTAACTTGGCCTCAGGGTGAGCTGCCCATTCAAGAGCAAAACCAGCCCTGACTGGACACTCCCTCCCGCCCTGTTCCTCCCTGCCCTGTGCAGTTTCCCTGTCTGGGACCAAACCCTGCCTTCTGAATCCTCTGCTTAGCCGTCATTGACGGATTGTTTCTAGCTAATGTCCCCTGCAGCATCACAGGAGAGGCTTTGGAGGAGGGAGCAGGAGACACTATATGATTTGACCACCTATGATGGTGGCCAGTGTGGGAATTTTCCTATCTCTGTCCCTTCCTCTCTCCTCCCCAGGTGGGACTTTGGTGCCCACCGGAGATGTGCTAAGTGCAGGGGGTCATGGCCATTAGGAATTCAAGTCACGCTCATCCGCATAGAGTGACACTAACAGTGACCAGCTGGCCGCGCCCACCCACCCGGCTCCCACCGTTGGGGGTGGGTCAGCTGGCAGCTTCTCCTGGGCTCTGGAGCCCCCTGCAGACTCGCCCATTACCCTGCCAGCAGCTGAATCCAACATGGAATTGAATCAGCAAAAAAGCAAAAAAAGAGGAAAAGAGCAACAAATGTCTTTTTTCTCTCAGTTCTGACCACCAGAGCAGTGACCTGGCCTTCACAGGAAGGTGGGGTCGGGGGCATCTTTCGTGTCTGCTTGCTCCAGTCTGCGCTCTCTTCCCTCCTTCACCTAATGTGAAAGGTTTATAAAAGGTGAGGTAATACTTGGCCTGGTGGGCTCATCTGGGAGGCCAAGAGTGCCCCAGCTAGTTTTGTTCAGCATCACCCCCAACCTCTGTTTTACATATTTACATGCTGTGTTCCCACTTGGGGTTTCTTTGAAGAAAGAGCTCGCCAGTGTAACCTATGAACATCATGCATCTTCAGATCAGATCAGATCATCTTCAGATCAGAGAAATGAAAAGATTGGCCTGGATCACACAAAAGGTCTCCGCCTCCTCAGATTCCCACTTCTGTGAGTAGATGGCTAATTTAGAACCCTATTTAGTTTACATCCACCAAGCCTTACGGCTAAGGCCTTGTTCTCAAAAACAAGCCTTAGGTTCCTTTTGAAGACAAATGTGTGTTGCCCGGCCCCGGGAAAGGGGAAACCACAGACACCCGCTCTCCCGGGTATCGGTGACTTGCTAGGGAAGCCAGGCAGGGAGACTGCTTCGTGGGCTGAAAATGTGCCCTGCCGTTCTGTTTCCCTGCAGTGAAAATTCTCGTATCAGCCACTATTAGTATTACTACTACCGTGCCTGTGAGCCTAGCAGGGTTTTCTTGTGAGAGGGAGATACAAAATAGCAAGCTATCTTGTTAATTTATTGTTCACAAAGCAATAGTAAATTATTCTAATAACATTTCCATGGACTGTTCATACATTACAGCAGGTGATTATAAGAAAATCGCTGCGTGCATGTCCTACGGCATTTCTTGGGGATCATTATGCTTAATTCTCCCTCTCTCTCCTTCTTTCTCTCCAATAAGTAATTGCCACTGTAGCCTCTTCCTCTTCTCCGTCACACATCTCTCTTGTACTCAAGAGTAGATTGTGCTGTGGCATCAAGAAGCTTCATTATTCCTTTTTTTTTTTTCTATATTGAATTCAGAAACACTGATCTTTCTGTCCTAGAAAACCAAGAGATCTTGTTCTTATTTTTCAAGTAGAAATAAGTTCCCAGGCTCTCCTGATTTGATGCTACAGGCTCTTTTTCCTTGTGTTTTGTGACTTCTGACCTGGTAGATAAGCCTGACCTCTCCATCATCTCTCCCTGGTCTGCAGATCATCAGCCTCCACCTCACAATCACACACTGACCTGCCTTCCACACCCCCACCAACCCTCCACAACCACACTGACTTGCAAACACACCGCCATCAACCCTCCAGAAATACTGATTTTATTCCTCACCTTATGCAAATGCTGACTTCAGACTTTACCTGAAGTAAAAGAAAGAGGAAAGCTGATTCTTCTTCCACCAGAAGGCTATTATGAAAGTGGCAGAATTTGAGGGTGATTCTCCCACAAAATCAAGATATAAAGAGAACGCCAAGAGAGGAACTTGAATGATGTCCTCTCTGCACCACACACGTACATTCAGAAGTGGGATCCCACCAGGTCCCAACCCAGCTTCTGTACACCCCTTCTTCCAGGCTCTCACCTGGGTAGGCACCTGGCCTGGAGCCTGGGGCCACATCTCAACCCAGGCCCCATCACTCTTGTCTTTATGAAAATGTCTTTTGGGTGCAAGGAATGGAGCTGAGTCAGTGAATAATCTCGACACTGGAATCCCCTCATCCGTGGCCTGGCAAAGCCCTCTGGACATCATTCACTGGACAGCTGCAGATTTTCTGCAGCAAGAGCCACGTTCTACAAGGGCCCTCCCCACAGACTTCTCTCGGGGTGCTCAGCCTCAGTTGGCCTGGAGCATACCCCTTCCATGCAGGAAGGCCAGACGTCTTTTACCCCTTTGCTGCAAGCCACAGTGAATTTGGTGAGGGGCCAGGGTAGGGAACCCCTGTCTTTGTTTGAGTTTCACAGTCTCCTCACTTTGCCTTGTGGTCTCTTATTTTTGAGAAAACGCATAGACCTGCAATTTGAGGCCTTTATTTTGTGATGTTTAAATGTCAGACAATCCAGAGGAGAGTGGAGCTAAGCAGTAGCAAAGTTGTGGCCAGTGGTTTGAACCAAGAGCTTGACTTCATTATACTCAGGAAATAGATGACCAGCCCTAATCGGAAAATCTCAGTGTTTGGCCTTAAAGTCTAGAATATCTTCTCCAGCCCTGCTCCTAGCAGAATTTATTTTCTTCTTTTCTTTCTGGGAAGTTAGGTGACTTGTATTTCATGGTCATAAAATCTCTTGCAATCAGATGCAACACAGAAGGTAATAAATCCCTCCAGGCATGCTGTGGTTTTTTTTTTTTTTTTTTTCAGGCTGAGTCACAAGGAAGTCTGGGGAGAGCCGCTTGGGGGGTCATTTCTCTCAGCTCCCACACCAAACCACAATTTTCTTCGTAAATAATTGCCAAAATTCCCTGTGCTTTTTCCCCCCAAAGTAGTAATACATTTGGGGTCATAGGCAGGGAAAATGGTTAGGCCTTTCCATGTCTATCATGGTGTTTTGTGACACCCACTATTATCAGAAATCCGATTATGCTAATTTTTTTGGTATTTCTCTTTTATATAAAAGATTTTTGTTGTTGTCATGTTTGATTTTATTTTTGCAGAAAGATAGTGCTTGACTCTAAGTCGCACCCCAATTTCTCTAAAGTTAAAGTGCTTGAAGGAGACAGACTTCACCTGACAACACACCTTTCTCTTAGTAATTGTGGGCCCTGCAGAAAAACCTAGGACTTAGCTCACATTCTGGTCAGCTAGTCCTTTGATGAATGAAAACCTGATGCATTTTCTAATGTCTTTTGTTCATGGGACAGATATAGACATTAAGAAGGTGGGAAAAATAGCTGACGTTCAAAAAAGTATATTGGAATTCAGATTTAAAATTTGTCCGTAGCTCAAGCAAGCATAAGTGAGCAGCTCTGTTTACATCTGTATATGTTTTCCTGCTGTCTGCATTTTATTCAGAGAAAAAAATCTTTTTAATTGGGAAGAAGAGTAAATTGATAGGAAGCTGCCATGGCCGACATACTGTGTGACATTGGCAAGTATATGGTGGCCCTCTGAGTTCGCTATGGTAACTCTCTATCCCGCCCCCCCCACTCCCTCCCCCACCCCCCAGCACAAGGCTGCCAAACTAATGCTGCTGGCAGTACCCACAGGGAAGAATGACTAAGCCTCCCCAAGAAGTTCCTGGGGCCACGCCTGAAGTCCAGTCTTCCTTTGCTACCTTTAATCCACCCTTCCCACCACCACCTGTCTCCTAAGTTAGCAACATTAATGTACACAACTGTCTTTTTACTTCACTGTGAGGAAGTGAAGTAGCTTCCCACAAGTTCTGATATTTGCTAGGAAATCCTCCTGCTCTAGCTGCCTGCTTCCCCCTCCCCGGGAGCCCAGCCTCCACCTCCCAAGCCCAGGATGGGCCCAGAGTCTATTAGGTTCCCAGAGCTGCTGTAACAAAGTGCTACATACTGGGAAACTTAAAACAACAGGTTTTTATTTTATTTTATTATTTTCTCACAGTTCTAAAGTCTGGAAACCTGAAATTAAGGTGTGAGCAGGGCCATATTCTTTTTTTCTTAAAGATTTATTTATTTATTCATACAGAACTGGGGTACAGGCCAGAGATGCAGAGGGTGAGAGGATTCACCAGGAACAGAGTGAGGAGCAGAACAGGCAGATGGACGAAGTACACTGCTGAGGGGAGCAGCGGGCGGGTCAGGAGAGGTCTGCTGCGCCATGTGGTCACCTCCGGGGCAGGCGGGGATCGAACTCATGCGGAAGTGGGGAAGTGGCTTAAGCTTCTTTGTGCTGTGCTTTAACCCGCTGCGCCACCAGGGAGGGCCAGGGCCATATTCTTTCTGAGACTCTCGCTGGAATCCGTTCTTGCCCCTTCCGGGCTTGTGGGGGTGACTTCGGTGTTCCTCGGCTTGTAGCAACGCCAGTGTCCGCCTCTGTTCACCTGGCGCGCTCCTGTGTGTGTGTGTTGTCATGGGGATGTCTGCCATCTGGGTGTCTTTTCCCGTAAGTGTGACAGAGCAGACTGAGAGGTACCCCAAGACCCTCAAAACTGCCTGCTCTACATGGGTTCCGCCATCTGCCACATCAACACAAAACATACTTTAGGGTGTAAGACCTTCAGTATATCTGATTCTGAATAGGTCACATTTACAAGTACTCAGGATTAGACTTCAGCTTATGTTTGGGGTAGAGGGCAAAATCAACCCACACCACATGCTCTCCCAGCTAGATTTAAGCAGAAGCAAATGCCCCCTTTCCTTCTGCCTCTTGCTTGCATGTATAAAGGGCTGGAAGTTTCCCAAAGCATAATTGCCCAGCATTCTAGGACTCTGCCCACAGCCCTGCCCTGGTCCAGTGCACAGCCCCCTGTTAGGCCCGGTGAGCCACCTCAAAGCACTGCTCCTGTCTCCCACACCCTTCCTCCAGCTCCTCTTCCTTCTGTCTGTACAGGCTCCAAGGCTTTCCCAGACTCTAACCCCACTTCGCATCTTAGCAGAGCTCTCACATCCTGCCTTGGTGGTCTGCACCCCCTTCCCCTTCTGCACGCTTAAAACCCCAAGCAAGACTCTGAGATACAGCTTCAGAGTAAACCTCACTGAAGGTCAAGTGCAGCTCGGCTATTTATTGCTAGGCAGTCTTGGCAGTAACTTGCCTTTCTGAGCCTCGGTCCCCTCACCTGAATAAATGCGGCACTAACAACACCTGCTCTACAAAGCTGTCTTTAGGGTTAAGTGAAAGGTGTGAGTGTGCTGCTCCCACACTCTGTGTTTGTTAAATGTTGTCAAAATTGTTGCTTGCATTTTGTCGCATCGGCTCAAAGTGGAGCTAATAATAACAGCAATTCTCGGTGTACTGGGCATGGATTTTGGTGCCCAGCAATCTGCTTGCTGACTTACAGGTATTATTCCTCATTCTTACCAAAGCCCAGCAATGTAGGTTTCTTTCCTGTTTTACATGATGGAAACTAAAGCTGGCTCAGATAGAGGTTAAGTAAAATGCCCATGGTTATACAGCTACTGAGTGTAGGAGCCAGGATTTGAATCCAGGGGAGTGCACTTGGCACTGTGTAAAGCTGCCTGCCGGGTCTTTCATTAATCCACTGATTTGTTCTGTCTTTTCAGTCTTCTCACATTCTCACCCTCTCCTTTACTGCTCTCCCAGCTGATTTTTCTCTTCCACTCTCATCACTGTCCATGACTATGCTAAGTCAGTGGTTCTGAAATTTGTTCAGCTGTCAGGAAAACAGTCACTTTTCACAGAAGAGTCTACTTCCTCCCTCCTCCCTGAACACTAAGAGATACTGTGCACATCTTACAAGCACTTTTGCTAGTGGAAATCAGGGCTGTTTATTTTCCGTGCATAATAGAGCACCGTGGGCATGCACAACCAGAAGACATCGTGGTCAAATGCTTCCCACTGTTATAACTGCTAGTCTGTTGCTCCCCATCTGCTGGAATTTACTAGCAGGCAGAATGAGAAGACACCATCCATTTAAGAAAAAAATCATCGGAGCAAAATTTGAAGGTCAGAAAATTTGATGCATTAATTGATGTTTATCCGTGTAGCACCTGCACCCAGTTTATGGCGGGAGAATGAAAAGATTGCAGGCACACTGGCCACATTTAACTCCAGCACAGTCTGTAGGTAGAAGGCTTGGTTGACTGCCACAAGTGGCCAAAAAGACCTACTTAAAATGCTCCCTTTCCTGTGGGCCTTCTGTGTGAACTAGGGGACACACTCCCTTTTAACCTTGTTCCCCTAACTTCTCTCCCTTTAACAAAGTTAAAATGTCCTGATGACCATCAGGAATTCCAACGACAGAGGAATCCACTTTTGGAAAAGCTTCAGACCCCAGGACACTTTGACACTACAGTTGTCTTGCGATTTATTTTCACCTCGTGGTGACTGAGGCGGTAGTCAGTTTAGCTGTTGGCGCTCCAGTCTGCAAAGAGTGGCCTCATCGGGACCCAGAAACACCTGTCAGCTTTTGATTTCAGCACCAGCCTCTCCTTCCTGCAAGAGGCCGTCAGAGTAAATCATGGTTTTACATCTGCTCCCTTACCTGCAGGCTCCTCCGAGACGCCCCCCCGTTGCTGGAACCAGGCGCGCTTCAGTTTTCTTAAGTGAAGCCATATATATATAAAAAAATATATATATATATATTGCACTGGAGTTTCACAGCTGCCATCAGATGCATTCTGTATTTCTTCAGGGACACCCTGATATGGTGACTCCAAGATGGAAAGCAGATCAGAGCCCCTCCCTCGGGGCTGCCGGGTAACATTGATCTTCCATTTGATCTGTCAGCACATCTCTGAACAAGTAAACACCACGCTCCCTCCCGCCGAAAGCCCAGCCTCGTCATCATTTGCTTCCTTTGGTGGACACATTTATTGGCCTTCCGTGTTGTTACAGCAAAACAAAAGTGGAAAATGTAATGTGCTGTATAATGTTTATTGATTTTTCCCTGAGCTAAAAGCAGTTTCTAATGTCACCTTGGAAACTGTTCTGACTTTGGCGTGGAGTGTTCCCTCCAGCTTCCTGGAATTGTTACCCTAACTCAGATCAGACTGGGGACAGCAGGAGCAAAGGCAGCTTCTGGTTAGCAGGCAGCCCACTCCTGAAGGCGGAGGTCTGGGTGACTCCTGGTTTGTGGAGAACTTTGCCTCTGCTCCTGGTTCTTGGTGGTGGACTTTCTCAGACCACACGCTGGGTTGTGTGGAGATGAGGCCTGCACACTGGCTTGACCCATAGTACCGCTGGCTCCCACCACTTCTAGTGCTTTTCCTGGCCAGCAGAGTCCAGATTCCAGCATCGAGAACAAGCTTTCTCTCCTCATCACCGCTGGACTTACCGACAGTTTTCTTGTGGCCTGGAGCCCTGCTTTCCAGAGTGGACTACGGGTACAGATCACCTGGGAATCAGACTAAAATTATTAGTGTCCAGCCTGAGGGGTATCCAGGACCCCCCAACTTGCATACTTTAAAGGGGTTCTGCCATCTACCACCTAAAGACAAAGTATACTCTTACTGCAAAAGAACTTTAATGGGATTAGTGTGCAGAGAGAGAGGAGTAAGGTTAGTAGTTTTCCATTAAAGCACCCAAAGTTGCCCAGCCCCTGGTGGGTAAATGCCCAGCCAAACAGGGTTGGCCCAAAAGGGGGAGGGGGGGCCTCTGAGGCCTAAAAACTTGCCACTAGTCTAAGGCACCTTGTGGCCAGAAACCATAGGAAAGGGGCAGAAGAGGCCAGGCAAACCTGAGACTAAAGAAACACAATGAACGTGCGAATCACGAGAGGCTGCCATTGCAGCTTCCCGCGTGTCTCATCCACGTGTCTCCTCCCTGTCCGAGGCCCTGGTTCAAGTCGGAAGCCAAGAAGCAAGCAGACAGCTACAGCACGTCTCTGGCCCCTGTGTCTCCTCCAAGTCCTCTCTAACTTCCCCTCTCTGCTCAGCTCCACCCTTCGTTAGTGGGGCAGGGAACATGGAACCCCTTCTCGTGGATACTCTTCTCGGTAACAAAAGGGAAGTTTCGGGGTCAGTAGGTCTGGGGTATGGCTGGAGATGGGGTGGTTCTAGCAGGCCTGGAAACAGTATTTATGTCACGTCTGTTCACATCCCATTGACCAGGACTCAGAGGGACAGGGAGCACTGAGGAGTGTGAAGAGTGCCATGTCCAGGAAGAGAACAGGGCTGTGGACAGCCCCCAGCCCTGTGGGGTAGGTCTGGATGCTCAGACCAAACAGGCCCCTCTTTCCTACCTGAAGAATAACCAGAGGCTGCTGAACCTTTGGAGGAATAACAGTGGAGACATCGGACCAAAGCACATAGGCTCATGGCTCAGAAGGACTGAAAAAAAATCAGTCTATCGGGTATCGTGTTCTACATTCTTCTGTGCCCCCAAGATAATTTGTGTGAATATTTATGAGGCACATGGGCTATTTTTAAACCTCGTTTTCCTCTTTTGCACATGGTGAAATATATAATTGGGTGAAGGACTATGAGAAGTGATATATGCAATTCTCAACTCTAAATTCGCCCCAAGCGTGGCCTTCCCTCATACCTCATTCACAAAGTAGGGGCCTTCAGAACACAACTTATCTATCTTTGTACACCCCCAGCCCTGCCTCCCGCCTCAGGTCTACTCAAACCGCTGTCCAGCTGTTGTCTCCGCCCACCTCCTGCCTCTGGCAAAGGCCAGTCTGTCCACATGTGACTCCATCTCCTCCGTCTGTCCCTCTCCCACCCTGCTCTGCCAGTCTCATCCTCCATGTTGGAACGCGTCCAAGTGTAACCCATCTGCACAGAGCGCCTATGCGGGTGAGAAGAAACATCCCCCCAACTCCACCCCCCCGCCAGCTGCCCCTTGTACTTCATGTACTTCATGCCTTCAGTGGATTTTTCACATGGGTCATCTACTGACCTGCCCCTACACTCTATTGAAGTGCTTTCCTGAAGTCCCCAGTGACGGCCGTGTGGCCAGAGGTCACACTTCTGTTCCCATCTTTCTCAGCTCGCTGGGAACCAGACTCCTCTCTGCAAACAGATAACTCTTGGCTTTGGTGACCTGCCAGTGTCTCTAACCCCGACTCAGCATTTGGCCTGGGACCCTTCGCTATTCTCTCCCCGCGCTCTCTTCTCAGATGAGTTCCTCTAGTCTCAGGGCTTTAAAAATTAACCTCTGCACTACTGACTTACCCAGATGCCCTCTCCCGCTGCCTGGCCGCTCTCCTTCGCCAACTCACTGGCCGCTCTCTCTGACAGAAACTGCGTGAAACCCACTTCTTTGTGCCTTCCCCACAAGCAAGCCCTTCATGATGACTGGTGCCTCCCTGCCAGGGGCTAATGTCAGAAACAGGACCCCTTCTTAATGCCCCCCTTCACCCCATGCCTACATTTCCCTCTCTTGACAAGTTCTGCTGTGGAAGCCGGTTTGGAAAATTATAAAGTGGTTTCCGTCACATGCTTCCAGACTGTGCCGCCGCCATCCTCCCAGCTGGGAATCAGCCTCCTGCAGCCTCGTCATGTCTATCCCAGCTGTGCTTCCAGCACGGCAACGGGAGATGTCCTTTAGCAGTCGTCTTCGCCTGCTCTTCAGCAACCCTTCCTCTATGAGACAGTCCCACTTTGGTCGCGCCGCCCCATCTGTCTCGTCACTGCAGCCCCGCCCCTCCGCTGCCACACGTGGCCTCTCCACCCCCCAACCTGCCTTTGCACAGTGCCCCCACCTGGGGTGTCCTTCCCGACACTCCCTGGCCTGGTCCTTCCCGGCCTCTGTGCATCATGATTGCGCATTAATAATGGGACCAGGGGCCTCTCTGGTGGCATAAGAGTTTAAGATAGCTATAGCACAAGTTCGATCCTTGGCCAGGGAGCTGGCCCACATAGCGCAGCAGACCTCTCCTGTCTCGCTTATGCTCCCCTCAGCAGTGTATTTCAGGAGCTCCGCCTCTTCTGCTCCCCACTCTGAATCCTCTCACTGCCCCCCACACACACCCTCACCCCTGCACCTCTGGCCTAAACCCCAGCTCTTGTATGTATAAATAAATAAATCTTTAAAAAAAAAAGTAATAGGATCAGGAATACAGTATGAAAGTTGCAGCTCATTGCCTGGGGCAGAGTGATAGGCATGGGGGCATTTGGCTCACTGTGAAGACTGATGTTTCATTCGCTCAAATAACATGTTTAAGGAGAACAGAGCTGGATGCTGTAGGACCAGTTGTACCAACTTCAAAGACACAACCCCTAGCCCCTACTTTCAAATGGTCCTGGATGTATGACAGTGTACAAAGTATCCAGAAATTCTAACATCAGGCCTGGGTGGCCAGGAGGACTGGTAGTGCTGGAAGACTTGTTACTGTGATTTTGGGAATTCTGCAACATGGTTTATTTTGAATCAATCTGCTTTCTTGTTTAAACCAGCTTGGTATAATGAGAAAAGAGAGACACAAAGCAGGCTGGGGATAGCCAAGGTGACACAGCTAGTCAGTTACAGAATAAAGATGTCTGGGATTCATGTCTTCCAGTCCAGTTGCACTGGGATTACATGTGAATAGGCCCAAATAACCAATGGACAGGAGGCCCAGGTGCTCCACAGTAAGTGGCAGGGCTGCCCAGTGAGAAGAGTGGGGAGGAGGGCAGGGGAGGAGGAGGCTGGGAAGCTGTCCGTAGCAGGCCTCCAGGGCTCCGGGCCGACTGAGGTTCTCATGCCTCCTCACCCCACCTTGCAAACCTAGCCCACGAGAGTCTAAGTGGGGTGAGGACTGTTCTGCACAGCCACTGGGATGAGCAGAAATTGCACTGCTGGCCAAGAAGGACCCACGACCCTCTGCCATGAAGCCCCAGGCAGAGCACGGGTGGGGGCGGAGGGGGGTCCCTGGGACCAGCATCCTCAGAGCCTGCTCGCAGTCTGCCTGTAACCACCGGTGTTGCCTTTAGAGTTGCTAATAATTTCAAAAGTTGTGAAAAGCATGCTAAAAAAAAATAGACATGCAGTAGAATCTTTGTTCACACCACCCACCAGTTTTGATGGGCATGATTTTGCTTAGAACTGGCAGCCGACAGGGTCCGAGCGGCCGCAGAACCAGGGGCAGTTCCCCAGAAGGCGGTTCCTCTCCGACCGCCTGGGACTCCAGGAACACGGGGGTTCTTCCCCCCGGCGAGCCACATGGCCAGGAATATGGCTGCTACCCTCGCACCTAGGGCCCCTGTTTGTGGTGGTGTCATGTGTCTGTATAGGTGTGTCTGCATCTTGGGGGAGGGGTGGTGTCTGCACCCTCAGAGAGGAGAGGGGTCACAGAACTCAGCTGAACCCCAGGGAGAGGCTGGGGGAGCCCCCTGAGCCACAGGTATTCCTATCTTGTTATCTCTGATCTACCTTCCCAAATTTTGGTTAACACCTCTTTGTCATCACTTTCTTCAAAACTGAAAGGACACCTTCATCCTCTGCCCCTCCCTGGACACATGGAGCCTCCCTGGCAGCAAGCTAAGGGTCAGCCAGGTGTGATCAGCAGAAACGCTGCAGTGTGTGGAGATAAATGTTTCTGCCCAGGGGAACATGCATCTCCATTAGCAGCCAGTTATGACAGTCCTGAATTAAAGCCTCCACAATGGGTGGTTTTATCTGGCCTCTGAGAAAACAGTGATAAGATGCATCCAGGTTCTGTCCAGGAAAGCGTGGGGCTGGCCTGGTGCCATCCAGCAATCCAGGAAACCCGATTGCACAAGGGGCCCCCGGCAGCACCCGGCCCGGGAGGGCCTGCTGGTGGTTCATGCGGATGTTTAGTGCCCGCTGAGCTCCGAATGTGCCGCCCTGGTCCTCACTGCGAGTTAGGCATTGTTTCTCTCAGTCTACAGATGGGGGAGCTAAAGCCCCAAAGAAGTAAAACAGCTGCTGACACCCCGCAGCCCGTCAACACAGGGAGGATTTGAGCCTAAGCTTGGGGCCTGCCTGCAGCTGTGCCTTAGGGCTCCTCCCATGCCTCCCCCTCCCGTCCCAAGTGATCCCCTTACTGTGTGATTGACCCTGGCCACCTCGTCCTTCTTTGGCACATGCTGGGACCACTTGCCTCGGGGCTGCTGACGCAGTGAGGAAGGCGTCCTCTCTGCTTCCAGCCGCCGGAGGGGATGCGGCTGATAAACTTGCGTGTGCACTTATGGGGGCCTCTTGGGAGGTTTTCTGGGTCTTAAAAACCTTCTGGCAATTTTCTAACCCTCAGGATCTGCTTGGAGCGCCTGTTGCCCTGTGAGCCCCGACACAGGAAGGATGCCGGCAGGCATGCTGGCTGGAGGCCATGAGCTGGCAACAAGGTGGTCGAGAAGGTCAGGCTGGTCTCACAGCCAACTTGGCATCTCTCCACACACCCCTGCCCGCCCTGGGACCCTGCCTGGCTGGCGTGTGCTGGGGCCCACTTCCATTCCTGGCCCTGTGCTGCTAGGGGCTCCTGAGGAGGAAAGAGCCGTCACTGCCATGTCCCTGGGGCGACCCAGGGCCAGCTGAATGCTGCCGGTGACTTTTTCTGTTTCCAGCCAGCTGTCCTTCCCTTCCTGTGGCCTGGTTCACAGGCAGGACAACCAGGGGATGTTCGCAGGACACCCCGGAGGTAGTGATCTGACAAGCTCCCCAGCTGGGGACTGGAAATGTGATAGCTGATGGCCTCCTCGATGCTGGCAACCGCGGCAAGGGGCCTGCTGGACAGGACAAGTCCTCCCCGTCAGAGTCGCAGCTATAGCCCTGCCTGCTGGTGACCACCTGTGGGACCTAGCAGGGCACCTGACAGCCCCGTATGTCAGGATCCAGCTCCACAGACTACACCCCACTCTTCTGATGAGCCAGTCACCAGGAGCCTTTCATCCTGACCACACAGGGGTGGTGGTGGCTTCCATCTGCTGGTAATCTCAGGGGACCCCCCCCACCTCATTAGCTTTTCTATCACACCGACAAGCAATTACCTCATTACCATCTTCTCCTAGCTACTGTGACCCGCTGCCCTCACTGCCCACTTACATTCTGTCAGCTCTGACTGGAGCCCTTGCCAGCCTTTCTCGGAATAACCCTCAGACGCTCTTGCTTTACAAATGAGGACATGGAAGCTCGGAGATGAGAAGTGACTAGTTTAGGGTCACCGGCTGGGGAGCTGAGTCAGACAGCAGCCTGCCTGGAGAAGCCTGAGCTCCTACCCGCTCTGGAAAACCTGAGCTCTCTGAGTTTCTGTTTCCTCATTGCTCAAAGAACCAACAAGATCTTGTGGTGACACTGCTTTCAGGACTAGACATAGTGTCTAGAAAGAGACCCTCACCCCCACACCTTGGGCCAGCGCCATCAGGTAGACCCCCCTGAACAGGAGCCCATCTGGTTATCTGGCCTTAGTGGGCACACGCTGCTGCCATGGGTACAACCAGTGTGCTTTCTGTGGCCTTCAGGTGGCCAGTGTGGGGTGGGCAGCGCCCCGTGGACATGGCCTGTGTGGGGTGGGCAGCGCCCCGTGGACATGG
>NW_004567131.1:26685843-26697042 GCF_000260355.1 Condylura cristata
GTGTGGGGTGGGCAGCGCCCCGTGGACATGGCCTGTGTGGGGTGGGCAGCGCCCCGTGGACATGGTCTGTGTGTGGGTGCGCTGTGCCTATGGCTTTCCATGGTCCGGCATCTGGGTGCCCTGGGAAGCGGCTGGACAGTTAACTCTTTTTGGTTTTTTTTTTTTTTTTGGTCAGAGGTCTTTGTGTTCTCCAGAGGTGTGAATTTGACGGTAGTGGGCGGGCTCAAGGGGGAAACTGAAAACATTTCTCCCCTTGAAATTGTAGAGTATTCAAGTTAGAAAACCGTAAGACAGCATGTAGGTAGAATGAACTTCCCCTTTTTCACAGGGGGAATCAAGGCTTAAAGAGGTGACGTGCATAGGTCATGCATGTCGTGACCCAAGCCTAGAACCTTGGGTCTCCTCTCAGGATCCCAGGCTGGGCCTCACTGGTCAGGGGGTCCATCATCAACCAATCCCAACCAGGCACTTGGGTTAGAGGCACCCAGGGATTTGGACAGCCCCAAACTACTCCTGTAATCACAGAAGCAAGGCTGGGGATAGCTATTTCTTTCAGTAAAGATTTTGCCCATAAATATCTTAATTTTATTTACTAGGTTGTCTGGCACATAATAGCATGCATTATTAATAGAGCAGCTTAACACCGTCTATTAAGCAGGATGCTCTTTGCAGTGTAAAGAGAGCCTCTCTTTAACAACCTACTTTACAAAGCCGTGAGAGAGCCACGCTTGCTCAGAACATTAGAGTGGGCGTCTCTGACCCCACGTGACTGTGTGGAAGGGACAGCTCACCAGTCTGCTGCTTAACGTCTCAGCGCATCTCTGGGCTGTGCGTTCTCCAAGCCCCATCTCTGCTCGGGGGGGCGGCCGACGGGAGGAGCACACAGTTCTGAAACTCTTATTCTCCCCCACTGCCCAAGTTTGCCCGCTACCTCCAATGGTGAGTCACGGCGATTTCATCTGCCACCCGCGGCCTTGTGAGCGGTACAACCATGGAACCGTGGTGGAGTTTTACTGCGATCCCGGCTACAGCCTCACCAGTGACTACAAGTACATCACCTGCCAGTATGGGGAGTGGTTTCCTTCCTATCAAGTCTACTGCATCAAGTCAGGTGAGCTCGTCCAGGTCTGTGTGGGGTCACGGGCTGTACAGTGGCGGCCCGCACGTCCCGACTGCCTCCCTCCATTCCCGCACTGTGGGAACCAGATAGAGAACTGACCTTAATGGCCCCAGGCCCTATGCTTTAACCTGCCCGACCACAGGTTACGCTGACCCTCTGAGCAGGGTCCCCACCCCCGGCCACCTTGGGGAGACTCCCTGGCCTCTCTGCTCTGTCTTCTCCTGGCTTCTCCCCTCTACCAGGACACAGGCTCGTGTGTCCTGAACACACATCAGAAATCAGTGATATTATACTAGCTCCACCCCCAATCTTCAGTTTCACTTTCCATAGTTTCAGTTCATTGCAGTAAACCATGGTCTGAAAATATGATGTAAAAGGGATACTTTTAGAGACCACATTCATGTAACTTTTATTAGAGCATGTTATAATTGTCCTATGTTATTACTGTACCTGTTATTAGTGTTGTTGAGCTCTTGCTGTGCCTAATTTATAAAGCTTTGTCCTTGGTATGTCTGTATAGGGAAAAAAGCATTATACATATGCGTAGACACATATTTATATAATAAGCTTTGTGTGTGTGTGTGTGTGTGTGTGTGTGTGTGTGTGTGTGTGTGTGTGTGGTTTGGTGCTATCCATGGCTTCAGGTATCCACTGGGGAACATCCCCCAGTAGATCAGAATAATGGGGACATTTCCCCAATGGCTAAGGAGAGACAACAAAATTATAACTAAAATCTGTTTTCGTTTATAAAAATGTAGGCTGTTCATAAGCTTCAGTGCTTTGTAGTTACTGGTGAATCACTAGCACTGGTCTCTGCGCACTGGCGAGTGCGTATCATTAAGCCCACGAGAAGGAAGCCTGGGACCACCACGCCCACCCCCTACCCACCCTCCCACCGTGCCCGAGCTTCCCGGGCATGCCTGCAGCTGCCTACAGCAGCAGTCATGATTCCAACACATGGGGTGAGAGTTCACTGGCCCAGGGCCTCTGCAGGCCCCCAGCAGCCCATGAACCTGGACCAGAGGAGCCCAAGAGGACAACTGAGACGGATGGGGGGCGAAGTAGGCAGCCGCCGAGGGGGGTAAAGTATATGAGACAGGGCTTGTGCCACAAGGAATCTCTTCGGGAAGTCCAGCTCTTGCAGACATGACATAGCCAGGGGTAGGGGGCTGAGGGGTGTCCCCATTCTCCTTCTGTCCCTGTCTTCACACCAACAATCCTTCCCAGAACACTCATGAAGAACTTGAGCCCAGCTTCCCACGCCCTGCTCTTGCCCACTGCTTCGCTTGGCTTCTCCAGAGGAGAGGGAATCCCATCACTCTCTGTCCGAGAAGCTGGCACTTTATTTAACTCCATGCCGAGCTCCCCCAGGTCTGGAAAGTGAGCGTGCTGGCCTCTGCAGCCTGGTGGAGCCCATGCAGGAAAGGGGGCTTCTTTAGTGTAGTGGGATCCTGATGTACTGTAACTTCAACCTGCTTGGGGAGCACCCGGGGTGCAGAATGAGAAAAACCCAGCAAACGGACGCTTGGAACCCCAGCACCATCACTGCCCGGTAGCCTCACCTGCTGCTTTGTTCTGTTCCATAACAGAGCAAACGTGGCCCAGCACCCACGAGACCCTCCTGACCACATGGAAGATCGTGGCCTTCACAGCGACCAGCGTGCTGCTGGTGCTGCTGCTCGTCATCCTGGCCAGGATGTTCCAGACCAAGTTCAAGGCCCACTTTCCCCCCAGGTCAGTGCTGGGACCTTGGCAGCCCACAGCCGCCCCAGGCTTTCAGTACGCCAGCAAAGACTGAAGCTGGTGAGCCCAACCCTTGTTGAGGACAAAGTTGAGGTTCTAAGGGGAATAGAGAGTAAAAGCACTTTACCTGGCTGTTTCGGGGTGTCTGGGGATCAGAGCCGGGGAGACAACCCCATTTCCCTCTTTCCACCGTGCTTCAGGAGCCCTTTTCTGCCTCGTTCCTGGATGGTCAGTCCCGAAGCAGGCGTGATGGGGGTGTGAACGGGGGCACGGTGTCAAGGTGCCTGCTGACACAGCCCTCCCAGGGTCGCCAGCCGCATGCATGTGGCCCTGGAGGCCAGACGTGGGAGCGTCCAGCCCAGGGCAGATGAAACATACACAGAACTAATCAGGAGACAAGGTCCATGGCGTGTGACCCAACTGAGGCTCAAAATCTGTGTGCGATGGGAAGACTGAGGACGGCTGAGGGCGTCGGGGGTGCGGTGAGGGGGCGGCTGGCGGGCATCTGCTCCGAGGTGGCCTGAGAGTGCTGGTGGGTCCTGCCCAGGGAGGGTGTCCCTGCATGGGTGAGCTTAGGCTGGTCTCTGCATCCTCCCAGCGGTCACCAACAGAGAGGAGTTTGCTGACTCCCCTTCCTGGCAGGCCTACCCCTGGGTGCAGAGCAGCTGGGGCCCCTCTCCTCTTGTCCCCCCTCTTTCCCTGCAACCTGTACCCAGCAAACGGCACCGTCACCCCCCAGAACAAAGAGGTACCAACCAGCACTGCCGCTGGCAGATTGTTGTTTCTGGAAGAAGGAAACGCTTAGAAAGCAAAGGTCAGTGGGTAGGAAAGCAGCCCCAGGCGAACACCGCCATCCTGGCTGGGGCCAGGCCCTGCAGTCAGAAGTAGTTCTGTTCCTTGGACTCCTGGGCCCCTGTCAGCCTCTTCTCGTCTGGGCATCTCACAGTTCAGAACAGGGCCTGTATTTTTGCCCTTTGACTGTCTAGCCTCTGGTCACGGCTCCCTCCCTCTCTGCATAGCCTTAAGAACCATATTCCAGCCCTCCTTGTGGTGCAGCGGGTGAAAGCACAGCACTAAGAAGCTAAAGCCACTTCAGCATGAGCTCAATCCCCAACCCAGGAGGTGACCACATGGTGTGGCAGACCTCTCCTGACCCGCCCGCTGCTCCCCTCAGCAGTGTACTTCGTCAATTGGCCTGTTCTGCTCCCCGCCCTATCTCTCACCGCCCCATATTCCAAAATGTGAGCAGCCTGGAGGCGTCCCTGGAGCGTTAGAGAGGCGTGGCCGAGCCTTCTCTCTCCCAACACCAGCATCCAGACACTGCATCCTCTGCTTTTGGAGCCCAGGTAGCCTGTCAGGGGTCCAGGGCCTGCCTGTCTATCTGCACCTTCTCTTCCTGCTATTTCTCTCATGGACACGTCACTCAGCCCCAGTTCCCAGCAGAGCAGACAAGAAACCGAGTCCCCTGACCACCCAGGAAATCCTTCCAGCTTTCTTTAACCGGCCAGGAACTGAGAGTGGTGGCTAGGGTGGGGGTGGTGCGGGGCTCGGGCTCTGGGACAGACATACCCGGGCTCGGGGTCGCAGCGCTGAACGTCAGGCCGTGGGGTGCGCAGGGGCAAAGCCGGCACCTGCTTGTGAGCCCTGGATGGGAGCACCTGAGCGGCGTCATGCCCACTGCCCACACGCCGCCCACACACCGCCCCGGAGCTTTGCTCCTGACAGCTCAGCTCGGCCTCTGGCCAGGTCCCCGTGACACCCGCGGAGCGTGGAGGTGAGACCCTCGGCTGAATCTGGTGGCGAGACGTTCCCCGAGCTCTCCTTTTTTCCCCTCCTGCTGTTTTTCTGTCCTGAACAGTGAGGGACTCTCCTGCTCTAGCGCGAGGGCTATGCCTTCCCATGAGCACTCTGCACCCCAACGTCCCGCACCTCTAAGCTCTTCTCCCTGGCGGAGGCACCCAGGAGGCCTGGCTGGAAGGGGCCTGTGATGGGGCCCAGCCCTAGGGGTGAAGACTCAACAGGTGCACAGGAGGCAGAGAGGAGAAGCACCTTTGCTCGCCACACGGCTGCCATGGTGGACAGCAGCGTCCCCCAAAAGGGAGGCTGGTTCTGCTGCTGGCATGGGTCCTGAGGGCCTCCGTGGCAGTGGGGGGCTGGCTGCCTCCCTCCTGGGCAGCCTGTTGCTCTAATGGGTGACATCGCTTTCTTTGGCGCAGGGGCCCTCCCCGGAGTTCCAGCAGTGACCCTGACTTCGTGGTGGTAGACGGTGTGCCCGTCATGCTCCCATCCTACGACGAGGCTGTGAGTGGTGGCTTGAGTGCCTTAGGCCCCGGGTACCTGGCCTCCATGGGCCAGGGCTGCCCCTTGCCTGTAGATGACCAGAGTCCCCCAGCCTACCCCGGCTCAGGGGATACGGACACTGGCCCCGGGGAGTCAGAAACCTGTGACAGCGTCTCGGGCTCTTCCGAACTACTCCAGAGTCTCTATTCACCCCCCATGGGCCAAGGGGACCCCCTCCCGGCCTCCAGCAGCCCTGACACAATTGCCAGCACAGCGGGAGAGGTGGCATCCACCAGCCCAGGCATCGACATCGCAGACGGTAAGTGTTTGCTCAGGCCCAGAGCCGCCCTCACACACCTCTGCACCCAGCACGCAACATCTCCAAGCCAGCTTCTTGTGGTGCACCCCACACACACCCCGGCACAATGCCAAGTCATTCCGTTCCCCCCTCAAGTTAAATTGCTTCTTGCTCTCTCTGCACATAGATGCCACAGGCAAGGCCAGTTACCAGAGGAGTGACCGTCCAGTCTCACGAGTGATGAGCCCATTCACTGAAAGTTCAGCAGGCACAAAAGAGCACCAAGCCTTCCAGAATAGCTCAGCGGTCGTGGGTGGCCCTGGGTTTCATGGCGGGTCTTTCTTCTTGAATGGGCAGGCCTTGCAGGTAGTGCTTAGGAGCAGGATAGCCCTCGTGCCAGAGGGGAGACGCAGACAATTTCACTGGGCCCAGCCCGGGAGAGGGCCTTGCTTTCTCCAGGCGTGCAGTAGAAGAGTTATGTGGCCCTGTCAAAAGGAAAGGCAGGTTCTAGAGCTCAAACAAAAGTAGGAGCAATGTGCCAGAGTAGCTGGAGTTCGGTTTCCCAGGAGAGGGTGCCTGGGACCAGTTTACATAAGAGAGTACCCATTCCGGCTGTATCCACAGTGAATGGCAGGAATGATGTGAAAATGGGGGTCTCCTGCTTTCCCAAGGAATGCCCCCCTGCACCTCAGATTCTAGCCTTACGTCTAGTAGATCCCACGATTAAACACCCCCCCCATACACACACTAACATTTTTTTTTTAAATGAGCAGGGGTGGAAGTTTTTCCAGCAAGTAGATACTCAGTAGAGGAGTTGATTTATTTGATTCACTGATAGGTAGGACTTCACATTTTCTTCCTTCCTTGCTCATTTATTTCAGGAAATGTAGATATTTTAACACATTCATAATAATAAGCTCATAAACATTTGCAGTGTTTTTTGGTGGACTAAGCTAGTAACCCTCTTTTCTTTTGTAGAGATTCCGCTAATGGAAGAAGATCCATAACCAGGAAAATCCCTGATGACTCTATTGCCCCTCTGGGGATGGGGCCTTGGACCGTGGAGTGAGGCCACGAAAAGACAGAGGTTGGGAGAATGAGGGACGTTTTCTGATTTATCTACATCGGGACCCTGATTCACATCACACCTCTCGGTCTCAACGGTGAGGCTGACAGGCTGCAGTGGCAGTGCTTTTAAATGAGACCTGAGGGTTTGCCGAGACCAAGCCGGAACAAGGGGACGAGAGGGAACCTGGTGTGTTCCCTGAAGAAGGTGTTAGCGTGTCTCATGCTTTGGAACATGGGACAGCTCCATGCACATCCTACTGAATCCCACATCCATTGACTTATGAGTGCCACCTGCCTCCTCTGAAAGCATGTCACATTATGTAAATTCGCTTCTAAAATAAGCTTCAAACTGTCTCTGGACTCCAAATTAGGATGGATCAGCCTCTGCACAGGTCTGCAGAGCAAGAGAGCGCCCCCTGCAGGCTCCCAAAGGGAAGGTTCTCGTGTGACTTGCACCCTCTCTGTCAACTGGGCGACTCTACTCAAAGCAAATCTAAAGCAGATGTGGTGGTTCTGGTGCAAAAGGAAGGGAAGACTCAGGCCAACTCTGCTTTCTGGGAATTTCTTCAAGAAGCAGAGTTCATGTACTCTGTGCTGTCCTTTGGTGAAATGTTGTCAGTATTTGTATTTATGGCCCAGCCCATGGCTCCATGGCACTGGATAAATCATGTGGCTTTGCAAATGGTCAGAATGTTTTCAGATTCACCTCATGATGGAGAAAGTAACCAAGGTAATGTTTCGTTTCTGCATTTTCTGCGTTTTCAAAAGATTCTGTTTGGCAATTTATCAGAGTCATGAGCCTCTCGCCAGTTAACTTTGTTGCTCTACACCCGCACTTTTACTTTCCAAAGCAGAAATTGTTTCTGTGAGCACATTCCTCCTCCAAATAAAGGGTGAGGTTGGAGTGTTTCCCCTTCTAATTTGTCCTGCAGTGTCCACAGGCGGGACTCAGTCCGAGTCAGCTCCGCCCTTCTGCTTTCAAGAAGGCTGCCCATCTACCTGCCAGTTCTGCATTCCTACTGGGCAGGGCTCTGGTGCCACCAGGAAGTGTGCCTAAGAAAACAAGTGATTAAAGAATCCCCTGAGTCCCGCAGTGTCTCTTCAAATACATGTCGATCCATGCTGTTGATTCCTTTCCTCCTCTGGGTTTTAGACAAATATAAACAAAACTCTGATCCGTAAAATTGCTATGCTGATAGAGCAGTGGGAGCTGGAAGCTTGATCAAATCCTGTTTCTTCTTGACACAGACTGATTAAAAATTAAAAAGAAAATGACAGTTTGAAGCGTGACTTTAATAGTGGAGTCGAGTCGGATGGGCAGGGAGGGCTGTGACTGTGACCAGGGTGAGGAGTTAAAGCACAGGATGGGAGCTGAGAAGCCAAAGGGGGTGACCTGGGGAGCTTGTCGCTCCCGGTGCTCGGGAGTGGTTCCACCAGCAGGTCGGTGGAGTGTGCTAGGTGTGTGGTGACAATGTTAGGAAGGGACAGTGGTTAGGAAGCTTCCTGTAGTGTGGCCTATGCTGGCTTTCCTGAGTGCCTGCTTAGGTGGCACTGGGACTACCCAGAGAGAAGTGGTGGGTGACTGGTGGAGGAGGTCCAGAGTCCACTGTAGGCATCTTCCTCCAGCCGACTTCCCAGAAGCCTGGTCTGAGCCAGGTCGCCGTACCCTCTAAGTGGCCAGTGAGTCTCAGAGACCACCAGGTAAGTGCTTCATTTCCCGAAGGTGTGATGGGGAAAAGCAAGCAGGGCTGTCTTTGGGGTTCTTCTCCTGGAATAGTGAGCAGCAGGGCACAATCTCTTCATCTACAAGCAAAGTACATAGCTGCTTCTCCGGCCTTCCCACACCTGAGGGACAGGTACCACAGGTGCCACATACATCCAGGTATTAATCTCACCAATTATTCTAAAAATAGAGGCAAGTAGGGAGGAAATGCCTGATGAGCAGCAGCAGCAGACAGCACCCAACCAGAACATTGGGTCCTTCCCCTCCATCCCTTTAGCTTGTGGCTAAGTCTCTTCCATAAACGTTGTTTACCGTGACTGATTTACTTCATCATAGGGAGCTTTTGTGGCAGGAAAGAATCCTCACAATATCCCAAGCATGTCGTGATTCTGACTGTTATCATTTAAAAGTCCCAGAGGCCCTCCGGTTGTGACTAGAATGCTCTTTCTCACATGCCTCAGGAATTAGCTTCAGGAATGAATTGGTATGAGAACAGGCAGCTTTGTGAGCTGGTGCTGAGCTGGGGCGGGGGAGAGAAGAGAAGGGCTTTCTACTTGGGGAGGGAGATGCACCTTCAGGACCATGGGCAGGAGCGTGCCACTGAGATGGGTGGGGGGAGCTGTTGCAGCGGCCTGAGGTGCTCACAGGCGCGTCCCTAGGATCTGCAAAGCCAGGGTTTACCCGTCAAAAGCATGATGGAAGTCACAGTCCATCTTCTCACTTCGTGTAGCCTTTCTTAAAAAAAAGATTTATTTATTTATGCATACAGAACTGGGGTACAGGCCAGAGGCTCAGGGGTGGCGAGAGGCTTCACCAGAGACAGAGTGGGGAGCAGAACAGGCAGATCCACGAAGCACACTGCTGAGGGGAGCAGCGGGCGGGTCAGGAGAGGTCTGCTGCGCCATGTGGTCACCTCCGGGGCAGGCGGGGATGGAACTCATGCGGAAGTGGCTTTAGCTTCTCAGTGCTGTGCTTTAACCCGCTGCGCCACCAGGGAGGGCCCCCATGTAGCCTTTTTTAATTGCAAGGTTGTGACCTGTTGGTGTGGGGTCTCCAGAGCTTTCTCGCCTGATCATATCTGTCCCAGCAGCTGGCACACAGGCAAGGTGGCCTCCTGCTCCTGCAGAGATGTTCATCCCTGGACACAGCAGGCCTGATACAGTTGGAGCAAACACAAAGGTTCACAGGCCACTTCCCTGCTCCTTTGCTGGCCCCTCCAGGCCCAGCAGGGCCAGGCAGCTTTGCTCCATGTCTGGCCCTGCTGCCTCAGTGTACTCCTTGAAGCAGCTCCCATCGTGAGAGGACATGGAAGTCACCACCTCCTGACTTCAGAAGGTGCCTCTGAGAGGCTGCGCCGCTCCCACTCAGCCCCTTGAGTAATACCCCACCACCACGCCACCCCGGCCCAGGCTTCACTTTTTCTGGGCGTAAAGTAGAGCTGGCTTGCCGATGCCTGCCTCACTGGCTACAGTGTGGATTACAGCTAATGCAAGTCACATCACGCCATAGGCTTTTTATAAATAGTGGGGTTCTCCCTGTGTTGCCCAGTATGAGGGAAGGTGCCCTGAGGGTGGCTCATTCAGGCATGCCTGTGCCCAGCTTGGCCCCTGCCTGCCTCGAGTATATTTGTGGGTGCTGCTTGTTTGGGGCTGACCCAAGCAGCTGGCTGTGTTATGAAAGTTCCCCGGGGTCTCCCAGCCCAAGAGCCCCCTTCAGCTTCTGTCAGCTAAACTTCTCTGCACAGAGGAGGCTCTCAGCCTTTGGCCACTTGCTTCCAAGCACACCCCTTCTCTGCAAATGCTTCAGAAAGTTCTGCTAGGGAAGCAGGGCAACCTAGGAAATGTCCCCAGGGACCCTGAGGATGCAAATGCCTTCCACAGGCAACCTTGTAGATTAAGACTAGCCTGCGTCTCCAATGTTACTGCCTTTTTTGGATTTAATACATAAAAATTAATGCCAGGGCCCTCCCTGGTGGCGCAGCGGATTAAAGCGCAGCACTAAGAATCGAAAGCCACTTCCGCATGAGTTCGATCCCCGCCTGCCCCAGAGGTGACCACATGGCGGGCAGACCTCTCCTGACCAGCTCACTGCTCCTCTCAGCAGTGTACTTCGAAGATCTGTCTGTTCTGCTCCCCACTCTGTCTCTGGTGAATCCTCTCACCACCCTGCACCTCTGGCCTGTACCCCAGTTCTGTATATACAAAAAAAAAAATTAATGCCCATGCGTTAACGTGATAAAGGAGGAAGGTCTGCAGTAAAGATGCCTGGGCTGGCAGCAGGAACAGAACCCCAGGGAGCCGCAGGCACTTAGCAGGGAGGGCAGGTGCTGAGCTCGAAAGGCACCGAGTTCATAAAACCTAACGCGCCGTGCAGCGGCTGCGTGGCTGCGCTTAATTACGGCGGCAGGCAGGGCACCCTCACGACACCGGGCTGGAAGTCAGTCCCTGGGTACCTGCAGTGCAGTGTTAAGCGGCCCATTTACCGTGGAAGAGCTTCAGTCTGCCTTGTTTAGAGCTTCATCAAGGCGTTCAGAGCCTGCGGAACCCTGGCCCCAGGTCCTCCAGGAAGCAGCTAAAGAAACCCAATCGCCACAAAGAATTTGAGGCCGAGGTGATAGGACAACAACTGAGAAAATACGGAGGCTAATGCCTTCCGCTTGGAGCCTAGAAGAACTGATATTTATGGAACCTCATTTAGTCACTAAATACTTAGTAAGTATCTGCTATGTGGCAGGCCCTGTCTTCCCTTTGCAGTCTGATGAGAACAAGGACTGTGAGCAGCTGCTGTAGACCAGGGACAAGCAGGAGACTCAGACCCAGGCATGGAAGGAGAGCCCGAACTGGTGTTTTCTGCTCACAGGCAAGGCAGCCAACTGGGGGCAGCAGAGCAGGAGAGGGGCAGGAGCGCTCGAGGTCCAGGTGGGTTCCGGAAGCACAGAGGGCTGGATGCCCTGGGGCCTAGAGGTTG
>NW_004567131.1:26697529-26705429 GCF_000260355.1 Condylura cristata
CAGCGCCTCCTGGAGGCACTTTAGCATATTGCTTCAAAGCAACTGAAAGACTAAAGCAATCTTGTACTGGGTGAAGCATTTCCAGTGCTGGAAAGCCTGTTCACGACTGCGTACCTGGAGGACTTAGGATGAAAGGCAGCAGACGAATTAGGTTCCTGTGGGTTGTATCTTTTTTTTTTTTAGCATCCATTTCAGGGAGTGAGTATGCCGCCCTTCCCGATAGTTCCAGTATCTCTGTGGCTGTACATTCGCATGTCAGCAACATATCCCAGCGATGTTGCCAGGGCAGCGCAGAAATCTATTTTCCTTAATAGACTTTATGTTTTAGAGCAGTTTTAGGTTTACAGGAAAATCGAGCAGAAAATACCAGTTCCGGCGCCCCTTCCATGGGGCATTAGTGCGTACATGGTTTCAATCGATGAGATGATGTTGACATCATTACTAACTAAATCTGTGGTCTCCACCAGGGTGCCCTCGGTGGTGCACTTTTTTTTTTTTAATAATAGTTTATTTTTACATCATTTTGTACATTTTTTTGCCATCTCAGTTGTAATCCCCGCGGGTTTCCCATCACCAAGTCACCCATGTGCCATCACCATAATCCAGTGCACCTCCCTCCCCACCTCCGTTTTTGATCCCATTCCCCACTCCACCCCCGCAAAATGTCTCTGGTATATGGTTGTTCATTATTCTTGTATTTTCTCGCCTGGTCCATTATACGCCTGCTATGAGCGAAACCATCCGGTATTTTTCTTTCTCTTTCTGGCTTACCTCACTAAGCATGATCTTTTCCAGCTGGTGGTGCACTTTTTTATGGATTTTGACAAACACACCATGACCTGGCTCCACCATGACAGTGTCACACAGCGTAGCTGCTGGTCCTGAAACCCTGCGCTCTGCCTGGGCATCCTCCCTCCCCTGGATCCCGTGGCAACTCTGATCTTTTTTGCTCTCTGCATGGCATTGCCTTTTCCAGTGGATTCACACGCTATGGAGCCTTTGCAGATCGCCGCTTTCACTTAGCATTTAGGTTTCCTCCATGGCTTTGATGGCAGGACTTTTAAAAAGATTAGGAAAGCAGTTAAATCTTTAAAACTTCATAGACTTCATAGAATTCTGGGCACTCAAAGTCAGGGAGGCTGTTCCACAGTCCCCTCCCCAGGCCACCCAGGGACTCAGGAAACAGCACCCCACAGGACACACAGACCACATTCTGGCATTCGACAAACTTCTTATGTCCTCCCTGCCCACCTGTTTTTTTTTTTTTAAGATTTATTTATTTATGCAGACAGAACTGGGGTACAGGCCAGAGGTGCAGGGGTGATGAGAGGATTCCCCAGAGACAGTGGGGAGCAGAACAGGCCAACTGATAAAGTACTCTGCTGAGGGGACCAGCAGGTGGGTCAGGAGAAGTCTGCCACACCATGTGGGTCACCTCTAGGGTGGGGATCGAACTCACGCTGAGGCAGCTTTAGCTTCTTAGTGCTGTGCTTTAACCCGCTGTGCCACCAGGGAGGGCCCCCACCTGGGTTTTAGCTGTGGTTTTGTCACGCCTGCTCCATACAGCTCTGTTAGCATTCAAGCTCCACTGGCTTGTACCATCCCTCCCTACTCTGCAATTCCTCCAATTTCTCAACTCTGGATGGAGTCCGACCCTTTCATCGACATTTACGGAAAGCCCATGAATTATCCTTGAGCTTCGTGCCGAGGGCAGCTAAGTGGTTGAATGACACAGACACACGCGGAATTATAAATCAGCTGCCTGGTGAGCACTTGGGAGAGGCCTCTGTTGCACCGAGCAGGCAGGGAGTTTGGCAAAGGAGACAGCTCGGCCCTTGGCACTAAGAAGTCTTCCCACAGACGTTGGTGCTCTGTTCCCGCTGTAAGGGGAAACGCCAGTGCTCTTTGAGACTGGCGTTGATGGTCCACAGTGACACCTTCCTCTGCTTCCGTTTCCCCAGCTGTAATGTGGAAAAATAGGACCAACCTCACAGAGCAGTTGGGAGGAACTAATGAGTTAGTCTATGTAAGTGAGTGGGATCTTGCCTGGCATTAAGTACGTAGTTGAAAGCTGTTAGCTGTGCTCTTTATTTAAACCAGCCAGCACTGTGCCATATCGGCTCCCCAGCCCAGTATCCCAGACAGTAAAATCAGCTTGCTTATTGGTGTTTGCTTTTCTCCATGTGTATGTCATAGCAACATCTACTGCTCTGATTAGTGAGCCATCTCCACCTGGCCGGTGAGACCCTATGCTCACAGTGACTGTGCAGGTCCCCGAGTGCCCAGGAGAAGGCAGCCTGGAGTGATCCAGCTCACTCTGCAAATCTGCCTCATGCACATCGTTAAGGGAAGCAGTCACTTATGGAAACCCATATGCAGATGTCCCCCCACCACCCCCATATCATCAGAAGGGCAAAGCCATAAAGAAAATGAAGTTAGTCTGGTATTCCGTTCTTTATTAACTTAGGTCTTGTGGTGAGTTTTATCAACCACTTGCCTAGGTAGGCTAACAACACATCTGTTCAGTAATTGAACCAGATGCTTGTCTAACATCAGCACCAAATACATAAGTTCATGGGTCACAAGCCAACCATCTCCATTTTGGCCAAACACTGTCTCCCAGGAGCATCTCACGCCAGCCTCACGCCAGGGTCCACTAGCGTTGTTTTTGCAAATCAGCTCTGGGTTTCTGGGAGCCAGGAGTGGGAATTTAGGCAGTGTTAGCTACTGGTTAAACTTACAAGTATTGAAATATGACAGACTTGGGTTTGGATTTCAGTTCTGTCACTTCCAGAAGCAAAGTTACCTTTGGGCGAAGTCATTGATACATTTGTCTTCTATCATCACATCTTTCGCTGTTAGAGGTTACTAACAGCAGCCACATCATAGTTTTTGTGAGAATCGAATACTATGATAATATGAGCTATTTTAACAGTGCCTGGTGCATACTGAACACTCAAAAACAGTAGCTGCCTTCAATTTTCCTATTCTTTCCCCTTCTTTATACAAAGGAATGAAGAAAGGCTTCTCTTAATGCCTGTCATCCCTGCACCATCCATCAGGGGGCAGCAGTGCTTCCCTCTCTGCGGGCCTTTAAAAGAACTTCCTCTGCCCTGGGGTTAGGAGTTTTCTGGTTTAGATCAGGCCCAAACCCTTAATCTGGCTCAACTCCCTGATCCTCCCCGCTTGAACATTGGCCAAGCTGGTCTTCTCTGGACTCCCGGTCAGCATTGCCACGGTGCCAGCTGCCAGCACTGCTAAGGAGCTTTCTTTTGGAATCTCAGGTCCTGAGACCAGTCTCTCTTGCCGCTCACTCCCTGAAATCCAGTGTCCTAACAAAACTGGGATTTTTTTAAAGCCTCTTTGATTGAGTGCTTAGGTATTGAGACATTAGTTGTTATTCTCATATCACAATGTACATGTAGCACAGTGGTTTCAAGAGTGGTGATTTTGCCCATAAGGGATGTTTGGCAACGTCTGGAGACCCCTGGTTTCAGGGCAGGGATGACCCGCATCCCCCAGAAAGATCCCAGGGATGCTGCTAACCTCTGGACAGTGCACAGAATGGCCCCACAGCCAGCATTCGCCCAGCCTAGGTCAGTAGTGCTGAGCTCCAGGTGCCCTGATGTAGTGGACATCCCTCGAGGCTTCGGAACTGACTCTGGGTCCTGCAGCCTTCAAAAGAGATGGTCAGGGTTTGACCTGGGCACCCTTGGTTGGCCAGGACATCAGGATCATTTTGAGCCTGGATCCCTTTGGCAGTCTGGTGAGCCTTTCTCAGAATTTTTTTAAATGCATCAAATAAATAAAACCAATGGTTTATATTTAAGCACAGACTTCTTGCACAGACCGCAAAACATTTTTAAAAACTAATATATAGCATAGTTATCTATTTTTTCTGGGTTAACATATTAAATAACAAAGTCTAGCAGCAGGTCTTTCAAGTGCTATAAATGTGAAGTAGCGATGGGTTATGTGAAGTATATTTTGAGATCCCACTAAGTACTGTGATAGGATATAAAAATATCTGTAGTTTATTTTGGTGACAAATTCACAGATACTGTGGATGCTGTGGTTGACCAATACTCAAGGAAATACTAAATTAGGTTAAAGGTTAACAGCAATGAGATACAGGTGTTTCTCATCTTCTACCCACCAAACCCAGGTTTAAAACCTTTGCTCTACTGGAAGGGATTATCTCAGTGAAGTAAGTCAGAAGGAAAAAAGTAAATATCAGATGGTTTCATTTATAGGAAGAATATAGAGAAATCAAATAGCTTTTTAAAAAAGAGAAACAAAACTTTTCATAGCAGGCAAACTATAAATGAGAGACATACCTGGGGGGAAGGGGAGACAGAGATTAAAATGAGAGGGAACAACACGAGAGACAAGTGATGTTCACAGGTGACTTGGTGGGAATTTTATGGGGATTACACCTGAGAGGTGAAATTAAAAATTGTGCAACATGAACAATGATGTGAATATATTTTTTTAAATAAAATTAATGCTGCAGTAGAGAATCTTGACACATCCTAAAAATATAGCTACGTGATTATTTTCAAAAAAATAATAGTAATAAAAAAATAAAACCTTTGCTCTAAAGCCTGCATGGCTAGGGCTGGGATTTGTATCCAGATGGGTTCAATTTCTCCTCCCTGACAAGCATGAATTTGGAGTAGAAGCTGTCATCCGTATCAGGGGGAGTCTTGTCACTTTGTATGCAGTCAAGACCACAATTTACATCCCCAAGTAACCATCCACCAGCTATGTGAGCTTGCATTTGTTAGTTAACTTCTTTAAACCTTAGTTTATTCACCCATAAAATGGTAGAGATCAAATAAAGCAGGAAATGGAAGATGCCTAACGCAATATTTAGCACATATAGACATGTTTTTAAACAAAAAAAGCAGGTAGTTATTATCCTTGAGGGAAGTCAACAGTTAAATGATATTTTCAGCAAGATTCTAGCGTTGAAATCTCATCCAGTCTCATATCTCCCAACATAGTGTCCATTCTTCCACCAGGTCAAGTGGCTTCCCAAACTGTACCCCCTCCCCCACCTCCCAAAGACTTGTCTAAACGTGTGTCTTCTACAATTGTCACTTCCTTCCAGGCAGGTGTAGACCCTCCAATGAGAGCTTACTTCTCCCTATGCCTCCCAGCCCTGGGGCTCACCCAGAACCTTGGGAATAAGACCAGGTTGTATGTGCTGCCCTCTGTGAAGGTTTCGAAATCATTTTGAGATTGTCTTCAATTTTCTAAGCTCTGAACTGTGCTGCTATTCTCCACATTCAGACCTCCCTCCCACCCAAATTTCCCCAAGCTCCCTACACCCCTGTGCAGACACACCCAGATTTCCTTAACTGTATACATTACCCTTTACTCAACCCAGTCTGAGCTTGTGTGGAGGGTGAGTCTGGGGGGCTGCTTCGAGCCCTTTGTTCAATGTCACTGCTGAGAAAGAGGTACCCAGATGTGGTTTCTGGTGGGGAAACTGGACATGGGATCCCTTTGGAGGGTCTTGAGCCTTAGTTACCTTTAACTTTTCTCTGAAAAAGTCTTTGTATGGTCATGTTTCCCCAACTTCTGGATGTTCGATGCAAAGGGTTCTGAGGCCAGGCTTGGGGAAAGTTCTGTTCAACAGCAAACTGGATGAAGGACATCTCAGAGTTTGAATGATAGTAATGGTACTGTTCAGTTCCTGGGAGACCCTCTGGTCACAGGGCATACCCCAGGGCCCTCCAGAAGTGCTAACTTAGGATGGGGTGGGGGTTGACTGTGAGGCTACCTGACCCTGCACCTCCTAAAAGCCTTTCCTCATCCTAACACGTTCTTCTCCAGATGATGAGATTACAGTGACCCAGGTGGGCTCACACGAACTCCCAGAGGGCCCAGGACTACATTCTAGCTCTGCTACCAATGGCCAGGTACACCCCTGCTCCTGGTGGGCCTCACCAAGGCCTGACACCTTTGACCCCAGGAAGAGTAAGACACTGCTTAGCTCCCCACTCAGTTCACCACCCAGCCCCATGGCCACCCTGTCCCCACTCCAGGACTGGAGCAGCAAAGTGTGGTATGGCAAAGAGATCAGAACTGATGTGGATAAGGATGTGGCCAAATGAAGCAGCTGCTGGGGGTGCCTGTGAGCGCTCAAAGTGAGGACACAAATGGGGGCTTCGGTGGACCTCCTGGGCCAGAAGCCCCCCCACCAGGACAGCCCACAGCAGAGGTCGGTTCCTATGTGGCATCACCAATACCAAACTGAAGCTGAGAGGAAACGTGTTTTCAAATAATCAGCAATAGAAAAACAAATTGGGATCAACTATGCTTATAGGAAAGATGAACTTGTCTATTTAGTCTCTTTATAGAAAATAATAATAGAAAACTATTGTTATAGGAAGAGGAGATCAAAGACTATGGCCAGGGCAGGTAGGATATAAAGCATTAAACTGAGTGGCAGCAGATGATCAACAATAATAACAATTGACAAAGTAATTTATTTTTTCTGGATATTTGTGATGTCTGTGTTGGCAGACAAATGTGTAATTTGTTGTGATTTCGCCTTCTAAATAAACATTCCTTCTTGTAGTAATGTTGAAGTTGCAGTTTTGTATTTTTTTTTTCTTAAAGAGAACCCCCAAGTTTCTGGGCCTCAGTGAGTCTCCCTGAAAGGTAGCAGGAGTTCGGCAAGAACTTTTAGATCCCCCCCCCCGGCTCTTTTTTTTATCAACCTCCATAAAAACCAAGAGCTAGAAATGGAAGCCTCGACTGAGGGATAACAAGTACTAATATCTGTAGAGCTACCAAGTTTTCATAGCCCCACTGTGTCTACCAATCACCCATCTCCCTGGCTGCAGGCCGGGTGGTCCTGGGGAGCTGGGGAGGCTGCCGGGAGGAGAGTGGGATGGTGAGTCAGGAAAAGGACTCCAGGCCTTGGTTTCCCCATCTGTTCAAGACAGGGGAACATAGACAATTCCTAGGGGATTGGATACTCTCTGCTGCCAGTGTCTGCCAAGGCCCAAGCCCAGCCGCCAGGGGTTCAGAGAGCATAATATGGCATAAGTGCACTTTCTAAACACCTGGAGCAAGCTGTTAGGTCTGGGGGCTACAGGTCACGATGGAGAACTGTCAGGATGGCTTAGAGAAGTGGTGTGGCCCTCCCTGCCGTTCCTGGCTCAGCGGGGCCACTGGTCAGTGCTGTGACCAGTTCACGTTCCCATCACACTGGGTCCTTCCACAGGACAGAAGACCGAGGCAGGAAAGAAAATCCAGAAGCCGGTGGCGAGAGGGTGTCCCACCAGGATGTCTGCAGGAAGGTGGGGGTGGCATAAACCAGCCCCCCCAGCTGGCAAATGGTAAACCAAATATGTGCAATATTTTGCTTTTTTTTTTTTAAATCAAAATAGCCATCTTTAATAAAATATGAAATGTTGGAGACCCCTAAGGTGTGAGCTACTGGGACAGGGAGAAAGTGGGTTCAACACAGCTGGAAGACTAGTCGTGATCAGACGGCGGCGTCCTTCTGTACCAGCAAAGCTGAGAGAATGTACCTGATAACGCAGACTCGCGGTGACTGTGGCCGAAGGAGGCTAAATGCTAAGAGACTGATTCATGTCTACTGCTTAACTGGGAGGGGAGGGGCAGTTTGTAGCAATAAAAACGAGTCTCACCTGGCGCTCGGGGTGCTTGCTGACGGGAGAGGCCTTGCAACCAACCTGCGCCCGGCTTCTCTTACACACTATTCTGTGTCTGTCATTTCTTTACTTATTGGCCCTTTGGGATTCCTCTCTCAACCCTGTTCACTGGACCTGGTCTCTAGCAAGTGACGCCCGAACAGGGACCTGAGGGAAGGTAAGAACTGCCCGCCAGAGTGGGGGAAATGCATGAGAAAAGACTCGAA
>NW_004567131.1:26707134-26708416 GCF_000260355.1 Condylura cristata
CTGTTTGACTTTAAAGTTGCTGGTAAGTAAAACTAAAGGGAAGCATTGTCACTTGGGAAAAGGTAAAACTTTGGCATGTCCAAAAATATTAACATTGGCTTTTTGAAACTTATAAAATCTTTCAGTGCCTGATATGTATACAAATTATAAATTTGATTGTTGCCCTGCAATTTATAAACTTTAATGATGTCTGAGGAAATTGTTTTTAAAGGAAATTGTTTATAGAAAAAGATATCAGTTGATTCCAATTGATGGAACTTCTGACAGTGAAAATTTCCTATGGAGGACTGGATAGATGATTAAAGATAAAACTGATTTTTGATAAGTTTTACTTAAAATAATACTGGTGATTTTTTTGCATTTTGCTTTGACTCAAAGAAAGTTTTCTTGTTTTGACTGACCAGGATCTGCAGAAATATTGCATTTTTTTTAAGCAAAGCTAACTTGTGTTTGCATTTTCTCTCCCCTTGATACCAGCAGAGTATGAAAAAAATGGTAATCATTTTTACAACTCATGGCAGAGTCTATTTTTGCAAAACTTTAATAGGGAATTTTCTCTACTTAAACTAGAAAATTGGAAATGTGTTCCATTGTGTGACTTTGATTAAAATTCTTTTGTAAAGTTAAATTTGAGCTGAACGAAAAGAGGAGAACCTGCGGTTTTATTTGTAAGATTCCAAAGACCACTAAAGAAGGTGAGGAAGATTTTCTCCATTAGCAGAACTGGACAACCCAAAAAAGAAAAAATCTTGGTAGCCTCAAGAAGAGGAAACCCCAGGGGAAATCTGGTAAGACCGACCTTGTTCCTGAAGCCTGCATGGACTAGTATCAAGAGTTCACTCTGATCCTACATGCAGTATTCCAACAAAGCCAGCTAATAAAACTGCTGTTTGGTTATTCTGCCCTGTGATTTTATGCAGGTCAAATGATCTGAAAGTAGATTTACTTTACAAATATTTTACTGTATTGTTGGATAAAATTGGGATCAGAGTGGAAAGAACTTGTGTTTAGACAAGTTAAACCAATGTTAAGATTTTTTTTTCTTCTGATAATTTTGATATAGCTCCTGTTTTGTTTTGGCTAATGCCTCCTGGTGTCTTTCTCTTGCCATGAACTGACAGACTAATTTCCAGTAATGAAGGACCGTTATTCTGGACATTCATGGGTAATACTGGTGACTGACGCTTCTCTAGCATACACCAAAACCTTGCAAAAAAAACTGTCTCCTAAGGCTCTACCCTGCACTTAAATAAAAAAATGGGGGAACCTAGAGGATAACTTG
>NW_004567131.1:26710451-26713804 GCF_000260355.1 Condylura cristata
CTACATCAAGCTCATTGACCTCTAGGTGAACTCACTGACCTCTGCATGATCCCCAGTAATTATATTTGACCTCTAAGTGAACTCACTGACCTCTACATGACCCCAAGTGACCAGAAAACCCAACTCTGAGTTTGCTGAATTCTCTCCCTAGCTCACTGACCTCTTCATGAACTCACTGACCTCTGCATGACCCCAAGTGACCAGAAAACCCAACTCTGAGTTTGCTGAATTCTCTCCCTAGCTCACTGACCTCTTCATGAACTCATTGACCTCTGGTGACCCCAAGTAATTAGATTTGACCTCTCAGTGAACTCACTGACCTCTACATGACCCCAAGTGACCAGAAAACCCAACTCTGAGTTTGTTGAATTCTCTACCTAGCTCACTGACCTTTTTATGAACTCAATGACCTCTGCTTGACCCCAAATAATTATATTTGACCTCTCAGTGAACTCACTGACCTCTACATGATTCCAAGTGACCAGAAAACCCAACTCTGAGTTTAATGAATTCTCTACTTAGCTCACTGACTTATTCATAAACTCATTGACCTCTGGTGACCCTAAGTAATTAGATTTGACCTCTCAGTGAACTCACTGACCTCTGCATGACCCCCAAGTAACTAGATTTGACCTCGCAGTGAACTTACTGCCTTCCTCATGCCCCCTAGAACTTAGAACTTGGTTGTGTAAAGTTATGTTTTCTCTGAAGTATTTTTTTTGTCTTCCAGTATGCTTTATTGTTCTTATAACCTGGACACAATTAACTCAACACTACTTAAGTCTCACTTTAGGTTTTATAAACTATTTCAGTATTTGTGAGTTTGTACATTCTAGTTACTGGAAAATTAAAAGTGGGCATTATACCAACAAATTTTACTCAATATTGATGTAACTACAGAAAAAAAAAATTTGAAACACTTGGGGTTTAACAATATAGATGTTGGCCCTCTCCTAAGCTTACACATAAACAAAGTCACTCAACTCATCTGTCCTAATATGTTACCACCTACAGCAGCCAGCCCATAGCTTTAATTCTATGGATGAGTTTTCTCCTTTAAATGAAGGAAAACCCCAAAAATTCTCACCCAGGATGTGACATCAGAATTCAGAGCTACTCTGAATGAATCTTACTTAATCCTATCCTACAGTGTTGACCAAGAAAAGATGCAGATTCTCATTAAACTTTGTTTTAATAGGTCTCAAAATTTTATGACAGGTTTTGGGTCAAGTTGCTTCCATTAAAAACTAAGAATCATCACACACAAAAACTGAAAGGTCCACAAAAAATATTCTCTTTGTGAAGGTTTTACAAAGCGTTATCATTCATCAGTCCTTTTTCATTATACATAAATGGCCAAAGAGGTAAACAATTCTCCCACCACTGACTAAGATGAGTGGCAGGTGTTAGGGGAAATACTCATTTAGCTTCTCAGCTTTCCAGCCAGACTTAGTGACCAGCCGGCTCAGGCTGTTTCTTGTCCACCACTTCGGATGGCCACAGTAGGATGATCAGGGGTCTTGGCACACAGGGATTGCTGGGAACCATAGCAACTACAGCATCATCACCAGAATTCAAAAATTGGGGGCCATCTTCCAGCTTTTTCCCAGGATGATAATCTTGCCCTTCATCTCAGCAGACTTGCAAGTACTGAGTGACAATCAGCACCAGTGCATATATAGCACTTGCCAGGGACAGTTCAGAGCAGTCACCTGAGCTGTGGAGCCAGCAGCCTCCACTGGTGGGTCACTTCTGCTTGTCACCAGCCACAGTAAACATGTTTGACGCATTCTTGACACAGAAGCCCACGTGGCCCATCGAAGAGCTTCACTCATAGCCTTGTGGTACACTTCAACAGAATACTTCACCTGTAACACTCACTGGAGCCAAAGGTTTGAGAACAACAGTCTCAACTCAGCTCCCAGGGGCAGTCCTGATATTGTCAATTCTGTAGACATCCTGGAGCGGCAGATGTGTGAACTGGCAGTTGGATGAGCTCAGGGCAGGATACAACCTGGAGCCACCAGCAGCAGTCACAGCCAGGGGAGCACAACCAGCCAGAGATATGCCTGTCATCATGTTTTTGATCAAGTCTCTGTGTCCTGAGGCATCGGTGACAGTCATCCCTGCCTGGTGTCGAATGTCCACTGGGAGATATAGGTGGTGACACCATGTTCACATTCAGCTTCAGTTTACCCAGGACCCAGGTGCACTGGGATGAGTAATTGCCATCTCCACAGCCTCCTTCTCAAGATTCTTTCATCCAGTTCCCCGCATTTGTGGACTTGGTAGACTGGAGGTGACCAGGCTTCTCCTGTCCCATTTTGTCTTAATTGAACTGTGGTTTGCATGACACCTGTGTTCTGGCAGCAAACCTGTAGGGATAAAGCCTCTCTTTTTAAAGCTGTATTATTTGTGAATATACTTTTAATGGAGAATGTACCTGATAACGCAGAACTCGGCGGTGACTGTGGCCCGACGGGGCTTTATACTAAGAGATTGATTCATGTTTAGTGATTAACCAGGAGGGGAGGGACGGTTTGTATCAATAAAAGCGAGTTGCACCTGGTGTTCGGGACGCTAGCGCTTGACCGGAGAAGCCTCGCGTGCCTGCACCCCGGCTTCTCTTACACCCTATTTTGTGTCTGTCATTTCTTTCTTTACTTATTGGCTCTTTGGGATTCCTCTCTCTCAACCCCATCCACTGGACCTTGTGTCTGGCAATTATAGACAATCAATTAAATTTTTTTTAACAATTACATGGCCCGGACTGCTAAAGTCACATAAGATTAGTCATAAAATCTAGGTCTAGTTAGCATGTTAGCTTATTGGAATTTAAGACAAACTCTAAACTCTAATATATTTATAGTCCTATCATGGTTTCATGATGTTGAAACATTTTAACTAGTTTCCTATCTAAAATAATAAATTCAAAGTATAATTTTTGTCATTTTAAGATTTCTAAGAAATAGCATATTAGTCATTTCAATAAGCAATTATATATGGGTTTTCTGTTACATTAAAATATACGAACACTACATATCACAAAAAAGGGTATTCTATCATGTATTTGACCTTTCCTCTTTCAAGTTTTTCATTATTTTAAATTTTCCAGAAGAAAAAAGCTAGAGATTTTGCTGGAGTACAAATAAGATTAACAAGTCTATCTATGAAGAACGCCATCTCTTAGTGAACTCACTGACCTCTGCATGACCCCAAGTGACCAGAAAACCCAACTCCTAGTTTGCTGAATTCTACACCAAGCTCATTGACCTCTCGGTGAACTCACTGACCTCTGCATGATCCCAAGTAATTATATTTGACCTCTCAGTGAACTCACTGACCTCTACATG
>NW_004567131.1:26716084-26717369 GCF_000260355.1 Condylura cristata
TCCAGTTCCCCGCATTTGTGGACTTGGTAGACTGGAGGTGACCAGGCTTCTCCTGTCCCATTTTGTCTTAATTGAACTGTGGTTTGCATGACACCTGTGTTCTGGCAGCAAACCTGTAGGGATAAAGCCTCTCTTTTTAAAGCTGTATTATTTGTGAATATACTTTTAATTTCTTCATAGTAATAATTCAAAGCTTGCTAGAGATTGCACCCCTAGTCCTACATAACTCACATGTAAATACAAAACTCCCCATGTGTCTCCAAACACAGCATAGCTGGTTCTCTATATACCTATATACTACTTTCCTATATTCTTTCACTACTGAGACCCTCCACCTGCCTTTCCAAGTGCCTCTAATGACATTTATTGTCTAGTTCCTCAACACCAAATAATAGCTGGATATGTAGTATTAACTGGTTATTTTGAACCAAAGAACAGAACACATAGATCTAAAGATGCTAAAATGCCCACATACAATCAGCTTCCTATTTTGAAAACAATTTAATCTTCCAATTGCAAGCCATTGGACACGAATGAAGAGACAACATAATGGCTTAAGTAATTGAATGTTGGAAACCTCTAGGGCTTAAAGTGCTGAAGCAAGAAAAAGTCTCACCGTCGTGACTGGAAAATTGGTCACCAGACTGGAAGGCTGGCCTGTGTCCAGACTGTGATGTCCTTCCATGTAATGATATTTACTGTCTAGTTCCTTCACTCCAAATAATAGCTAGATATGTAGTACTAACTGGTTATTTTAAACCAAAGAACAGAACACATAGATCAGCAAAGCTGAGTTTAAAGGAGAAACAGGCGTGGGACCAGAACAACTTGATGATGCAAAACCCTGGCAGTGAATGTGCACCTAATTAATGCTGAATATCAAAATAATTTAAAAAAGAAAAAGCACCATCTTGTAACTAACGTGAAGGGGAGGAGGGCAGTTTGTCTCAATAAAAATGATTTGCACCCAACACTCGGGACCCAAGCTCAGGAAAAGAAGCCTTGCGTCCTCTGGGTCCCACTCTTTTAAACTCTATTTTGTGTCTATCATGTCTTTATTTCACAGTTCTTTTGGATTCCTCTCTCAACCCTGTTCACCGGAGCTGGACTCGGGCAACTGAATATGTTGTGAAGTTGCTTTATTTAAGTTATACCAACCTGTATTTCCAGGTACGCTCCAGGGCTATTTGGTGAAGTTGATCAGTAGGATTGACTCATTGTAGAACTAAGACAAGACAAATCCTTAAATTTTAATATAGTGTGCATCCATGTGGCATCCAGTTGG
>NW_004567131.1:26717889-26730356 GCF_000260355.1 Condylura cristata
AAAAAAAAAAAACCCAAACAGAACACCCTGCCTGCAGAGACGAAGGAAGAGCAGGTGAGCCAAGCAGCGAGCACCCCATGCACTATGCAGGGCGCCACTCTTGCCGAGGCTGTGATGATCCCCTCATCTACATGAGTCCCATGTCTCCATCAAGGTCAGAGTGTCACACTTGAATTTAGGTTTGTCTGACTTCAAACACAAGTCTATCAGAGATAATCAAGCTGAAAGTGGCACAAATCCAACAAATTGGAAATACTTATGCTTCACTCCTCAAAACAGCTGGGGCTTGGGTGAGTTCCCAGGGACACCCAGAGGAAGGTCGGGGAAACAGAATTGGCACCAGGCATGTGTGAGTGGGGGGTTGGGGAGGATGTCAAAGGCTGGGTTCATCTTGACGAGCTCTCCTCAGCCATTCATTTATTTCACATTTTTCTTTAAAAACCTACCTTGGGAGAAATTGGAGGAGTCTGGGGGGAACATGAATGGCGTGATCTCAGAGTCTAGAGAACACAGCCTCAAGTAGATGCATAGGAGGGGCTATGCCAGAGGACAAAAAAAAATATGCTGGGGAGTCTCAAGCAGGGACCCCGAACCTGATGCAGTCACAAAAGGTCTGGTGGAATGTAGAAATGGTGGGCACAGGAGAGCCATGGAGCTTTTCACAGTTTTCTGTGTAGTCTTGGGAGCTCCCTTCTGCTGCAGAGTGGAAGGAACAGGCTAGAGGAGAGACCAGAGAGGGCTCATGCCCTGGAAGCCTTCCAGAATAACTGCCTGCCCAGTGACTGACCATTTCGTCTTCAGGCCTCCCCCCCCCCCCCATGGCTCCCACCTGTGCCTGTGAGTCAGTATCAGCCGGCTCATGATGGGAATATGCGCCCCCTCCCAGCTAGGGGTGCCCACACTCCAGGGCTTTCCCAAATGCTCCTGGACCCACACAAAATCCCAAAGTGGGGTACACTTACATCCTGTGGAATATGGGATGATTTTACATGGCATGTGGGAAACCTCCTTTGTATATTTAGGAGTTCATTTTTTTTTTTTAATCTACTTATGGAAAGTGAAATAGCTTTTCATGGTACAATAAAAATGCCTTCTTCTTTTAAAGTCCGTGTATTTAATTTTAAATGAATCAATTTAAAGGAAAATATCAGTGAATAACAGCATGTTCAAAGAAGGTGAGCGTGGTGAATGAGACATTTGGGAACCACGGAAATAAGAAACGAACTGTGGGCCCCTCCTGGCCCCAGACCCAACTCTGCAGCTGTGTCTGCAGTTCCCATGCAGGGGCCATTTCCTGCTTACCGAGGGAGAGGCCCTTGTCTTGGAAGCACATCCTACCTCTCCAGGTGTGTGTGCGTGCATGCACACTCGAGCCTACATCTGCAGGACAGGAGGGAGGGCTCGGGAGAAGACCCACAACCTTGAGCTGACCTAGTGCGCCCATCAGCCCTCAACCTGCCAGCCCAAAGGACTCGGATTCCTAGGGGTGCTGATTCCTGGGGCCCCTGGCTCAAAGACAGGGACTAATTCAGAGCCCCTGTTTCTGCACTGAAGATGCTGAGGGCTCAGTCTAGCTCTGGGCTCAGAAGCCCCTAGATGATGAAGTGATTCAACAACCTCTGCCTCTCCAGTCTGGCTGGGTAGGGGAGTGAGCCAGGGAGGCTGGACAGATGCCTGCTGGCTGATCCGAGAGTCCTGGCTGCCCAGCCAGCTAAGTGCCAGGCTGCTGCGGCTACTTCCCCTAATGGAGTGGAAACTCCCAGCCTGACACTTCCCTGCTCTGGACCCCCCTGGCTTCATCACACTCTCGAAATATGGCGCATTTCCTTCCCACAAACAGGTCTCCCCAGCCAGGCCCAGCTATCACCCTCTCCGTGCTCCCCCTCAGCCCCACTTCTTCAGGGACCTTAAATACCAGGGCCTGGACCCAGAGCATTGCACAAGCTGTTCTTTCTGGACCGTCTCACCCCACCCCTTTCCATGGCTAACTGTTTACTCTTCACAGGACACCGTCAGCATCACTAAATGTCTTTCCTTTGTGCCCTCCTCCCCTGTCAGAAGCCCCCAGCTCTGTGTCACCTGCTGTCCCCTGTCCCCTTCCCCTCTGGACTGGAAGCCCCTGGGAGTCAGGGCCAGGTCTTCCCCCATCATAGCTGTCCCCTTGGTGGCCGGTTCTGTGTCTGCATGCCGTAGACAGTGTTACCCTGAGTGAACAAATAGTGAGTCACCCTGTGCTTCCAGGAACTCATAAACAGTAAGGTGTTTGTATAAATCACCACAGGGAGCACCTGGGGTTAGCCCAGACGTCACATAACCAAATCAAGCATTTCCAAAATCAGCCGGTCCCTGAACGGGGATGGGGGTCTGCACAGGCACCCGGGGACCCTGAGCCTGCTGCTTCTCCCAGACGGGCAAGGAAAGGAGATGTGGGTGCTGAGCCCGGGTGTGGGGTGCCACCCTCTGCTGGCAGTGCGTTCTCACCTCTGTGGAAGACTCCCACACTGCGCTCTGCAGGGCCACCCAGCCCTGCAGGCAGGGACTCGGCTGGCTGTGCTCCCTCCGCCCAGGACGCTCCCCTGCTCCTGACCTGTAAGATCAGAGACTCACAGAGGGCAGCAGAATGGCTGTGCCAGTGACTCACCCGCCGCTGCCCGCCGGTGACTGAGCCCGGGAAGGCGCCAGCGATCAGCTCGATAGGAGTTTTTCTTCGATTCTCTGAATGAATTGGCCTCCGGCCCAGGCCTGGATATTTCTCCTTTACCCTGCAAATCGTGAGAGAGCCAAAAAGTGTCTTGGGGGAGCAGAGTGTGGATAAGAGGCATGACTTCTGGCCATGACAGCAGCAGTGGTGACACTTGCCTTCTGCGGCCTCCTCTGCCAAAGCAGGCCAGTCTGTGAGGCTGAAACGATACACCATGAGTCTAGTTTCTCCAAGACTGTTGAGTACCAGGCTCTGAAATGCCCGCTTGAGTGCCTCGTGGCTCCTCCATGGTGGGGCTGTGCGAGAGGGAGGAACCCCTGAAACCTGGGGGCACAGGCGGCTGGGGCTGCAAATGCCCCCTTACCTGCTTCTCCAGTTGCGCTTCATTAGCCTTTGGGTCGTGAAACTGGCAGACAGCTGGTTTATTTCCTACCTGCCTATTAATGCAAATGTTCCGTGCCAATTTATCTCTCAGAAGCAGGCATCTGTAGCCTTCCAGCCCCTGCGACATCGGGTCACATTCAACCTCAGCACCCGACATTTCAATCCCCAGAGTGTGTGTGAATGGGGGAGCAGGGAGCAAGCCAGGGACTTCCCAGGTAGGGCTGAGGAGAAGGCATTGCCACCACAGGCCTGCTGGTGAAAGCACAATGCTGGGCCTCACCCCCAGCGCCTCTGATTCCAGGGGTTGGGGTGTTTAACAAGCTCCCGCCTGTGGCTGGCACTGTGGTTGCTGGGGTGCCTACGAAGCTGGACAGTTAGTGCTTCTTTTGACGTAGAAGTGATGGCTTTCGCATCCTGCCTTAGTCCGCTCAACGGCCAACCAAACACCGCACAGTGTGGCTTAAACAATAGAACAGTCCCCCTCGTGGTTCCACCAGCTAGAATCCAAGCCCAGCACCGAGAGTGTTGGTTCCTGCTGAGCCCCTATTCCTGGCAGATTCCACTTTCACTCTCTCATCGCAGTGAAGAGAAAGAGAAAGCGAGCTCCGAGGTTTTTCCTTCTTTTCAGGACGCTATCACGGGACTCCACCTGCAAGACCTCCTCCAGCCCTCATGGCCTTCCCAAAGCTCCTCCAGCTACCATTGTGTTGCTGTTCAGGGTTTCAGCACCAACACATTGAGCCCAAACACCCCTCACTCTCTTACCTCTCTCTCCAGCCCCCATAACTCAAAGAACATTTATAGAGACACAGACTCTTCCAGAATGTTACAAGCCACCAAATACCGGTGGGGGAATGAGCAGAGCACAAGCAGTAATGACACATCGGAGTCTGGGGTTTTCCCTTCCGATGTTGGCGTCACTCCATCTCTTTGGGTCAGTGTGTGGTCCAGTCAAAGGACCACACTTTGTATCTAGGCTGTTCTTCCTTCTTTCAAGAGTAACAGTCCCAATATGCCCAGGACTGAGGGATCAACTGCCACAAGTTGATCCCCCTATAACCCTAGAGGAAACCATTACGCCATAGGTTTAGGCTGTATTCTCAGACTAGTGTGGTTGGGTGTTTTCAGGGTTACAGCGAGCATGGGTACACTTCACTGCAAGCTGGCAGGTCACATTCTTTACCACTTTCTTACTATGTTTGTTTATATTTTAAAAATATATAATCTATAGACATTCTTTCAATATAAGAGATATTAACTCTATGTATTTTCTTTTCTTTTTAAAATTTATTTTATAAGTACTTTTTTTACATTATTATTCATTTTGTACATTTTTGCACCTCAGTTGTAATAACAGTGGACTTCCCACCATCGCTTCACCCATGTGCCATCAATCACCACAGTCTTTAGGTATTTTCTAATTCTAATCATTGTTTGCACTTTGATTTTGCTTGTTGATTTTTCTGCTATGAAACCTTTAATTTGTACCTAGTCAATAGATCTCTACCCTTTCTTTGAGGCTTTCTGAGATTCCTGCCTTGTTTAGAGAGTGCTCCTTCAATCAAGATTTTACAAATAGGCCCCTAAATTCTGTTGTAATATGTCGATATTTTGCTTTGACACAAGTAACTTATTTGCTTAGAATATATCTATATATCGTTTTGGTCTCCTTGTGTTTGTCTTCAAGTTGGATAACCATTCATGTTGGTATAATTTGTTAAATAAATCACTCCTCTAAAATGCCACCATCGTGTTTGAGGTTCCTCTAACTATGCCTCTATTTCTCAGCTCTGTGATCTGTTTCCTTGATATTCTCTAAGTCCCTGTGCCAATACCGTGCTCTGTAGATACTGACAGGTTGGGTCTAAGTTCACAAAACTTGCTCTTCTCTCAATTGCAATTTCTTTCTGTATTATTCTCTGAATATTTGAAATGTGAAACTATTTTAGTCATATAAAATTTAAAATACTATAACCAGTTCTTAGAAGTAAAATTCTAATTATAATTGCCTTAACTGTTACATGAGTTTATATAATAGTCTTACATTTATGTAATAGCTTCTTAAGGACTAACATTTTATGACATGAAGACTTTTCCACACAGAAACAGGCCTTCTGAATCTCCACTTGTATTGTTTTATGTATTTCAAAACATTTTACCTATTTGGGTACCACACCTTTTCCTGTTTAATATAGCCTTTGAAGTTTCATAGTTTTTACTGCTATTTTGAATGAGCTGTTTTTTCCACTTCCTTTCCCAAATGTTTATTGTTATCATAGATCAAAATTCTATATACTTGCCCATCTCCTTTACTAAAATTCTCCCACTAACTTTAATATTATTTTATTAAAGTCTATTGAGTTCTCTAGTCCATTCTTAATCATCTAGAAACAAAGATTGTTTTTGTCTTTTCCAATATTTATTCCATTCGATTCATTTTCCTTTCTCACTATATTAGTTAAGCCCAAAGCTTTGCTGATCAATAGTGAGAACACAGGCACTAAATCTCATTCTTGAATTAATAGAATTGACTTCAGCATTTTTCCACTTAGTAAAATATTTGATCTTGCTTTTTAGTAAATAGTCTTTATCATGTTTAAACTACCCACTCTCTACTTCTAAGTGGAAAAAAGAATATGTGCCTGTCAGATACATGATAGAAATACCAAATATCTATGAAATTGGCTACATAATTTGTGAGGCATAAATCGTATTTCCATTTTCTCTGCAGCGATTTGAACCTCGTAATTTTTTACTGTTAGAAAATTTAAAGCTACAGAAAACGAGGGTCATTTTCAAAACCTCCAAGTCCACTACCTCATGGAGAGAATCCCACCACCAGCCTTGCAGCCCACATGCCCCAAGCATTTCAGACGCCCTGGAAATTTGCTGACCACAAGGCTCAGTACCCCAAAGATGCCCACAAAGTGGACTTCCAGTCCAGTGAGGAGCAGGCAGAAGGTGCAGGGGAGAGAACACAAGCCAGAGAACAGAGGCTGCCAAAGCATAATGTGGCAGACAACGACCAAAGCCTGGCGTTTTCCCGGCTCCCAAGCCGCCTCTGCGTGGCCTCACCTGGTGGTGAGAGAGCAAATCTCTTCTTACAAAGCCACTGATCGCAGCTGAAGGACCCCACCTTCGTGACCTCACCAACTCTTCATTCTCTCCCAAGGTCTCATCTCCAAACATTATTAGACAGGAGCTAGGGATCCCACAAGAGAATTCAGGGGACCACAATGACGCCCCTAGCATGGTAGTTCTGTGGTCAGACTCAGAGCCCACCGTTCGGGGTCTAACTGAGATGCTTTCACGGAGAGATTTGGGGATGGGGATCTAAGAAACGGTCCCACGCTACAGTGAGTGGAGAAAACATTTATCCTCATTGGTGGAAGGACATCCAGCTTCAAATCAAGGTCTTCGGCCTTGATTTGCCAGATCTGCCTCCCTGCCTTCGGGACACAACTCCGAGGGGTGGATTTTCAGCATGTCTTCTTGAATTCCCAGAGCAGGCTAATAATGAGGGGTCACTGGGCTCTGGAGAAGGAGCCGACTGTCCCCAAAACATCTGGGAGGTGCTCATTTCTGGTGCCCTCCTGTGGGATCAGGCTGCCTAATCATCCTTCTCTTCCTGGCTGGTGGGGTGCAGAGTGTTGAAGCTCACATAAACCTTCACTGCAAAGTAATTTATAGTAACTTTCAAGGTTGAGGATAGAGATGAACTGACAAGGAGGGTGTGGTGGACCCATAGAAACCTTTCTAAGACAGGAAAATCAAGTTTAACTAGATTAAAGAATAGGATGAACTGAAATGCAAATAGATTTCATGGCCTCTCTCTGTCTCCTTCACAGAACATGTCTAGGCTTTCTCCACTCCCGTCCAGGCCACCTATCTACTGAATCACCATTAGCCAGCCTCACTAGCTTATCACCTTCCTGCAGCTTCTTTCCTTGCAGATGCCCTAGCTTCTCCCTGGCCCTGTCTACTCTTGATTTAATTTCATGGCTTGTTGCGGTGCTGTGATTTCAGGCAGAGGGAGCATGGAGTGATTTCTACAGCTGCCCCTGTCTCTCTAGCTGCCTGCCTTCCTGTCCACACTCCCACTGACGCTGCCTGGCCCAGGAGACAGGAAGGATGGAGGCCCCGGTCCAGGTCAAGTGAGAGCCTTCACGACCCATCATCTCATATTCTTCTCCAGATTAAAAACAAAGTGGGCTCTTCCGCATGAGTTCAATTCCTGCCTGTCCTGGAGGTGACCACATGGCAGACCTCTCCTGACCCGCCCGCTGCTCCCCTCAGCAGTGTACTTCGTCGATCTGCCTGTCCTGCTCCCCACTCTGTCTCTGGTGAATCCTCTCACCCTCCCCATCTCTGGCCTGTACCCCAGTTCTGTATGAATAATTAAATCTTAAAAAAAAAAAAAGTGATAAGTCTACCTTCGTGAGTGAGAGCAAGAGGCAGAGGCTGGTTCTTGTGCTTCTGCTGGGCTCGGAATAGGCTGGTTCTTGTGCTTCTGCTGGGCTCGGGATTGCTGTTACTGGGGAATTAGAGAGGGTGAGCCAGGCTTTTCTTCTGGGAATCTTTTATCCACCCAGGAGGAGAAGGCTTTTTCTGCCACCACATATTCCTACCCTCCAGGCCCGCCCCAAGTTTCACTTCCCTCTGGAGCTCTCCTGGCTCCAGGTCATGGTGATTCTAGCTTCCTGTGACTACCCACCATTCCTGGTGCTGGGGTCCTGATTTCCTAGTCACATGTCCCAGTCATTCGCTGAATCACTGCATTGCAAACCATCTGCTCAGCACAGCGCCCTTCAGAGTCATCTCTCCTTCACACGCATAAGAAGCTTGTTCCTTTTCTTAAACCACAGAATTTGACTCTGTTGTCTGTGCCACAATGTGTTTATCCATTTGCAGTGAGTTTGCCAAACTGCCACATCTGAGGATCCAATCCCACAAAACGCCTTCACTTCGGACACCATTCACATGTGGGGAGGACCCCCAGGGCCACCCTTACTTTAGACAAACTAGCTATGAATTTGGGAGTCTCCACAATCACCTTCAGGCTCAATAATTTGCTAAAACAACTCACAGATCTCAGGAAAGTGCTATACTTAGAGGTACATTTTTATTATAACAAATTAGAATATGCCAAAGGTCCTGCCACAGAGCAGAGCTGGGAGGTTTCCAAACACACAATTTCCTGGTCCTGGGGGGGCGGGGGAAGTCACCCCTCCTCACCCCTCTACCCCCCAGCATCCATCTGGAGCAAAATGTATCCAGTGCTCACCCAGGAGACACGCCAACTTTCCCTTGGAGTGTTCACTGGGGCTTAATCACTACTACCTACAGGGCTGGTCTTTAATCTCCAGTCCCTTCTAGAACAGATACAGTGTGTCCAAACACCCTTCATCATCACAACACCACATTTTTGGATGGCCAAGGCCCAGACAAAGATGAGTCTGTGAAAAGGATACTCACCTGCCTGGAGACCACTTCTCTGAAGCCAGAGGCAACACCTAGAACTCTCCTCTTGCCACCATTCTCCTGCTAGCAGACACATAAAGTGTTGCCAGGTGGAGCTGTGCACAAGTAAGCTGATGCTGCCTGCCGCAGCACGGTGAATCTCAAAAATATTAGGGCAAGTGCAAGCAGCAGACGCTCAGAACTCCATTTCCGTGAAACTATGGAAAAAGCAAATCTGAGCTAAACTGTGGAGGCGGCAGGATGGGCTGCAGCTGTTGGAGGTGTGAGCCGGTGTATTTTATTATGTGCAGATGAGGCCGCCATCAAGTTTTTATTTAAATGCCAGCTATTTCGCTAAGCACTTTATGATAGGACTATTTTTATGCTCACATACAGATAAGCATAGAAAAGGGAAGTAAGGAAGTAAAGTGACTTTCCCCAAATCTAATCTGGGAAGAGACACTTCTGGCTTTGAACCAGGTCTACCAGGCATATATTTTCAGACACATTGTTATTTTTATAAAATAGGGATTTTTTAAAAGATTTATTTATGCATACAGAAGCGGGCACAGACCAGAGGTGCAGGGGCAGTGAGAGGATTCACCAGAGACAGTGGGGAGCAGAACAGGCAGATCAATGATGTGCACTGCTGAGGGAGCAGCGAGCAGGTCAGGAGCGATCTGCCGGGCCATGTAGTCACCTCCGGGGCTGGGGACTGAACTCACTGAAGCCCCTGCAGCCAGCTTGCAGTGCTGTGCCTGAACCCCCGTTGCACCACCAGGGAGGTCTAAAATAGGGATCTCGCTATGCATGGGGAAAAGACTGAAAAGAAGGACACAGTGTACCCCACCATATGCCCTGCCTTTCCCCATCTCTGATCTTTTGGGGACTTTCAAGATGGGAAGACTGGGGGGAAAAAAGAGAAAAGCCAAGTGCAGCCTTTCTGGAGGGGCTGGCCCAGTCTGGGGGTGCAGGGGTGCCTGATAGACCTGTATGGAATGTGATTTTTTTCCACTTAATGTTTTATGAGAAGTATTTCCTCTATTCTTAGGTGTTATTCTCTCAGCACCCGGTTGGTCGAGCTTCCCCAGCAAGGAGAGAGAAAGGTTTCAAGTTTTACGAAGTGTCTGTGACCTGCCGCTCACTGCAGATGCTGCTGCCGCAGCTTTTCCTGCTCAGGCGTCTCCCTGCAAGCTGGCATGCTTGTGTCTCCTACATCTGGCCCTAAAGGAGGCCAGACTCACAGGCACAAGTCCTTTAGCACGTTTATGCAGCTCTGAAGGGTCAAATAGGAAATGCTTCACACCAGTTTATACACACACACACACTGATGTGCATGCACAGATATATGTGTGTCCGTATATATAATAGTTATATAGCTCATGAATTTAAATATTTTCCAAGAACATAACCTTTAAAGGCTGCAAGCCTCCCAGGATGTAGATGTGTGCCATGATTTATTTAACCAACTTCCCATTTTTTATTTTTGCCCATTGTCACTCTATTTGGCACAATATACATCCAGTACCACTTGTGCGAGTTAGCGCTTTCTCCTGTGCCCGGGATCATTATTTCATCATTCCTGGCCTACCCATCTAAATATTTCTTCAGGCTAGCTGTCCCTTACGTTCCCACACTTCGCTCACCACATTAAATTGGGGCTCTCTCTACCTATCTCTCAAAAGTTAAAAAATCAGAATCATAAATAATGCTGCTATGGATAATGCTGAGCACTAAACTTAGCGTGAAATTTCTCAGGAAAAGTGTCCATGGGAGTAAGTTTGGGGGAAGGCAGGTCTTGAAGCTGACACCCCGAGCCCATGTGCTAGGGTGAGCAGCTTACTGGTTTGCACCTTACAGATCCACATGATCCATTCTTGGTCACCCGGGCAGACCGGAGTCTCACCAAGAGATTGCTGGCTTAAGAAAGACACAAACACACACACACACAAAGAAAGACACACACACTGCCACCACAAAGACAAATCACAGAAGTGTGTCCAGTTTCAGTTTTCATTTTCCTTCGGGTAATACAACAGCATTGTTGTATGACAACGAATGGAATAAATGGGTGGGTTTCAGATTCTCTTTTGGGCTCAGACAACAGTGAGGAGGGACTGAGGTGAGGGTGGTAAGGATAAGCTGTACAACAGGGTCCTGACCCAGTGGAGTATAGGAGCACCCCACCGTCAGAGCACCCCACCCTGAGGCCACCAGGTGTGCGTGTGTGTGCGCATGAGGCTGTGTGCAGATGTCGTGTGAGCACTCAGCCCACATCCCAGAGCATCGAAATGAAACAAACAAGCAAAAACCATGGGCCCAGGGCCCCCAAGCCAAGCAGCTCCTTTCATCACCATGGAAGGAGAAAGTGTAAGATGAGAGGCAGTGAATATTCGGGGGCTCTCCCTCCTCGAGGCAGATGCCAGGGGGCAGAAGATGTTTCTCTCCTGGCCCTTCCATTCCTGGCCCTTCCATTTCTGGTTCAGCAAATTTCTGCAAGGCTATCACCCAGGGAAGGTTTCCTCTCCTGGAAGAACACATTCCTATCCTTTGCCCATTTTTCTATTGTGCTGTCTTTATCTTACAGGCTTGTAGGCATTATTTATATATTCTGAGCAAACTTTGTCAACAACACACACAGCTAGTATATTATCCCAGTCTTTGAGTGGTCTTTTATTCTGAGCTTATGATGAAATGGAAACATATCAAAACTGAAGTTTTTCATCTCATTTGTCAAATGCTTTATCAGTTCTTCCCTTTAAGGGGCCCTGCGACCCCACTTTCCCCTAACATGTCTTGCAGCAACTGCAGCACTTCACTGACCGGCCTCTGCTCAGCCCTGGGGACGGCCAGGTGCTGTCGCTCCTGACTGGTGCCCGGCTCAGCAGCCGGCTCCTGCCAACAGGAGTCTTGGACACCTCTGACTTGCCAGCGTTCTGCTGAATGATTTACAGGCCATGAATTACTTTAATCCTGACAACAGCCTCACAAGGTAAATTCTTTCTGTTTTACAGATAAGAAACTGAGGTTTGGAGAGCTTGAAAGATTTATGCAAGGTCAACTAGCTGGGCTAGAAGAGAATGTGACTCTGGATGCAGTGAGCGGGCTCAGAGCCACCGCTGAAAAGAGATTCAAAAAATATGAAATGAGTGAATGAAGACATGAGGCTTGGATGAGGGCCGGGAGAGAGAGCTGGCCGTGAGAGCTATTTCAAAGGAAAAATCTGCACACAAAGCTTTGGTGTCTGCATCGCGGGAGGGAGTCAGCACCCCAGAAGGCCTCCACATGACCCCACTAAAGGAGGGATGTAGTGTGGCCGGAAGCTGACAGGAGACAAGATGCAAATCTATTTCTGGGTCTGATGTGGAAGATGTGATAAAAAGCTCAGAAGTGACTCAGAAACGCAGGAAGAAGGCGGCTGGAGGAGAAAGCCATAGCCGGGCTGACGTTTTCCTCAAGGTCAAGCAGTTAAAACACACATTTTTATCCAGAACAGGTTTTTGAGGAACCAAAATTATTACAACAGTACCCAAGAATATTCTACACCTTGATTATTGAGAAGAGAATCTAGATCATGAGGGTGATGTGAGGGCGTGAGTTCACTTCCGCCCCGCCAGCCCTCCTCCTCTGCCCCTCTCCCCCATTCGCAGATCCGGACACTGGCGGGAAAGGTGCATAATCTTGAAGCTGCGGGCCCTGCTGGGTGCACTGGCTGCAGCCCCAGCCTCTGAGTCTAATGGCAGCTCTCCCAGTAGAGAGGCTCCTCCCCACACACTCTGGCATAGACCAAATCACAGGCTTTTACAGACTTTTGCCTTGTCCTGCAGCCAGTCACCTAGAAATGCTCTCTGAGGGAGGTAAAAAAAGGTATATGCAGCCCTCCCTGGTGGTGCAATGGGTTAGGACGCAGCACTGCAAGTTG
>NW_004567131.1:26730660-26738962 GCF_000260355.1 Condylura cristata
TCCCCTCAGCAGTGTATTTCATCGATCTGCCTGTTCTGCTCCCCACTCTGTCTCTGGTGAAGCCTCTCACCACCCCTGTACTTCTGGCTTATACCCCAGTTCTGTATGCATAGATGAATATATCTTTAAAAATAAATAAATAAATAAATAAAACAAAGGAAGAATTGCTATTAAAACAAAAAAGGGTGTATGCAAGACTTCACCAGGTTCATCTCTCATGCAAAATGCAAACCGTTTACAAGAGATAAAGAGGAAAGGAGAAGAAAAGAATTTATTCTCATGAAATAAACAGAAGAGGAAGGAGAAGGGGGATAATCTTATTTGCTCATTACTGGAGTTGCCAGGCAGCAGAATGAAATGCTGCCAGCAGCGACCGACCTCCTGCCAGCACCGGCCTCAGCAGACTGGGAAGGCGAGTCCGGTCAGCCATCTTAGGGGCCCTGCAGCTAAGCTCCTGGCTGTGATTTCACAAATCACAGTAAAAAGTGTGGATCTGGGGTGGCCCGCTCTAACTTCTGGGGATTTAACTAATAAGGTAAAGTGCATTCCTCTTGACCAGAACTGCGAAGACGGGTGGGGAGAGTGGAAGCAGGAGGTCCAGGAAGAAGCAGCCGGGTGTCCCTAGAATCCAGAGGAGGGGTAGACCGCCTGTGTTGGGAGGAAAGGCCAGCACCTGGTAAGTTTCTTGGAAATAAAAGGTTTGCTTTGCAAAAAGAGAAAGAAATCGAAGGAAATGGGGGAGGGAGGGAGAGGAGGAGTGGGAGAAGGGAAGAAGGAAACAGCTCAGTTCAATAGGACCATTTCTAAAAAGACAGAGGTCCAGCACTGCACTAGGTGGTTGGTCACCTTAGCGAGTGTGAGCTGTAAGGGGTAACGTCCTCTCCTAACCTAGAGCATGGGGCCAAGTACCCTTCTGAAGTCCACTTACAAAACTGAAGCTAGACAGCCTTCCTCACAGTCCTGAGTCTCCAATGGCTTCATGTCCTAATGAGGTTAGGCACCTTTCCACTTACTCATTGGTTATCTCAGAATTCTTTTGTGAAACACTGGTATCTTCTGTCCAGTTTGCTACTGCTTTTTCTTACTGGCTTCAAGGACTTATATAATGTGGAGACCTGTTCTCTGGTGGTTCTTTGCTGCACCCATCTCTAGTACGGCTTCCTGGCTTTTCACTCTTTTGATGATGTCTTTGGTGATACCTATCAGGCCTGTCCACTATGAACTCTTCATGTCCTCCTCGGACCATTGACTGTGCTGCTTCTAGTCTCTGTTTTCCACATGTGGTTTCAGCTGTCCCCTCCACGTGGTGCCTCCTAACTCTGTCTCCATATGAAAGTCTCTCCCACATATGAAAGTCCTGGACACATCACGTCCACTGCCCATTGAACGTCTCTATCCTCATATCCCACAAACAGCCCCAAATCAATTTATTCCAAACCAGACTCAACCTATCTTTCTCTCCAAGTCCACCGTCTACCCTGCTTCCACCCTCACACCTGTATTTCTTATCTCCATGACAGGCACCATCACCCACCAATCACAAAGCCAGTAACTCATGAAATTACCATAACACCGTTTTCCTTTTGCAGGAATAACATTTTTCTGATTTGATACCTTAAATCTTGCTCCATATCTCCATTGCCAGAATGTGAGTTCCACAGAATATGAGTTCTACGAGATCAGGGGTCTTGTCCGGCTTGTTTACCAGTGTGCTATCAGTACAGGGCAGTGGGCAAGAGCATGGATTCTGGAGTATCCAGAATCTTCCTCAGTTCAAATCCTGGCTCTGTCTTTATACATCTTCTCCAATTTCCCAGCTTGTAAAATTCAGGTGATCGTGGTACCCAGGTATTCATAGAGTTGTGGCAATAATTAAATCAGCTCATGCACATATAGTCCTCAGAGCAGGGCATATGACCAGCACCCAGTAAGCATGGACTCAATATTATATCCTGCCTCCTTTATAGTGTTTGGCTCATAAAAGCATAAAAAATGATTGGCTCCAATCAGTGAATGTCACGGCTCTATATTATACTCTTCCTGTCTTTGCTTGGGCAATAACAATAGCTTCCCAACTGGCTTCTTTCCTGCAACTGCCCAATGCTTATGCCCCTCATTCTACACACTGCTGTTAGAATTACACCTCCAATACACGTGCATGAAGGTGTGACGTCATTGAATCACTTTACAGCTTCCTCCATCCACAAGCTGCAACAGCATCTCAACTCAGGACAGCACCTGCATCCACGCCCACCTCACTCATCTGCACTTCATTCCACCCACCACACTAGCGGCCACTTCCCTACCTTCTCCACAGCTCACTGCAAGTTGTCCCCTGGCCGGAATACCCTCCCTCTGTCCTGTCCTGCTGATAGGTTGTGGCATAACTGTTTACTAGCCACTAGGACATCATGAAGTCCTGGGGGCAGGGGTTTGCAGGGTACCCATGTATGTTCTTGTGGCACCAACTGACTTATAGTCTAAGCATTTTGTGTACACTTCCATCTTCCCCACTGGGCTATGAGCTCTTCATACTGAAAGTCGCTTCTTGTTCAGCTTCATATTCCTGTCAGGCAACACAGGCCTGTAGTAGAAACTTACTATATAGTTGTTGAATGCATGCTTAGTTTTAAGAAGTAACTAATAAAGCTTGGTATTTGCATTTCCTTGAGTATTGTTTTGGTTGTTGCCTTGTAAAATTAAATAGTCACTAATGCTCGAGTTTACAAGCTTATTGAATTCTAATGATGTCCTTTAAAGTGAAAATTTATTCATTCATTCACCAGCAAATACTCTTGTCAGATACTGAATTAAAAGTGGTGAGCAGCTCCATCGTGCTCCTCCCCTCATGAGGCTTACAGCCTTTGAGGGCTATGAAGTAGAGTCTGACCTTGGGCCGGTGAGCACATTCATATATTATCACAAACAGAGGTGCGCGTCGTAAAGAAAAAGAACAAGATATCGGTCTTCATGATGGCACAATGGGTTAAAGCACAGCACTGCAAGCGAGCCACAGAAGCTTCAGTGCGAGTTGAATTTGATCCCCAGCCCTGGAGGTGACCCACATGGAGCGTCAGACCTCTCCTGACCTGCCTGCTGCTCCCCTCAGCAGTGTACTTCGTCAGTCGGCCTGTTCTGCTCCCCACTCTGTCTCTGGTGAATCCTCTCACCGCCCTGTGAACTGGCCTGTACCCCAGTTCTGTATGCACAAATAAATAAATCTTTAAAAGAAAGAAAAAGAACAAGATGCAAAGAGACAAAATAACAGGAAGAGTCTGGTTTAGGAGCGGGATTAGGGAACTTCTCTTTGAAGAAGCAGCGTCTTCAAGGGGAAACCACAGGACGTGTAAGATTGAAGCATGCAAAGTCATATCCCCAGGATTTGGGGCATTCCAGAGGAGCCCCTAAGAGAGTGAAAGGCAGTTGGAAAGGAGGGATCCTGAAAGGAGGAGACAGGTATGGCCAAACCTGGAGTGATCAAGGCCTTGGTTCAGAATCTGGACTTCATTCTCAGCGCATAGGAAGGAAGCACTGGGGCTTCAGAAGGGAAGCAAGAGGCAGCCTGAAAGAGAACTCTGCCTGTGAGGTCTGAGTGCGCTACTCTGGATGCTAGAGGACAAAAGGCCAGTGACAGCCCCTCTGGCCCTGAGGCTTGGATCTCTGTCCCTCCTCTGGCCCACTGAGAGAGATCATGGAAGCTCCCTCAGAGGGCCACGCTTGAGAAGAAGCCAGCTCTGCTCTCCAGACAGAAGCTGTCATCTCCCTCGGTGACCACATCTGTTGAAAGAAGAGTCAAGTAGACAGGACCGACTGTCCTTCCAAGCGGCACATAGCCCCTGGAACCGGGGACTGAATCTGTATCCGAAGCCAAGGACTGTCCAGAGAGAGGGTTTTGGATGTCCCTGCAAGTCAGTAACAGGCCTGGAATGTTCCCTGTCCCCTACATAACCACGGCACCCCTGCTCCTGCCATATGCAAGGCCCACACTGTCTCGCCAAATGCACCTGTGTAGCAGGTGGACGTCACGTAGCGAGCTCTCCCAACATGTGCGTGGCTCCACTGCAGCGAGGGGGCTTGGACTGGCCCCAGCAAGGCACAACTGGACACTGGGGCTCCCAGTCCTCAGCACTCCTCGGGTGCCCTCTGGACCCTGCTTTCTCTACCCCTGCACAGAGCCAGAGTATAAGCACACACACACACACACACACACTGTGGGCTTGGGGTTGAGTGAGGCGCCTTTACAGAGCTTCATGCTGCCCTTTCACCTACTCGAGGCCACCTGTCACTTGCACTTCAAGCTGCCAACCAAGAGAGGAGCAGAGAAGGCCATAATGACACCCCTGTGCTGTAATTAAGAGCGAGGCTTTGTTTAGCACATCACCCCCTCCTGGTGGGTCCGAATGCCAAGCTCGTGGACCAGGGAGTGGGAGGGTCAGATGCTCCGGTTACACCCTGAGCTGCTGCGGACAGCTTGCATGGGAGGGGGCTCATCCAATGGCACAATCTGTACCCCCGCCTGCCACCCCCCACCCCGTTTTACTCAAGCCAAAGCGTATCTGTCCTTGAACTGGATTTCACCCCAGACAACCTCCTTTTCTCATAAAGTCGCCTCTCTTTCACCCTTTGTCAGACAGAATTGGATCAAGGTGGAGAGAGCCTGATTTTAAATAAGTTGAACAAGTTTTAAATTTTCTAGCCACAACTTTGATATACTATTTGCGGTTTAGTTTTGGCTAATGCTTCCAGGTTTCTTTTTTTTTTTTTCTTTTGGCTTGGACTAATGAACTTTTTTCCAGAAATAGAGGGCTTTTGTCATTCTGGACATTCATGGACAACACTGAGGACTATTGCTTCTTTTGCACACACTGGAATGTTGAAAAAGACTCTTCTAAGCCCACACACCCCAAGGTATTTGCTACCATAGATGTGGTGGAATAAAAATTAACAGGGGGGATCAGAAGAGTGATCCCCAGGAAACGGTCCAGAAAAAGGGAGGTTCCAGGTTCCCTGCCCCATCCAAGGAAGGAAGATGAACAGAGAGGCAGGGGGCCTGGAGGAGGCCCGTGGAGCCAGCTGCTTGTTGGCTTTGGACTGGTTGAAGCAGATGTGGGTGAGAGGCCTGTGGGGAGGTGAAAAATGGCAGCTTTTATCTTGGTTTTGATTTTGCCCCTTCTGTCCCGGACACGTTGGATCTTCTGCCCCTTTCCTATGGGTTCCCACTGGGAGACGCCTTCGCCCTGAGGCAACCTCTTGGGCCTCAGTGTTCCTGCCAAGGTTGGGTCCCTTTGGGTGCTTAATTTGGAAACTACTCTTTCCATTTTCTGTGTCGCACACTGAGGTATTACAGTTCCTTTCCATTAAAGGTCTTACACGCTAGAGTATGTTTTGTCTTGATGCAGCAGATGGCAGAACCTATTTAGAACAGGCAGGTTTGGGGGGCTCTGGAGTGTACAGGTCTCTGGGGAGCAGTTTCTTTTGCCACGTCCCTTTTCCTGAAAATCCCAACAACAGTGGAGGTGGAGGGGGGAAAAGAAAAGAAAAGGAGATAAGACCGGGCAGAAAGAAGTCTGCTCAAAAGATTTGCCTTCCCTTGAGATCTCCAGAACTTCCCCTCTACACGGCCCCCACCGCCCTCCAACTCCCCACCTTCCCCCGCCACCCCCACCCCCTCACACACACACACAGCCTGGACTCTAAAAAGACCTCCAACTACTAACTTGTGGTCTGCAGTAGCTCAAGAAGCACGTCCGTGGGAGTCAGCATCCGGCCGAGTCCCTCTTTTGCCAGCTTCTGGCAGTGCCTCGGACAATTACTCCAGGTCTTGCGCCCAGGTTTCCTCCTCTGCAAGATGTGAAGAGGCAGGGGAGGAGCAATGCTAGCCTGGATGTCCACCATGATCCTGGGGAGTCCACAGAGCTGCAGCTCTGATCCTCCTCCTTGCACACGTCACCCACACCATCCATGCCTTCAGAGCCATCTCCTCCTCCTTGGAGCCAGGGAGCCCCAAGAACCTAGCCTTCCGCCCCCCCAACCCCCCCACCCCCCCAAACCCACGCTGGGCTCTTTCATTCTTGGGTTTCACCTAAGGTCCTTTCCTGCACACTCAGCCACTTCGTGATCTTCCCAAGCATTGGGGCACACTGGGGATATGTGCTCGTGATCATTAAAACGATTAATAATGATTAAAAGCAAAGAGCTGTGGTAGCTGATCTGTTGCTGCCACCCGACCCCCATCTAGATCGAGGACACAAGTGTGTTCTAGATGTGACTCATGTTTGAACCAGGAATGTTTATAAACAGCAGGTGACCCGCCGTGACCACCCATCTGCTCAGGTGGGGGCTCAGAGCAAAGACTTCTCAAAGAAGCAGGACTTCTGCCTCGAGGCCGCGGCCTGGTGATTCCGCCCCAGCCTCAGGCTTGGGACTAGACACCAGCAAAGTCTCTCCAGGCGAGTTACAGGTGCGCACTCACTTGCCGGGAGACAGAGAGGGGACAGACAGGCGGGTGGTCGGCTAGATGGACAGATGGTAGAGAGACAGACCACAGAGACGCTGGAGAGCTACAGCCCCTACTGATTCTGGGGAAGTCGAACCCACACACCCTCCTCGACCCCCAGAGCAGCGTCCAGCACCTGCAGACAGTGCAGGACACACAGGCACAGTGATGGATGACGGGCGACCACTCAGGCCCTCCACCCCCCAGGGCCCTGCATGAAGGTCCCAGATGACTCGACCCGGCCCTCGGGGTGGGGGCTGTGGGAGGAGAGCGGGCAGCTGGGGCCCAGACGCCTCTCCCACCTCCAAGGGCCAGGAACTGACGGCTGCCCCTTTGCGCTCACAGCAAAGATGGGAACGGGCAGCCGGGAGCCCCGCACTGCCCGGGAAGACCCCACTGCGAGCCGGTGGCGGTGACCCTGCTGGGGAGTGCGCACTGGGCTGAGTGAGGAGGGGAGAGGCTGGGAGAGAATCTGGAGAGGGCGTGTCCCTGAGGGTAATTCTCTAAGGGAGCGTGTGGAAGCCTCCCTTCCCGAGCTGGCTGGACACTGCAGACTGCAAAGCCCCCACGAGAATACGTGGTTCAGGGTCCAGGAGGGCGCCCAGAAAGGCCGTTCATCAGCACCCCAGCCGATTCGCACACAGAGGGCCCCCTGCTCCCTCCCGAGTGGAGGCCGCTGGGCCTCACGCGCTGGGGACGAGGGAGCCCGGCGCCCTGCCCCGGCGCCCACAGGCCAGAGAGAGGAGGACAGAAAGCGGGGAGAGGGTGGCCTGGCCAGGCAGAAGGCGAGTCTGCTGGGACGGGGCAGACAGTGCCCAGCCGCTGCCCCGGGAGGGCCGGCCCAGCTTGGGAGGGCAGGGAGGGAAAACCTGACCCCAGCGGGACCTTCCCTGCCAGGGCGTCGGTCTGGGCGGCACTCCCTGTCCTCTGCCCGCCGGTGAAGGGACGGGGTCGAGTGGCCGCGTGAGCGGGCCCGGAGGCGCCCACCCATCCTTCCTACTGTCTGAGTGTTACCGAACGCCGGTCTCGGTTTCCCTCAGCCAATAAAAGGAAACCGAGTTTGAGGGAAAGGAAAGTGGCTTTATGTGTCCACACACGAGGAGGGCAGCGGGCGTCCACCGGCCTGCGCTTTGGCAAGTTACAGGGCTACTTACACAATTTCAAAAGCAAAGGGGAGGAGGGCGAGCGTCCCCAAAGGGGAGGGAGTAAAAGTGAGTGCTGGGAGGAGACCAGAGGGCACCAGCCTTTCTTTACACAAAGACAAACAAATGGGGAATCAGCGAGAGTGATGGGAGGGGCAGGGGCAGCACCGGGAGGAGAGGAGTCGGCTCAGCAAGCTTTCCCGCCTTTTGCTTTTGTTTGGGATTCCTTTCTTGACCCTAACCTGTCACGGAAGAGGAACTGCAAGGAGAACAACTCACAATCAATTAGAGCTCTGGGAAAACCAACTCTGTCATAAGTTTGTCAAGGAGGCAAATTCGCCAAGCTGATGTGAGAGCCATCCGCTGCATCATGAGCAGGGCCACGGACCCGCCTCCGCGCCGAAGCTCCGGTGACACACGCGCCCTCCTGGCCTTGTCACCGCGCCTCGGCCCCACCCTCACGTCCACGCTGGCGCGCCCTCGCCCACTCCCTTCCCCGCCGCCTCCCGGCCTGCGCGGCCTCCTCTCCCGAGAAGCGAGGCGGCGCCTCCTCACGCCTCCCCTCCCCGCGGGGACCCGGCTGGCGGGCCGCAGCACGCCTCCGTCTCCATCTGTCACTCTAACTGCCCGCTGTTGCTCCTAAGTGTCCCTGCCCTGCTGGCCG
>NW_004567131.1:26739062-26784766 GCF_000260355.1 Condylura cristata
AAGGCAAGCTGAGGCCAGCTTCCCGGGACTCGGCAGAGCGGGGATCCGGAGTCGCCGCCACCGGACTGCCGAGAAGGTTGGCGCCTCCTCTGGCCGGGCTGGGGTGTGTTGGGCTACTTCCCCTCTTCTCCCCCGCGGGGTCACCCCTCTGCGCTGCAAGCTTTCAGCCCCTTGGGTTGGGAGGTAAACAGGAGGAGGGACTGAAGCGGAGGAGTTCCTTGGCGCGGGGATGGGAGGAGCGCCTTGAGGACTACTCGAGCCCGCGGGACTCAGGAAATCTCGCTGTGAGGAAATGGCTTGCAGCTCTGTCTTGGAACCAGTCTTGTCAGATTTTCACCTTTTCATGTTCGTGCCCAACTGGGAAGAGGCAGGTGGCTTCACTCTCTTTCTGGGAAGAAGTCGGCCACGTCCAGCAGTGCCATGTACATCCTAGAAAGTTATTGAACCCCCCAACAAAAGGTCTTGAGCCCCCACTTTAGCAACAGTTAGGATAGGCAACAGCTCCAGAGAAGCGTTGTTGGCCATTATGTTTAAAAAAAAAAAAAAAAAAAAAGCCAGTGAGGGTAAGAGCACAATGGCAACTCTTGGAAAAACCACAGCTGGAATGAGGTTTCTAAGGGGTGATGGTGTCTGTCTTGGGTGAGGAGTGCCACCCCCGAAAGGCTGCTGAGGTCATGCTGGGTGGGAGCCCATGGGGCTTTCTCCTTGCAGCGAGTTAGCGAGGAACACACCTACCCAGCACGCATCTGGACCTCAGTGACCCCTAGGTGCTGGTGACCGACAGCCCTTTCACTGCTGCGGGGCTGGGACACCGCGCGCACCTGCAATGCTGTCCTCTCCCTCAGTGCCTGGAAGGGAGCAGCGGTGACTCCCGGAAAGTTCCTGGGAGCAAACCAGCGTGTGGTCTGACCACTTCTCTCTGGCTGTGTTTACTCAAAGGGGCCGACCTCTGGTAAGCTTGTTCAGGAGCTGCCAGAGCCCTGAATTGCTTTACCTTTGTTCTTGTGAGAAGTGACAGGGACCAGGAACTTATTAGTGAGCCAGGCACAGCCACTCAGGAAAGCCCTAGGACAGGCCCTGGCTAATCCCTCAGTTTTGGGGGTGGGGGAGGGGCGGCGGGGAGGAGAGGAGTTTCTTAAAGGAGGCACCCAGGCAGAAACCAGTGGCCCAAACTAGTGTATGTTAACAGTCAGTGTGGCCCCACCGTCGCGGTCAGCCTCTTTTGGACATCCAACCTAAATGATGCTTCGGAATCTTTCCCTTGGGCATGGTCACTGGGAGCAGAGCAAGAAACTTGGGTTCTGTTGTCTGAATACGAAGCCTATCCTGCCAGGGTGTTTTTGTTTTTGTTTTTTGAGGAAGGAAGTCTTCTGAGGAAGCTGTGTCTAGCAACACAGAACCTTCTTGGCTTATTTCCTTGCATCAGGAACTTTGACTTGGCTGAATGTTGAAAGCAGAACAGCCTTACTTGTTTGTCTCTGCAAGTTCACAGACTCAGCAAGAGAGCACTGGGATACATGGTTATGGAGGCCACAAGTGTCTCTCTTAGTTTTATGGGAAAGAATGCAAAGAGATGCAGCCCATCTCAAACTGGGGTGATTCCGGTCAAACTGGGATGGTTCCGGTGCTGGTTTTACAGCCCCAGGTAGGGCACTTCCTACAGTGTGCTTGGCTCTGTGGAACCAACTCAAGTTTGAGGATTTCTTCCTGTCCTTCAGAAGCTTCCAGGGTTAGGTGGGGAGATAAACCCAGCACCTGTGAACAAGTTCACCTGAGTGTGAACTTGTGTGGTGTCATCTGCAAGTTCAAGGAAGATAGCCAGGGTGAGCTGGCAAATGCAGAGAGGGCATCTGGGAGCTATTTGGTCTTCAGCTGGATTTAGAAACCATAGTCAAGGAGCAGGCGAGGGAGGGGGTCGGAGACCCAAGGATTGTGTAAGCTGGGACTAAGCAGAGACACACCCACCCACTAGACACAGCCCAGATTCCCCACGGCTCTCTCCACGCCCCCTACACCCCTCTCCCAACAGTGCCCCATTCTCATGGACCTTCCAATCAGGTTCATATTAACCTCAAGCTAAAAAGCCAAAATGAGAGGCAATCAAACATTCATTTGGAATTAAGAATTGCAATTCAGGGTATGCAGTTTCAGTGCCTGCAAACAGAGCCCAACTTGGGGGGCTTAATGAAGATAAAGGAGGAAGATGAGCTGAGTGGTTAAAGAAAATAGTTTCTTAACTGATTATTTAATTATTTTAATTTTTAGTTGATTAGTTGTTAATCAGTTTCAACTAACCTTTGCTACACATCGCTGGTTCCAAAGTCTGTTGGCAAGCAGTCTGTCCTCATCCGTTTTTATGATCAAAATGCTCTCCTGCTGGGCTCTCAAACCACAGAGATTCTTGACACAATTGCTATTTGGCCTGGGGTCAAACAAAAAAGGCAGCTTTTCCATCAACACAACTCTGACCCTATTTTAAAATGGCTCCGTTGAGAGTGTGTTTTCCCACGTTGCGGCTGCTCTCCCGTGCCCAGAGTGCCCTGTTGAGGAATCCTGTATCGTGGTAAAGAAGCATCACAAATGGCATCTCCACCAATAAAGTCTTCTCTGGCAAATCCCTGCCAGTCTTCAGGCAGAGCTGGAGAGTCCTTTGCCTGCCATGGCTCCGTGCACCAACCTCTGTTGAAACTCTGACACCCCGTATTGTCCATTTGCATCAAAAGGTCTTGGCCCCACCCCTGAGGTGGGCATCCCTGCCCCAGCCACCTCCTGAGCAAGAGTTGGGGTCTGGTGCATACATAGCAGGCAGTTGGGAAATGATTCTTGGGTAAATTCACCCATGTTGGGACACAGTGAATGCCTCCCTGTGAGGCTTTCGCCTGCTTAAGTGTCACTATTGGGAATCGAGCTTGGATACATTTGATGCCAACTTCCAGAGGCCTTGGAATGTCATGTACCGGCAGTTCTCAAACACTTAGCAGCCCCCACTGCCATCAGAGTAGAATGCCAGGGGCTTCTCGATCCCCCAGAGATCCTCTCCAGCCTGCCCTTCCTCCAGCTCCTGCCCTGAACTCACACTTCAACTGGCCCGGCTGCCGCAGCATCAGCAGGGCTCCCTGGCCTGGGCTCCCTTGACCCTGCCGTTGGGCAGCCTCTGCCAGGAATGCCCACCCCTCTACTAGCTTACCCCTCCTGATCCTAACACTGTGTCTGTACCCCTGCGTGTCAAGGTCCCCTTAAGCTGGGTCTTCATTTCCTCCATGCGCTGCACACATTCTCTGGCCACAAGTTGTAAACTGTCCTGCTAAAAAAGAGAAGGGGGAAGGTCAAACAAGAGTAGATGGGAAGGGGGTGAACTCAAGGGCACTGCCAGGGCCTCCCTGATGGCACAAAAGGTTAAGTCTCAGCACTATGAAGCTCTCACCAGCCACTGCAGCACAAGTTCAATCCCCAGCCAGAGAGGCGACCCACATGACACAGTAGACCTCCCCTGACCCACCCACTACTCCCCTCAGCAGTATATTTCAGTGGATCTGCCTGTTCTGCTTCCCTCTGTCTCTCGTGACTCCTCTCACCGGCCCTTCACCTCTGGCCTGCACCCCCAGCTCTTATATGCATAAATAAATAAATCTTAAAAAAAAAAAATAGGTGGGTCCCATTGGCAAGCCAGATGATCAGAGGCCAATAATGGGAGTGGAGATACTGGCTGCAGTTTTTAGACCTCATGTGTGAGGAATTTTGGCCTTGAAAAGAAGGAGAGGTTTTCTCTCAGCAAGAAGGGCGGGGTGGTCACATCAAGAGATCTTGTGGCTTGTTTTAGAGTACAAGAACTCTGACCCTGCTTGAATGCAGGAGGGGAAGAATCCGTGTATAACTAAGGAGTGTTGACAAATGCCCTTAAATTGCTTTGGTTGCATTTCACTTAAGCCCTCGCCCCCTATAAATGCCCATAGGGCTGTCATTGGGACATTTCCAAAGTATTGCTCAGTCAGAGACAGGGTGCCACAATGCCCCTGGCCATAGTCAGCTTGCTCCAAATGCCCTCGCTTCCCTTCATACTGGTGCTGACCAGGCATTTTCTCATTTGCTCTGCACAAATTAAAGCTCCCATAATAATAGCAAATACAGAAACATCATTCACTTAATTTTATTGTTGGAGATTTTGTCTCACCAGGCTGGCAAGACTAGAAACCACCGAGTTGTGCCGCAATCTTCTGATTTTATGCCATGTCCAGACCTGGGGGCTGAGAGGGAGGTGACGCTGCTCCCCAGTCTGGTGCACACTTTTGATTCTTGTCCCAGCCTCCGTGGTCCCTGCTGATCTCTGCCAGAGTCCTCTCCCTGGAACCCACAAACATTTCCCCTTTCTGTTCTTGAGCGCCTTTTTGCTTTTCTCCTACCAACCCTCTCCGCTCTGTACCTCCTGCAAAAGCTGGATCGAAGGCTCCGTCCGGGGAATCAGCCAGAAGATCCAGCAAGTATTGCTGGGTATAGCCCTGCACCTACCTGACCCGGGGCTGCAGTATCAGGAAAGCGGCAGAGCTGGCAGAACACAGGGCGAGGTGGACATACAGGAGGGGGAATAGTTTCCCCTCTCAAGGTATTATCCAGCCACCAAGCCATGCTGGCTGAGAGTACTGCTTACGTACAGGGGGAGGTTGCTGTTGAAGGCCCAGATATGTATCTTATCGATTAACTTTATTGATCCAGTGTTTTGGTGCACGAATTATATTAAATTCCACTGGAGATCTCTAAGATCCTCTTTAACAGACCCGCAAATTTCTAAAAGGGAGGGTGGGTGTTCTACTCCAGGGAAGGCTGTGCCTTGGTCTGTGACTTCTGTCATGGTCCTCAGCAAGTTCCATCTGATAATTTTCTACTTTACAGGGATTAAAAAAGCCTCAGCTCACACTCGCCATGATGCATATTCAGTAAGGGACAAAGACAGTTAAAGGTGTCAAGGACTCCCAGATGGCAAAACCCAGGTTTCCCCTCTCCCGCCTGGGGCTTTGGCCGATGTCAGGCATCCTGGCCTGCCAGCGACAGCAAGTGGAGCCAGGTTCTCACTGACTCTGCGCCACCCAGAATGGAGCGCGGTTACTCCGGGCAGCCTGGCCAGGGCACACTCCCGGCTCAGTGAGCCTCCCTGATGGCCGGACGCTGGGCACCTAGGGGAACCCGTGCTTCCTGCTGGGGGCTTTAGTCCTAGCCCTCACCTGTCAGTGAAGCTCACAAGCCCTGGGGTGCTGCCCCGAACCCCCCTTCCTCTGAGCCCCAGGACACTCCTCCAGGCCTCACTAGCCTCCCTTCCGCCCTTCCATGGAACTTGGGGTCTCTCCAGCTGCAAGGTCTGAGGAAGTTTCTCTTGTTGCTTCTGCTGCCCAGCAGAGACTCCAGATCCCTCGCTGGTCAGTCCTCAAGCATGTCAGATCTCTCCTCGTCACATTTCCATTTTCGTGTCTAACAGATCACAGCCGAATGTAGTTTCCCTTCCCTTTGCTTATTGCTCCCCAGCTATTTCCAATTTACATGACAATCCTGGTGATTTTTTTTTTTTTTTCTGCTCTTAGCAGACTGATTGTCTGGGTTCTGACTTCAGAGGATGCAACTGCAGGCTTCCAGCACCCTGCTCTGGCCCTGGCTTTATGCTGGCCCATCTTTCTGCTAATTTGCTTTGCCTATCAACATGCCAGGTTGAGCTCTGTTACATCCAGGGAGACTGTGAGAGCTTCTTGTGTTAATTTTCTAATTGAGATTATTGATGCTGCCTGAGCCTGAAGACAGGTAGAGATGTTCAGTTCTATTGGGAGCTATTTTTCCCCCCAAGGATTTAAAATGTGTTGTGCTAGTTGTTAGTATTTCATAATCATCAGATCAAATTATTTCTTTCAATCGGACACTTTAGAACGATGTGCTAAAGAGTAAATAATAAGCAGACAGAAGAAGCAGCTGAACCTAAATCTCTTGAGTTTTCAGCATTCCTGGCTTTAGAATATCAATGCCTCTGGGTGCCATTGTTTTGTGGTTTGGAGGGACCGCCACCTGAAGATCTTAAAAGATATTAAAGAAAATAGAGAGCTTTTACATAAGAGAACCCTGATCCCCCAGTGGAATGATAAATTCCATTTCCTCCTCTCACTGTTCCCCTCATTGTTTTCTAAGAGGAATGTTTCTGATGAGATACAGTTGGATAAATGATGTCTGTCTACTTAAGCAAGCAAGAAATATTAGAGGATTATGCAGCAACAACTGGATCCTCTGGCGTGGCCACTGGAGTGTCCTCAGAGGCCACCAAGGATGCCCGGGGGAGGGGTCTGCAGCTATTATTGTTGCTGCCCCACAGATGATTAAGCCGAAGCTCCCACAAGTTGAGCTCAAGGTTATACATCTATTAAACTGGGAAGCTGGGCTTTTGAATCCAGCTACAAACTTAGTTGTCATTTTGGTATTTCATTAAAAAATCAGAATTGTGTACACTGCAAAACAGAGACAACCTCAAAGGTGTCTGGGGATGGAGAGGGATAATTCCTCTAAAGAGCATGCTCAGGAAGAAATCACCAGCCTGTTTGGAAATGCAAAAGAGAGCCTGCTCCCTCTGCCTTAGAATGGCCGCCTGGCAGGAGCGCCTGTGTAAGCTCTAAAGGTAAACAAGCTATAGAAGCCAACCCGTGGGGCTCAGCTTAGAGCAGCCTGGGTTCCCACCTGGGTCCCCACGGTCAGCTCAGTCTGGCCAACAGCTCTCCGCTAATTTTTCCCCTGGAGCGCTTCCCTTTGTGCGCCCCCTGCTGGTCTCCTGGAGAAGCGCCTGTCCTGGAACCAGAGAAATTAGGAGCAAGCTCCTTTTCCTTTGCTCCAGGAAATGACCAGCCCAGCTCCACCTCTTCAGAAGTTCTGCTTCACCTTTCAGAACTGAAAAGAATTGAGGTGGGGGAATGAGGATGTTGAGTGTATGTACTCAGAAGTACTCAAAAGTAATCATGTAGCATCTTGGTAGTATTTCATTCTCAGAATTAGGCAGCCTGAGTAGTGAGCAGTGAGGTAAGTAAGTATCCTAAGTGCCCAGCAAACCAGCAGCATCAGAATCACCTATATCTCCTACCCCAGACCTGCTGAAGCTGCACCTGCATTTTAGTAAGATCTCCAAGTGCCTCCTGTTCAAGCAGACTTGGAATCTCTGGATCTGGTTTGCAGTATATTCAGCTGGATTCAAGTCCTAGTGCCACAATGTAGTAGAGTGGTAACCATAAGCAAGGGTTTAGCCTCACTTTTCACTAGGATTGCATCAAAAGTTAAAGAAGACGCCCCTCGCTGCACCTCCCAAAGCTGAAGTCAAGGCAAAGGCTTTGAAGGCCAAGACGGCAGTGCTGAAGAGCATGCTTGGCCACTAGTAAAAGAAGATCGTGCATTGCCCACTTTCCCATGTCTCAAGACACGGCGGCTCTGGAGGCAGCCCAATTGTCTCGGAAGAACACCACTGGGAGACACCAGCCTGACCACCGTGCCAGCATCCAGCTCCCCCTGACCACAGAGTCAGCCATGAAGATAAAAAAGCAACTTGTGTTCATCGTAGACATCAAGGCCAACAAGCACCAGCTCAAACAGGCTGTGACATTGACATGACCAACGTCAAGCCCTGATCAGACATGATGGAAAGAAGGTGTATGTTCTGCTGCTCCTGAATCCTTCCAAGGACCCCAGGTCTAGGATTAGGAGGCTGCCAAGGACTCACTGTCAAGCCAGGGAGTGGACGGTGCCCTGAAGCACCGTCCATTCCCTGTGGTGGGGACACCAGGTCCTTAATTCCCCTAAGCTTACCTGACCGGCCCTGTCCAGGCAATTAGGTCAAAAAATGGAATCTTCTCTGCTAATGGCTAGGATTAAAGCTGAGTGAATTCAACTCAAATGAAGGGAATAGTAGCCCTTCTCCCTCAGACCTCATTATCTAAATTAACAGGCTTGACAAGAGTGTTGAGGCCTATATTGATTGTGCCATTCTCATCACCCCCAAGATACAAGTCAACACAGCCTTAGTACTAAAAGCCCAATACACAACAGTCTCTGAACTGTCTTACCAGCCCTTCTTCCTCCAAGAGCGTAGTAATGTTTCTGAGGGGTCCTTTAGGCCAGTTTCTCCAAGCATGGCCAGAGAAGCACTTGGCTCAGAGTACCTCAGAGTACCTGGGGTATGGGCATAAAATGCAAACACTTGTTATAGGGAAGGAAAATGTTGTTAGACACTGTTGGGAAGACAGGCAGGAGCCAATCATGTGACCTGAGTCACATTTTCCATAGAGCACTCTGCGGTTCTGAGAATTGAGGGTGGGACCAGAAATACGAGCGGCCCAGTCAAGAGATGTGGTAGCTAGGAATGGGATTGGCTTGGGTGACTGATATATTTTAATTAAACCAAGCAAAACTGATTGTGGGAAATGATATAAAGTTTCCAGTTTTTCTGAGCTGCACTGTGTTTGGAGTAAAGATGGATGGATGGATATGGCCTGGTGACCTGGACAGATTAGAGGGAGAAAGGTCCATGGATTTATTTCCTACTGTAGCTGAGGCCTCTGTGGGCTAGGCACAGGGGTCCTTTCCTAGAGTAGGGAAATGTGTCCCGTTCTTTTGTTTTCTCCAACTTCCTTGGCAAATCTTGAATAGATACATGCATGAGCCAATGAATGGACAGAGTTATTATTAATGAATGTTATACATGAAACATTCCTAAAGTGCTTAGATAGAAAGAGAGAGAATAGCTCTGTCTACATGGTCTTTCTGCCAATAGCCACATCACTACAGCCAGAAGAACATGGGGTTCAAGAGAGCAGAGTCTAGAGGAACCCTCCAAGTTCTTAGATGCCAGTGTCTTCATTCTCCCTTCTTCCCCATAGGAGCATGGGAGATCACCTTGACCTTCTCTTAGGAGTGGTGCTCATAACCAGCCATGGGCTTGGGCTTTCTCCCTGCTCCTCCAATGACCGGATAGCCTTGTACCGTTTCTGCAACCTCACCCAGGTCCCCCAAGTCCTCAACACCACTGAGAACCTCCTGCTAAGCTTCAACTATATCAAGACAGTCACAGCCACTTCATTCCCCTTCCTGAAGCAGCTGCTGCTGCTGGAACTTGGGACTCAGTTTACCCCCTTGACTATTGACAAAGAAGCCTTCAGAAACCTCCCCAATCTTAGAATCTTAGACCTGGGCAAAAGTCAGATAGACTTCTTACATCCAGATGCTTTTCAGGGACTGCCCCATCTGTTTGAACTGAGATTATTTGCCTGTGGTTTCTCCGATGCTCTGTTAAGAGATGGTTATTTCAGAAACCTGCAGTCTTTGATGCACCTGGACCTGTCCAAGAATCAGATTCATAACCTTTACCTTCATCCTTCATTCTGGGAATTGAATTCCTTGCAGTCCCTTGATTTTTCTCTCAACCAAATAACCACTGTGTGTGAACATGAGCTCAGGCCTCTTCAAGGGAAAACACTCTCCTTTTTCAACCTTGCTTCTAATAGCCTCTACAGAGACTTCATGGACTGGAGGAAATGTATGAACCCATTCAGAAATATAAGCCTGGAAACCTTAGATGTTTCCAGCAATGGCTGGACCATAGGCACCACAAGAAACTTTAGCCATGCCATCAGCGGAAGCAAAGTGTCCTCTTTGGTTCTTAGCTACCACGTTATGGGTTCTGGGTTTGGATTCCAAAACATCAGAGATCCTGACCAGAACACATTTGCAGGCCTGGCCGGAAGCTCGGTAATACACCTGGACCTTTCACATGGGTTCATCTTCTCCCTGAACTCCCGAGTCTTTGAGGCCTTCAGAGAGTTGAAGCTCTTGAACCTTGCCCACAACAAGATAAACAGGATTGGGAATGAAGCATTTTATGGACTCAACAGCCTCCAAGTTCTCAATATCTCATACAACCTCCTGGGGGAACTTTATAATTCTAATTTCTATGGACTACCTGAGGTAACCTACATTGATCTGCAAAAGAACCACATTGGAATCATCCAGGACAAAACATTCAGATTCCTGGGGAAATTAAGCACCTTGGATCTCCGGGATAATGCTCTTAAAATGATTCATTTTCTTCCAAGCATATCTACTATCTTGCTGGGTGGCAATAATCTGGTAACTTTGCCAACTATCACATTTACAGCCAACTTCATCCACTTAGCAGAGAACAGGCTGGAAACTCTGGATGATCTCTATGTCCTTTTACAGATGCGTGGCCTCCAGATTCTCATTTTAAATCAAAATCGCTTTTCCTCTTGCCACCAACAACTTGCCCCTTCAGAGAATCTCCACTTGGAACAGCTTTTCCTTGGAGAAAATATGTTGCAACTTGCCTGGGAAACTGGGTTCTGTTGGGATGTTTTTAAGGGCCTTTCTCGTCTCCAAGTCTTGTATTTGAATAGCAACTACTTGAGTTTCCTTCCACCAGGCATATTTAGCCACCTGACTGCATTAAGGAAGCTCATCCTCAACTCCAACAGGCTGACGGTTCTTTCTCCCGGTGACTTACCTGCCACGTTAGAGGTCCTTGATATATCGAGAAACCAACTTCTGTCTCCTGATCCTGATTTATTTGCATCACTTAGTTTCCTGGACATAACTCATAACAGCTTCATCTGTGAGTGTGAACTTAGCAGTTTCATCAGTTGGCTCAATCAAACCAATGTCACTCTCGTGGGGTCTCCTAAAAACCTCTACTGCGTGTACCCCAGCTCAGTCTCTGGGGCATCCCTCTATGCTTTTTCAACAGAAGATTGTGATGAAGAGGAATTCTTTAAGTCTCTAAAGTTTTTCCTTTTCTCCTTCCTCACTGCCACATTGACTGTCTTCCTCACGGCTACCATTACAGTCACGAAGTTTCGAGGGTTTTGTTTCATCTGCTATAAGACAGTCCAGAAACTCGTACTCAAGGACCTGACTGAGGAGAGAGCATCTGACACGTACCAGTACGATGCCTATTTGTGCTTCAGTAGCAAAGACTTCGAGTGGGTGCAGAACGCTTTGCTAAAATACCTGGATACTCAGTACGGGAACCACAACAGATTTGACCTGTGCTTTGAAGAAAGAGACTTTGTCCCAGGGGAGAACCACCTCATCAACATCCACGATGCCGTGTGGCACAGCAGAAAGGTCGTCTGTATTGTGAGCAGACACTTCCTTCGAGATGGCTGGTGCCTGGAAGCCTTCACTCACGCCCAGAGCAGGTGTGTGGCAGACCTCAGCAACGCCCTCATCGTCGTGGTGGTCGGGTCCCTGTCCCACTACCAGCTGATGAAACATCCGGCCATGCGAGGGTTTGTACAGAAGCAGCAGTACTTGAGGTGGCCTGAGGATCTCCAGGATGTTGACTGGTTTCTCAGTAAACTCTCTCAGCACATACTGAGGAAAGAAAAGGGAAGGAAGAAAGACAATAACATCCCCTTGCAAACTGTCTCCACCATCTCCTAGTTAGAGGGACAGGTCTCTCCTTCCCTCACGCCATAAGTAACTCTTCACATTGGACTTGCGCTAAGCTACCATTTTGGGTGTTTCCCAGAGTTTTATTTTCTTGATGAAAACAACATAAATCTCTTGGTTTTCATAGTAACACAGTGTTTTTTCTCTCTGACCATCAAATGGCAGTAATAGGTCTACAAAATTGCAAGTGTCTCCCGAGGTCCCTACTCTCCATTGATTTCCTTTCAGACCAAATAATACTGTTCTCTCCTGGGCACTGACTCCTGTTCATTGATCCCTGTCCTCGGAAAGTCACCTTGAGAGCAGTTACAGGCGGTCTTCAGTTTGGGAAGGGGCTGGCCAAAGCTCCTGGGCTTGGTAGAGTAACGCTAAGAAAATGGACAGAAGAAAGTGTCCTACGTCCACCCTGGACAACCACTCGGTGCAGGGCTCAGTCCCAAGGACCAGACCTGGCCCCACAGGAGCCAGGATGAGAATAACAAAGGCTCTCCCGGCCATGCAGCTCTTCCTGCTCTTCCGGCAGCCCCACCAGGTCTCATCCTGGGGGCCACCAATGTGGTTCCACGCACAGAACCTTTATTTCTCCCTGGCATTCAAGACCCGCCATGATTCATCACCACCATATTTCAGCTTTATTTCCTTTCACTCCTTGTGTGTCAGCCACACAGGCCATTGTGACCTGGGGTCTCTTCACACCCTCACTAGCCTCTGTTCTCCTCTGTGAGTACAATGATCTCTACCTCATGCAGCCACTGTGAAAATTAAGTTGATTAAGGATCTCAGGGCTTCTCAGGTCTTTTCCTTAGTCTCCCCAAAAGCCCCTATGGGTACACATACCAGGGGCCTTCTGGAAGCCATCGAAATTTCTTTGAAGTTGTATTTTTTTAATCATAAAAATAAAACATGTATTTTGCATTCCATTTCACTTTTTGTTTTGATTTTAATATGGAAATGTGTTCTGTAAAAATATAAGAAAATTTCAGGGCCCTCCCTGGTGGTGCAGTGAGTTAAAGCAGGTTAAAGCCGCTTCCACATGAGTTCAATTCCTTCCTGCCCCAGAGGTGACCACATGGCGCTGCAGACCTCTCCTGACCCGCCCGCTGCTCCCCTCAGCAGTGTACTTCGTCGACCTGCCTGTTCTGCTCCCCACTCTGTCTCTGGTGAAGCCTCTCGCCACCCCTGAGCCTCTGACCTGTACCCCAGTTCTGTATGCACAAGTAAATAAATCTTTTTAAAAAAAAAAAATATATATATATATATAAGAAAATTTCAAACAGGAAGGCATGCCAAAATTACCATGTGGTTCATATATGGCCTCCCCCAAATCCATAGGCCCAGAGGCTTCTCTGTGAGGGCCTCACCTCAGTCTGGGATGAGACCCCAAAATGCCACTCCCTTCTGCTTGCTAGGTCTCAAATCCTTACTATACACACACACACACACACACACACACACACACACACACACACCCCTTACACCCACAGCACACAGTTGTACACACACTTCACATACAGACACTCTGTTCTTACCCAGCTCCTGGGCCCTCTCTGGTCCGTGAGCCTGAGCTCGCTCTGTACCCTCTTTATTCTATAGTATTGCCTGATGTGAGAATACCGGCGCTGTCCTTAGGCACAGCACATGCGCACACACACACCCTACGCTTTCCTTCTGGGCTCTTCTCCCATCTCTGCACATTCACCTCCACCTCATGTTTTTTCAGCTGAACCCCCAAGCCTTCTGGGATACCCCCCAAGCCAAAACCCCTTTGTATAAACTCAGCATTTTTTTCTTTTAAAATAAGCACCTGTGACTTCCTGCCATCCTGCTTCCCACCCTCTGGACTGAGCGCCGTGGGGCAAGACGCCCTCGCTGGCTAGAGCAGATCACATATGGTTTGATCACATATGGCGGTTGCGGGAGTTTCCTGCCCACACATGTTCTGCCCCCCTCTAACTCCTTCTCCCCATCCCACCTCCATCTGCCTGGCAAACTCCCCAACACGACCGTCCTTTCCTTGTAATCCTACAGATTTCTGTCACTGGGATGTGACATTGTGTTGTGCCAATGTGTGTGGATGTGCAGAGACCTAGACTGTGAGTCCCTCTGGCAGAGACATGTCTTGTTCTCCTCTGACTCCTACGGATCTGAGGCTTGGACCACAGGATGTGCTTAATAAATGCCTGGTGAGTGCATGAAGTGCTTGGTGAAGCCCACCTCTCGTGTCCACACCTGCTGCTAGTGGGTGCCCCTGAGATAAACTTCAGGTATGCGGGAGGGGCCATCCACACAGTGCTGAGGGGGAGGGTGAAAACCCACTGGCTCTCGAAAACCCACTGGGCATCATCTCAAGTGACAGAGCACGGTATGGAGTTCCTGGGTAGGGAGCGAGAAGGGGAAGGGGGTGGGTGGGGCAGGGAGCCAGGTGAAGCAGGTTCTCTTCAACATCATACTGAGATGTATAGCAAAACAAAACAGCAACTAAGTATCAGGAAACTGTCTAACCACAGTTCCAACAGCTGCAGAAAGCACTCTGCTTCAGAGTTGCCTGCTCACCTGCCAGGTCCCTGTGGTTCTCCCTAGGGTACATGAGCCTGGGACACTGGCAAAGTCTCCCACCAAACCTCCCTTAAGAGCAGATTTCCTAAAGGAAAGGAGAACCCCGGTCCTGCCTGGGGGTGGGAGAGATGTTATGCCAGGTACCTCCCGGCGTGAGGTAACCATCACCGTGACTATTTTCCAAACCCAACTTGTACTGTAAAATGACAAGTGCATTGATAGGGACAACAAAGTGGAGTATAAGTAACTCTTGACAAGTGAAAGGCTTCAATCCCACAGCCTTTTCTGAGCCCTTATTTAAAAAACAGCAGGAATTTTCCTAATGAAACACACAGAGCTACTCCTGATATGTCCATACAGTTTGTGGGGTCCTGTCCAAAGCACCACTCTGCTGTGTTGAATGCAACATGCCACTCTGATTTTTTCCAAAATATTTCTAGCACAGACCCAACTTTCTGAATTTTTTTTCACTTGTCTCTTTATCACTAGGCCCAGCAGTTGGGCTGCTTTTCCAGGCTACTTTTCCAAGCACCACTTGACAAGAGTTGCAGCATAGATGGCAAGAGAAAAAAAGACTAGCAACGCCGTGTTGGGTGTGGAGGCTGTATTCAAGTTGTCAGCAGTTCAAGGTCAGGCCTCAGCTAAATGATAAACTCCAGTTAGCCCAGTGCTTGGGGATCACTCCTGAAAACAGGGACTATGACAATTCCATCTGAGCCTGGCAAGAGCTTGCTGTGGTTGAAAAAGACTGTTATGGAAAATCTAGAATATTGTTGGAGCTGTTAAAACCTTCAAAAAGAAACTCGCTCATCACCCTAAATACAATTGACTTGGAATTTATTTTCAACCACATCTACAGTGAATAATACCTTAATGTTGATATCATGTAAGTAATCATGACTGAAAGTTTGCAATGATGATCTAACTATTGAGGTGATAGAATAGGAAGTACACATATACCTCCAATAAATGCTCATCTACCACAATATAAAATCATTATAACGTGTCTAGAACGCTAAATCAAAACACAGCAGAGTGTATATTTAGAAATATGGGAATTTGACAAGAAAGAACTAGACAAATTAGTTGTTCTTCCAGTGTGAACACCTGGAAAGACTATTTTTAAAATTTTTTTAAAGTCACTGGAGAACTACAAGGTAGTAAGGAGGACCAAGATCCAAGCGAAGAAGGAAATCAAGAGAGAGGAATGTCTTTAGATTAAAACCTACTCATCAAAAAATAAAAATCAATGAGCAAATTACAGCATGTCAAAATACTACATATAGCTAAAGAGGAGGGGTGCAAAACAACAAGAAAAGGACAGAACAAAAGTGGACAAGATACTTAACTTCACAAATGGTTATCCAAGGTCCAACAAATGTGAGAATATAGCCAGCCTCCTCTCGTCACCTGGGACAGGCACGTTCAAACCACATCACTGCACCACTACACAAGCCCACATGCATTCACTTTTATACCACGCATGGCGCCTTGACTCCACACTTAGTTCCCAGCAGTCTCCTTCTTCTTGACCAAGTAGTCAAGAGTCATGGCATAATGGGAGTTGTAGTCTCTGGGCCTGGGATCTCTTGGGCGTGGAGCTGGGGTGGAGTCCATAGAACACCAGCGGATGGAGTTCATTCAGGACATACTGGCTCCCAACAGTTCTATTTTTAGAAATTTCAAAAAGACAAAACTCATCAATGGTAATGAGGATAAGGGTTACCCTTGGAGAGATGGATGGGGGGTGTGGAATGCTGTTTAAGTCCATTTCTTGACCTAGATGATGATCACATGGATGTGTGTGATGGAGGATAAGAATAAGGAAACTGGAAAGGAGGCACTATAGGACCTGAAAGCACCAACAAAGAGAATCAACATTATTATACAGGTGAAGGATGTTTATCATGTTTTGCTCTATTTTATTTTTCTTAAGATCAAAGAAACTTTTAATCTGTTTACTTAGTGATTAAATATTTTATTCCTCCATGGTCTCAATAGCTTCCATTTAGACAGAACTTTTAAGAAATTAAACTTTTTTATTCTGCATACAATCCCAGGGAATGAGCTAAGTTTGCTGGGTCCCCTCAGGCACAGTGGGGCACAAGAGAGCTCTATTCCCAAAACCCGGGAGACCTGATCCAGCAGGCTGGAAATCGTGATTCTTTTTCCATGTGTAGGCTCCTGTTTGTCTGTCTCCTCCCCAGAAAAGTCACCTCAGGGAGACATGAGAAAAGTCAATGACATCATGTCTTATGAAGCAGGTGTTTTGGCTGAGAGGAGCCTTGGCCATTTTTCTGCTGACTTGGGTTTGCTGCTCAAGCAAAAACCTCACTGCCTAACATTTGTTAATGGAGGGGGGAAAAGATAGTCTCAGAAACAATTACATAAAGAGTTTACTAGATAAGCAAAGTGAGGATTTGAACCAAGAAGCAGCCCAACAGATTTTACTCTGAGGAGTGTTCCAAATAGTAAGTCTGAGTTCAGTGTCTGTAGCCAGGAACTTGAGTCATTAACACCAGTAACTATTCTTGATACCAGGAGCAACTCGCATCCCCTCTGGACACCCCTGCACAGGTGCAAGCTGGGGTGCCCTTTGTGAAGTCATCCATCTGAAGGCACTGAAGTGTCTTCAGGCAGTAGATCAGTAGATTTTTACAAAGATGGAGCCTGTGAAGGTGGCTTGTTTGCCCTCGTCCCCACCAACCACGGCCCAGTCCCCAGGAAATTCTACATTATGTTCACACACTTGAGGCCACTCATGTTTTTTTCTAGTGGTCTTGATCACTGTTGCGCTCCCCAGCTCTTTTCCCGGCTGCTGTTGTGTTATAGGAACAAGGTCTTCCAGGTTATGCCGAGTAGGGAGGACATTGTGAACATATATCACTAGTGTAGTGTTTCTGACCATGCTGCTGCAGGAGAAAACAAGAGAACGGGAGCACTTGCAGAGAGGGGGGAGACTCACCACTTGTCCTTTAAAGACTTCCAGTGCTTTGGCATGAAGATGGAAAAGCTACTGGAGGGGTCACCAGTTGATGACGGTGTCCCATTGTGGCTAACTCTGCAGGACCTCAAGTGCACCTGTCTGCCCTGGCTAATGCTGTGCATGGGTGAGCACACTCCCCAGTAAGACAAGTCAGCAGAGCACAGTGCACTCTGTCCTGCAAACTTTGTATCAAGTGGAAGCTACAAGAAGCCCCAGGTCCGGTACAAACATGCACCCCCACCCTTTGGTCCAGCACATTTCCTGGGCACATTTCCCGTTTTTCCCTGCACCTACAGACTCTATATATACCCATGGACAGTCCTAACGAATAGACGTCTTACTTCAGACCCCAGGTTCCTGCTTCAGTTTCTTTTTCCCGTCTCCGAATCTTCTACATGCAGGTGACTAGCGAACGTAGCGGTCAGCGCACCCTTTGGTGGGTTTGCAAGATCCCCTCTATCCTTGCTCAGGACACAGCCCCAGTGACGGCTCTCCAGAGACAGTCAGAGCAAATGCCCTGGGGTTGGCACCGAAAGTGGTGATTTCAGAGCAACAGATCAGTGTAACAGTGGTTCCCTGGGGGTTCTCAGCCTTGGGCCCACAGCACAGCCACCTGGGGAAGCTTTTTAAAACTAGCCACACCCTGGCCCCACACCTAATAGATTACGTCAATCCTGGAGGTAGAGCTGGGCATGTTCACACATTTCCCCAGGCGGTTCTCACGCTGGGCTGGACGGTGCCCACAGGTCCCAGGTTTAGTGCATGCTGCAGACTGACTGCCCTGGGGTGCTCAGTGCAGGGCCCCGGCCTGGGCTTTGCAAGCTACCGAGGGACCCAGCATGCCCTGGGGGTGGCATCACCCCTGGATGCTCCTTCACCCCCTGCTTCCTCCTCCCCTGGGTTTTTACCCAAACCCGTCACATGGTCCCTCAACTTAAACCTCAGCTTAAAATCTACAAATCAGAACTTTTTGCTCTGAGGATACAATTCAGAATCCTGAGAGGTGCCTATGGTACCAACCAGCCTCCTGCAGGGGTGCCCAGAGGTATCGTGGCGGGGAGCCCTGTACCCAGCCTCCCCTGATGTTATGGTGACAGGCCACAGGGCAGGGGGCGGAGGGTGACACTCAAGGCAAAAGCAGCAGGTGAGCTGTGCCCTGAGTCCTCGGGAGCAAATCCACACAGATTCTGAGGAGGCAGACCCCTCTGTGGCAGTCACCACCCTATGCGAGATCGTTCTGGAGCCTGGTTGTTCCCCACACACCTGTGGACGACCTGAGAGCAGGCGGGCTGCTTCTGTCTGCTTCACCTCAAAGGTCAGCCGTGTGGGATACACATACATGTCAAGGGCAGGACAGGGGCACTCGGGGCTGGGGTGTGGCATGGACTGAGCAGGCTGGTGCAGCAGAGGAGAGAGACTCCGGAGAGAGGGGAGTGCCCTGATGAGGGGCAGCTAAGGGGCACTAACAGGTGTCCCCAGGAGCCTGCCTGGGACAAGTGGAAGCGGGCCAGAGTGGGCAGGGGAAGAGACATCCAGGAACGATCACCCTCTGTGCAGAGGCCTCTTGCCACACAAGGCCAAAAGGGCACTTGAACTTGAAAGAAACAGAAGCCAGATACAAACAGGATGATGCTCCAGACTGCCCCGAGCTGGCTTCCCGGGTCCCCACACTGAGGCTGGCGTGCATGTAGACGGCTGCCTGGCTGCACACGGCAGATTTGTTATTGGCTGAACTGACTTCTTGTTTATGTGTTTTGGAGAAACTTTCTTCATCCTTATTTTCAGAGAATACAGTGTGTGTGTGCGCATGTGAGCTTGTGTATGTAACTTCAGCATATTCAAAGTTTCAGCTGGCCAAAGTAAGCAACGCAGTTTCAGATCCGTAATGGAAAGAAATACTCACTTCTTGGAACGTCGTGGGGAATGTCGTGGCTGTGGCTGGACCAGGCCGGCCATGGCTCTGTTACATGTTTTATGTGTATCAGGCAGCAGCGTGATTGACATTATAGTGAACGCTGGAGGAATTCTTTTTCCCAGCAGAACCATCCTTACTAATTGCACTTAACTTCCATGGAAAAGTTTTTCCTTGAAGTGTTCCACAATCTGAGTCAGTCTGGGAGGGAAACTTTTGGAGGAAAAAGTGAGCTAAAATTGCTTCAACTGTTTTTTGATTGATGGGATGTTGGAAAACACACACATACACTTTCTTCTTTAAAAGAGAAGAAAAAACACTGACCTATTTTTACACTAGCCCAACTCACTGAACGGTGGAGCTGTAAACTACAAACTTGGCAAGGCTGGGGCTGACATCTTTGAAGAGGCAAACCCAGCTGGCTCAAAGCAAAAAAGGCCACAGACATCACAAAAGTTTAAAATCCTGCTTCTGAGCCTATAGAGAAAATATTGCTACCCAGAATTTCAGCAAGTCTCGTTATAGGAGCCCCACTAAAACACGTCAGGGATGTTGCCAACTGCCATTTCTTTTCATTAAAAACAAGCCTTAAAAAAAAAAAAAAAGACAAAGAAGCAGGAAGCAAAGCAACATTTATCACCCTGAAGCACAGTGGGAAAGTGACAAGTTCCGAAGTCTGACTTCAAAGATCTCAGCTCCTGCAGACATCTTAGCAGGCTCTGGAGACAATTGCAGGAGTTTTCTGGACTGATGTGGGTATTTTAAACCTGCACTGGAAGGCACAAATAGTAAAATCCCAGGCACTGGGGCACTGAACCGAGCCCTTGAAAGGAGTAAGGGGGCCAGCAGGTTTGATCCTCCAAAGGCACCTAAAATTTCAGACACGAAAGATTTCCCACTGAAAACCCCTCACCTCTGTGCAAGGCCAAACTGTGACCCAGCGAGCTGGCAAGAGTCGGACTGACCTGGCTAGTCTGCAGAGGTGTGCTAGCCCCCAGGTGTGGGGCTGGAGGATTTCCTCTGAGGTTTAGGGTCACCTAAGGAGCCAGAAGTAAACAGGGCATGGGGTTTGGAAACTGAGCACCCAGTTCAGAGCCCAAGTCTCAGCCTTTCCTTATAGGAGGTTGGGAGACCTGGCATGTGACCTGTGCTCCATGGACACACTCCCCAGTCCCCAGGGGCCCGGCTCTGTGCTGCTGCTCTGCGCACCTCAGCCAGCCCTAACTTCTTTGGGCCTCAGTTTTTTTACCTGTAAAATGGAAATGATGATGATGATGACACCTGCTTAATCTAATAAACAACCACTGGCTCTCTCACTCTCAGTATTGGGGATCAACTAATAAATATGCAGAAGAGTTTGTAAGCTGTAAAGGACTATACAAATGCTATTATGTTACTTTTGTTATTATTATGTGTTACATGAAAGTGTCTAAAACACACAAAATACACATTGAATTGTGTAAAAATATACATTTGACATCATATTCCCAGTGGTGTAATATCACCCAGAGCTGGTTCTCTCTCTCCTCAGGCTGGAGCAGGGCTTCTCACCACCTGGTTTGAATATGGCACCCCAAAGTCATGCCCCCCCATTGCCAGAGCTCTCAGCAGTGCCAAAACACCACTGCAGCAAAAGATTAAAATCTTGCTATTTATTGGTTGTTAGCCCACTAGCAATACCACCGTCCTGGTGTTAGGGGAAAGGAGATCCTGAATGAATGCTACAGATACAGTTTTCGTGGACTCCACCCCCACGGGAACTGCAAATCCCATCATCACCAAGGGAGGGACTGCTGGGCCCTGAGGGTTGGATGGAGTTAAGTAGCCATGTTGGATATAAAACCAGACATGTGCACTTTGGAGGTCTCTTGGCGTTTTGCTGGCTTTCAGCCTGCTATTGGGGTTCCAGGTCAGCGAACTGGCAGGACACATTAACCAATTCCCCTGAGCTATTAATTTCCCTTTCTCTTGTAAAGAAACCCGTTTTGTGTGTTGCCTGCAGTTGAGTCTTATTATAAGTCCCTTTAAGTGCACGGGCGAGGACCCACACAGCCAGGCAATCCAATTCACATTGGGGTTGCCCTGCAACACTGGCAACCAGAAGCTCTCTAGCCTTGATTTCCTGGAACAGCCTCAAAGACTATCCCGCCCCACACCAGGCATCTCTCCCACTGCCCTTCCCGCCTTTGCAATGTCCTCTGGCTCCAGGCCACAGCATGGCCCTGGCCCAGCTCGGAGTTCTTCCTGCCCAGGGTCCAGACAGCCTGATAGCCTCCTGCCTGGGTAACTCAACCTCAGAGGAAGATGTGAACTGGTTATTCTCTTATTCTCAGAACTGTTACCATCCATCTCCCACACATTGTCCCTGAAACCGTTATCATCCCTTTCAAACACAATTGATTGCATGGGAAAAGAGTTTCAGAGACCTCAGGCAAATTCCATTTCTTTGGTGCTTAAAGAAGAGCCCTGGTTTAGATGACCCAAGGGTGCCAGAAGCCCCAGCCTCTCCTTGCCTGAGCCAGGCAAGAGATCAGAGAGAGCAGTCTCCATGGCTCTTGTTAAATACAGACCTCTTCGAGGAATGTCCAAACCCCCAGGGCATGGTCAACATTTCTGAGAAGCAGAAATCTAAAGAGGGCCTTGGAGTGAGTCAGCCCCAAACCAAGGAAGTCCAGTGTCCACTTAGGCCTTGGGTGTGCACACCCAACACTGCTTTGATGCTGACAGAGGCACAGAAGATGGGCCCAACCTTCCAGAGGTCTACCGCCTGTAAAAGCACATGTTGAGCACCTGCTGTATACAGGGTGGTGCCTTAAGCACCTCGAGGGAGGACTGAGTAAGAAACAGAACTGACTCCTGTCTGTGCCAGGTTCTGACATTGTAAGCTGCACTCCAGAACCAGCTAGAGAGGTGATTCTAACATCCAGTGAGGTGGCGGCAGAGAGGCTATCTATTGACTAAAATTCTGTAAATGAATGAAGCATGCTTAGGTGTGCATGGAGTATGAGCTGGTCCTTGAAGGTCTTCGAGGGAGCTAGATTTGTTGGGGCTCCCCTAGGCTCCCTCAGCAGTGCTACCCCGACCTTGGCCCACCTGGGTATCTTCTCATTGCTTTCCTGACACAAATCTAACTCTAATCTAAGGATGAATAAAGTAATCCTAAGGATTTTCTGAGGAGACAAAAGAGAAGTTTTTCTCACATCCCAAACAGCAAAACCTTTCCACCCAGTCCTTTGTACCCCATGACTCTGATCTTCATCCAAGTATCTGTTGTTACAGCAGCTGCCTCATCCATCCTGACAACCCACGTGCCCCCCACATCCCCTCACTCGTCTCCAAGCTCCCAAGCAGCCTCCTTTTCAGAATCCCATCCCCTTTAGCTTTCATATTCCATTTAGCCAAAGAGGCCCAGTGCCTGCCAGAGCAGAACTATATGTTATGGCCGATGCAGCCCCACAGCATTCCCGTGTTTAAGTCCTAGTGGCTGGCTCCTCAAAGGTGACCTTACTTGCAGGCAGGTTCTCAGAAAGACACATTTACAGGAGGTTATTATGGTGCACCCTGATCCAATGACTGGCGTCCTTATAAAGAGCAGACATGTGCAGACAGGGAGAGGACCATGTGTGGAGACGAACCAAGGAGAGGACCCAGGACAGACTCTCACTCATGGTCTGCACAAAAACCAGCCCTGCCCACACCCTCCCAGCCCTCAGAAGAACAACCCCTAGACACCTCGATCTCTTCGGATTCTGCCTCCAGAACAAGAGATACAAACTTCTCCCCAGTGCAGTCTGTTACGGTGGCGGTGTGACTAGGACCCTCCAGCAGCCCCTGCCCCAGGCAGGAGGACACGGATCATCCTGCTCTGGTGGGCGCATCACAGATGCCAGGAAGGGGAAACAGCTCACAGAGGGGCCTGGAGACAGAACGCAGGGAGGCCTGCAGCCTGGCTCTGAGGGCTGGTGACGAGGGCCTGTAAGGGGGAGCACCAGGTAATGGGGGTGGGGGCGAGCTGCACTGAATAAGAGGGCTGGACTGTGGGATTTAGATGTGAACCTCACTGCAGTATTCATCCCCACTTTGTTCCACAGAGATGGCCAGCAGCAACCTCTGGGTTCTGTGAGGGCTTCTTGCCTCCGACCCAGGCTTCCACCTGAATGTTTTCACGGCATCTGGCATCACTCCCTGCCTCACCGGCAGCTCCCCTTCTGCCACATTCTGGTAGCTTTCTGCCCGCTGTGTGGCCGACTATTGGCCTCTCCCCCTTCAGATTCTGGCTGCTGCCTGTGGGCCTCTGTGGGTGTCCAGTCTCCCACTCCACAGCGGGGTGGAGGGCGCAGGGTGGCGAGGAAGTCTGGGTGTAAGTGGAGGCTGTGGCTTCCCAAGCCTGCTTCCTCACCTACCAAATGGTACAGATGGACCCAACAACCACCTGGACTTGAGTTTTCTAGGGAGTTTTGGATAATTGTTACCTCTTAATAGAACAGTTATTCTGACAAAAAAAAAAAAAATACAGGAGGCAGGAGGAGTGGGAGATGGTATCTCTGGTCACTCCAGGGTTCCCAGAAAAGCAACCCAATAGAAGCCCAGTTTTTCAGGGTGGATTTTTTTCCTGACTACTGATAAAAACAGGTCCTGAAGAGCAGATCCCCAGGGTCTCCCAAGGAACTGTGGGGTTTCCTCGGGCCTCCCCTGACACCTGCCACGGAGGGGATGCTGAGGCTAGAGCCGTTCTCCTCACTGCCCCCAGGTGGCGCTGCAGGACCACAGCCCTCAGCTGTCAGTCCAGGGCAGCCTCCAGCCCTTTCTGGGGCAGAGAAACCAAGAATCTGAAGCTTAAATTCAGGGCCTGGCCATCTTCCGGCGCTCCACAACTCTCTGAAACCTTCAAAGGCATCTAGCGCGTCCTTGTCACTTGACGTCACAAGTGACACAGCGCTGGGAGCCTGGTTGCTGGAATTCACGCCAGGCCAGCACCCAGGTCCTGAAGCTGAGACCTCCCTCCCTATAGCCGCCCTGGCCTCTAGAAACTGCACCAACACCTACCCACTAACACGCTGGCCACAGGAGAGAAAACCTCTGGAAGTCTCAAGTTCACAAACACAAACAAAAATAAACAAAAACACAACTTTTCACAGATGGAGGCTTCTGGGTGGGAAAACAGCACATTTCCCCACCTACATTCCTTCTGTGATTTCTCCATAATCACCAGGAGCCGCAACACCCAAATGCATACACACCACACACACACTGCTCACACCACACATACACACTTGTGACTCTTCCACACACCACATTACCACACAAACCACAGCCACACCCCACGCATGCACTCCCACATCCATACACACACCACACATACATATGTATGCTACTTGGTCACCAACTTGGTGCCGGGATAGGGGAAGCTCAACCTCCCATTCCCTGCTCAACAGCAACTAAGGATTATCCCCTCCACCAATGAGAATCAGGACTTAGCAAAATGAGAATCAGGACTGTCCCCAAAATGTCACTGAACAGTTTGAATGAAAGATGGGCAAAGGTGCATGGAATCTTGAGAATTTAGGAGTCCAGTCTCACGTGAGGACAGGGAGGGCTCTAATTCCCCCAGTAGGGCTGATCCAGATTCTGCATGAACACTTCTCCGGAAAGGGGTCCCCCTTGTGGAAGTCAGACTACCCTGTCTTTGAGGGGTTCATTTTTTTAAAAAAAAAGATTTGTGCATACAGAACTGGGGTACAGGCCACAGGTGCAGAGGCGGTGAGAGAATTCACCAGAGACAAAGTGGGGAGCAGAACAAGGAGGCTGTCAAAGTACACTGCTGAGGGGAGCAGCAGGAGGTCAGGAGAGGTCTGCCACACTGCCATGTGGGTCACCTCCGGGGCAGGCGGGGAGCGAACTCATGCAGAAGTGGCTTTAGCTTCTTAGTGCTGTGCCTTATCCCGCTGCGACACCAGGGAGGGCCCGGTTCATTCTTAAGTTGATATAAAATCTACCTTCTGGAACTTTCACCCCTGGTCCAAACTCACCTGTGAAGATCACAGAAGGTGCCTCTGCTCTCTACTCTGCCCACAGGATGACCAGCTTTCGCTGTCTCTAGGGGGTGTTTGAAGTCACAAGAGCCAGCAGCCGCGTGGACCAGGCCACCCACCAGCCTCGGCCCCTGGAGACCTCCTGGGTTTAAGTATCTCAGATTTTGTGGATTGAGTTGACTCAAAAGCTCACAGCCTCAGAAGAGAGCTCAAGACTCCTATGCTTAAACCACAGCAGGTATGGATGCTCCTGAAACAGGCCTGGCAGCCTGGTAGGTGCAAGTCTCCAGAGAAGCCTCTGAGAGCTGCTCCCCACACCCCTCAGTCCACACGTGCCTCCCCCCACTCAGGACTGGCAGTCCACTTCGTGGGCTTCTTCACCAACAGAAGGCAGTAGAAGTCGCCACCCTTGTCCAGGCCTAGTTTTTGAACATCCGCGCTGGGGCTTCTGTGCTGGACATGCTGGCCACACAAAGCAGCACTGACCTGTCACTGAGGGCTGGAGTCCAGGGCACAGACGGGCAGCCCCGCTCCGAGCTGCCCGCACAAGTGTCCACCCTTTAGTTTTGCCTGGAGGAGCCAGCCCAGCCCCACAGCGCTCTCTCCTATGCGGGCCTCGCTCCCCACCCCCAGACCCCCAACCCCCCCGGCTCACCTCTGCTGCTGGCTTGCTGGGCCAGTGCCTGTCGGGGCCCTCACTCCTGCCCCCTCAGTTTCTCTTCCCCAGCTTGGCACAGCCCAGGCCTTGATGGATAAACACAGCCGGCAACCAGGCCAGGGAGCTCCCAAGCCGGTCGTGGGTTGGCTTTGATGCATAGAACTCCTGGCTTTGCTAAAGGCCTCGTAAGTATCGATCCACTCCCTGCTCATCACAATTTTATTGCAAGATTGTAATCTGGGAGAGAGAAAACACACCAAAAAGGCCAGGAGGGAGTCGAATGTTCACATCATGAAGTGTCTCATCTCCCCAGCAGAGCAGTGACAGATGTTACCTCATGTTTCTGTGGTGGGTCTCTGACCTCTGTAATAGGGAGAAAAGTGGCTCTTCTTCCCTCCCTCCTCACCCTGACTCTGCTCCCCAACCTGTGTGCCTAGAAGGGCAGGAGGCCCAGAGGGCAGAGAGGACATGGCCTGGGTAAGAGGACTCACAGGAGAGAGGGAAATCTACCTGCACCCTTCCCGCGGGCCTGGAGGCAGGAGCCCCTGGAGTGGGGGGCCAGACCCTGCCTCCACAGATGCAAGCTGACCCTCTGGGCCTGGACCTTGCTGTCCAGCACCACCTCAGGCCCCAAGATTCCTTGACCCTGCTTCTCTTCCATGCCCTGGCCTGGTGTCCCGCTGAGTTGCCTGTTGGTGCCATCTTCTGCCCCATGCCAAGACCCTTCTTTGGACAAGAACCCCTATACTCACAGAGATACTTCGGTGGTCTGTGTTTTTTATATAACATCTGCTTCAGTAAGTGAGAAGCCAAATGAAATAAAATGAATGAGCAACTCCTGTATGGAGATAAAGGGGAAGGAGCCTAACATTCCCTGGGACCCAAAAGGTGATGCCAGGCCACAGGCCTAATCCACAGCAGCCCCACAGTCAACAGCTTGACTGCAGATGCCGCATGGGGCACAGGCACCGACAGGCCACAGGAGTGCAGGACACTCGCTCCCACTGCCCTCTGGCCGTGAGGGGCGCTGGGGGTCGGGAACCCCACCAGTGCTCCCTAGGATGCCAGGGAGGCCCGTGCTGCAGGCTGGGAGGCAGAGATCTCTGGAACAGCCCGTCTCTCCAGCTGCAGCGGCGTCCACTTACTTGGCCTACGGTGGTTTCCTTCCTTTCACAGGGGCTATTATTGGTTCTTCCCACTCATCTTCAAGACTGAAAGGAACCTTTGAAAGCCACAAGGGGAGGCGGGCGGAGAGGCCTCCACCAGCTAGCTGCTTCTGGGAGTCACGGATCTCCAAACAGGAAAGCTGGTCTTCCTGTTTAGACATCATGTCTGGCAAGAGGAAATCAAGACCAAAGTAACAATAATAATTACATAAACCTATGATATGCTGACATCACCAGTGTCAGAAATGGGCTTGTTTGTGTGCAGCCGGCCAGGACACAGCCTGACCACGGCTGAGTGTCCCATGAGGAGCTGTGGTGTTTGGAAGACTTCACCAGGGGTTCCCTTAGAGATGCCGCTGGGTGCCCAAGGACAGGGCCAGGGGAATGACCTTTGGCAGAGGGGGGGGGCAGCGGGGAATAGCCCAAGGCCCCCCGGCTCGGCTCGCAGCCGGCCTTGGCCCCTGCCCCGCCTGGTGCCAGATGTTGGCTCATGAACTCACTCGGATTCTCTCCTTGCAGCTTCCTTGACACAAGACAGCGAGAATAACCAGCTTTTATTGTGGTGTCGGAACAAAAGCTGGCAGCAAGCAGGGAACATATTACCCAAACCCTTGAGCATTTATCAGCCACTTTGAGTCAACTTAGAAAAACGTAGGCTGCAGGTGCAACTCTAACTTTGAAAAGGTGTGTTTGGGGCTAAAAGGGGGTAAAAGGACTTAGTTTCCAGTGGGAAAAGACATCTCAGGGAGGCAGGGGAGCCAGGGTGGGGGGCAGCAGATCCCAGGCCTGATTCAGGTCTCTTTGCGAGCTGATTGGCTCCACCAAGACAAACCCTCATCCCCTCAGTCAGCGCTAAGGAGGTGGCCTCGAGCCCAGAGCATGGAGGCTACAGATGCCATTGTGGAGCCGGGCAGGTGCACTCATAGAGGGGACCAGGACGTGAGAGTGTGAAAGGTTCCCTGGGGCCCAACACAGCCCAAGGAACCAGGTCTCAGCTACCTCTTAGCTACTGAGAGCAGACCCTGCAGCTGAGTTTGAACGAATGCAGCACTAGAGAGATCTTAACCAGGGCAGCAGGTACCTCCCGAACCTCAGGGTCATGAGTGGAGATTCTGTCGGACTGCTGTGCGGAAATTCCTTCAGAAGGTTGCAAGTCCATGCTTACAGCATGCGCTAGCAAGAGGAAACTGAGGCATGGTGGCTGGTGGTGTAAGTGTGCACCCCCAAGCTCCCACAGTGGTTTGGAAGATCTGAGAGGCATCTGGAGAGTTGGTCCGTCTCAACTGACTCAAATTAATGTCTCCCAGCCACAACTGCTTCTGCAGGCCAGTCTTTTTCTTTTTTATCTGATAGCTTCATGACCATTAAGACATCAGAAGGAGTGTTCACTGAATCTAACATGTTAGGCAAGAAAACATAAACACATAAAGGCTAATTATTGGGGTCCAAAGTGTTCACACGCTGAACTAAGAGCCTTTTAACAAGGACAGTTGAGTAAAGGTGGCGTCGCTCTGAGACAGCGGTGCCCAGCCAGGCACGCCTTCTCCTCTGCAGGCAGCCGCTGGGCACGAAGCATCCACGCCCGCCCACGTCCACAAATACGCTGCCCCAGGGGACAGACATGTCACCCAGCTCCACAGCCACACTGTCATTTGCTCTTTGCCCGCGACCACAGAAAGCAAAGTATCTCTTTCTAAAGAAAGAAGCGGCTGCAGCGCTGGAGGGAGAGGCGATTTTTGTTCCTGTGGTTGAGGTCACCGCGCCGGGCACTGTCCTTCCCCAAGGTCATGGTCACCTCTAGCCACTCAGGCCCCTCTGCCTGGCCCCCTCCCCGTGCACACGCCCTCCCAGACCCTGCAGACTACAACGTCATTTAACACTGCAGGGCCCCTCTGCGGCCAGGAAGTTTGCTCTCTGTCCACTTCTATTTTGAGATCTTGGACTCAGCCCTGGAATTTTACAAGCCTGGGAGGAACTGGCTGGGCCTCGGCACTTTCCTCGGCCCCTGCCTCCCCTCCCTACAGTGCCCCTGCCCTCTGCGTCCTCAGGACAGAATGTCCAACACCCCCAAGCAGCTGTGGTCTAGGAGGAGTGGAGGCTGCAGCCTAGAGGACAGGCGGTGCCCTCGACTCTTCAGGGTGAAGCTAAATACTGATTTTCTGTAGCAAAATGTATGGCCCAGGCTCTCTCAACTAGAATATCTGAGAAGACTCTCAGAGATGTTGCCTGGTGGTTAAGCAAAGGATACTAAATCTATAAAGAGACAGTCCCGCTGTACAAATAAATGTACCCTGAACCTTTGTTTATTATCCAGCTCCCCACTAGTACATGGCTTCTACTGGTGCCCAGACTTGTGCCTTATCCCTTGGTCCTGGCCACCGTGGAACAAGGTGCTGGCCTGGAGCAGGCACTCACGAAAAGTGGAAGAAAGGAAGGGAGGGAGGGAGGGAGGGAGGGATGTCGCTGTCCAAACCAGTCTCTCTGCCAAGACATAGGGGCTAAAGTCTAGCATTTAGCTGAAGGCATCATCCCCACATCCTCACTGTCTTTCTTCAATTATTTCAAGGGGGCTACACCAGACAGGGTTTAGGCTAGACAAGAAGAAGAATTTGTGGTGCCTCCCATCATGGAGCAGATGTGTGGGGGACGGGCTTCACCTCTGGCGGGCCTGTCAACAACGTCAGGGGAGTCTACCGGTAGAATCCACATGTCAGGAGGTGTGTGGGTACGAGACGGAGGAGTCTCCGTGTCCGTCTCTCCATCCATGGGCTGAATGCAGGGGACACCAAGGACTTAGAGGAAAGCAGAGCCACAAGAAGGAAGGGGCCTGGGCCCCTGCACAACTGTGTGGAAGACCACCAGACTGGGACCTCCTCACCGGGCTGGGAGATGAACCAGAAGCAATGTTACGTGGTGGGAAGGCACGAGAATGCGGCGCGCGCCTGCTTCAGCAGCCAGCGGTACTTCAATGTGCTAGCCGCTAGGAAAACGCATCTCGCTGCGGGGATTTCAGATCCCAGAGGGTCTGGTTGGGCAACAGAAGCCAGGAGGCAGCAGGTGGGGTGGCTGTGAGGCCTGGCCCAGCGGCGCTGGCAGCAGGCAGCCTGTCCTCGACTGAGCACCAAGTCCGTCGCGGAGCTTATCGGGAGGCTTCTGCCCGAGTCACGGAACATCGTGTCCTTGCTGGCAGAAAATAAAGCCCCAACCCTGACAATCTTCTCCTCAACTTGGAATCCTACTATTCCTACTAGCCCTTCCTCTATTCCAGAGAAGCCCTCCTCCCCAAACCTGGCCAGTTTCTTCACTGTAAAATATCGGTTCGTGGATATAGTCGTTTATGTTATTAAACAAAAATGTAACGACCCAGGCTGCAGAGCTTGTATTGCTTGTTTGATCATTTTTCATCTCAAGAACAGCAAACAGGCGTGCGACATACCGCAGGCGTGAAGAGATGCTCTCTAAGCCAGCCACTCCTCCCAGAACAGATTCAGTAGCCTCTGGGTGAAACATACTTCCATGTTGAGATGTAGATAGAATTACCCTTTTGCCTCTGCTTTCAAGAGTTTAGAAATATTCACCTTCAATCTCAGAACACACAGCTACTTGGTAAAGAACTATCTTAATGATTAGGAAAAACACATCCCTCTTTGAAAATGTCACTTGCCAATAGGCAGCTCCAATCACCTACAGGGTGATAAAATGAACCAAATGGCCTCATCTTCATGGGGACCTACGAAGTAGTTTTCATAATAAAAGCTTTTTCCCCCTCTCCCAACTCTGGACTAATGCCATTAAACTTCCAAGTACACACGCCTCAGTTCTGCTCCCAAGCTTAGACTTGCTAGGCCTCCTGCACAGGTTGGCTAAAGGGAGAGAGTCGGCAGACCCTTGGAGGGCGCAAGTTTCATCCTGGTCTAGATATCACGACTTTGGTGACTGCGAGTCTGTCTCAAGAGCCAGAGCTGGTGTTGACAGGCTGACAGCAGTTTCTGGGCCATGAGGCTGAAAGTCAGAGCATAAGATTGTGAGATCTATCAAGGGGAGACCCCCGTGGGCTTTTCCGGAGTTCATCCCTCCTTGGCACTCAGTACCTGCACAAACTGATCACAGTAGTTTCACAACTGGGAGGAAATACAGAACATACACAGGTCTCTGGGGGCAGACTCATTACTGTGCACAGACAGGCCCCAGAGCATCCGCACTCTGATGAATTGGACCTGCTTGGGTAGTGTCTGGACTCTGCCCTGCAGGGACTCAAGATGTGTTTGTTCATGAGCAAAGCACTGATAAATGCCTGATTTAGAGCTTTTTGTTAGAAAGCCCAGAAGGTTAATTAAAAGAAGAGTATGCTTTCAATGACTTTAAAACAGTGAATACAAGACAATTAAGTTAATCAATCTCACTGTTTTGTACTCATAAAAGTGTTTTTAATTCAATCACTACTAGTTCTTTTCTATTAACTCAAGAACGAGTTTTCCAATAATTAACTTATTCTAGCAAATAAAATCTCAGCCATAGTCTGAGTCAAAAAAAAGGTAAATTAAGAGGGGCTTACAGAGAATTTCCAGGTTGGCTGCACTCAGTTGATTCATCCACACACTCTGTACTGAGATCCAGTGAGGTGAATACTGGATGTACTGAGATCCAGTGAGGTGAATACTGGTCATGGCATCACCACCTTCTAACTCTTTCCCTAATGTTGGCCAAAAACACAGTACTGTGCCCCAAGACTGGGCTGTTCCTACCTGGATTCCCATTTCCTCCAGCGAAGTTATTGTTTCTGAAGGTGGGGGGAGGGGGGACTGACTCAAGTTGCTAAAGGCGGTCATGGGGGAGAGGCTGAGGTCCTGGGGGAGGACCCAAAAACAGATGCAGCTCAAGTTTTGGTTTTGAGCAACTGGGTGAAAACCAGATCCAGAGTGGGGTGTAACTTTGTGGGCCATCCTATGGATGGACAGAGGGAGCATCAGGAGAGGGTGTGGTATTCCAGGGGCACCTCCAGGCACTTTTGGGCTCATCATGAGAAGATGCCCGGAGAGAAATGGAACCCAGTCCTCCTCTGCTATTGCCAAGGTCAAAGTAGCCTTGGGCCTGGGCCTTTCAAGGCTTAAGTGAGAGTTTCACTCACTCATAGTTGCTCAGATGTGACTTCCTTATTCCACTGCTCTGCTTTCTGCAGAACCAAAGTGAATCTGTTTCCTTTTTGTCTTTATTCAAACTGCAATGATGATTATATTGATAATAAGAAAAAGATGAACAACTTCCCAAGTGTCAGGTGCTTTGCTCAGTATTTATGCTAAGGATTTCTCAGAACAAATTATGGCTCATGGGCATCAACATCTCCATTTCAAAGTTAAGAATGAGGATCACAGAGATTAGGCAAGTTACCATCCTCCAGATGGTGAGTAGAAGACCTGACATCAGCCGAATATGTTCCACACTAACATCAGGGTTTATTCCCCAAAGGGATCTTATCATCAGCTCCGGGACAAAGGAAGGAGAACCAGGCCCTCTGGAAGGAGGGAGGGGTGAGTGAGCACTGTAGGAAGGCCGACATTCCCTTGCTCCAAGAAATATCCATATGGCATGAAAAAATAACACGGTGTGTTGGCTAGTATGAGCCCAGCTCAGTGAGCCAGAGGACCTCCATGTTGCTGCGGTAGGCCTCTGTACTTGCTACCTCCGCCCAACCTCTACCAGGAAGGACAGTTACCAGAAAAGTTTCTCGACCTCAATCTATAGAAGCCACCCGGGGGCGGGCGAGGCACACGGGGTACTGGCTACTGGCAGATTAGAACTTCCTGGGACATGACAACATAATCTATGTGTGCAGTTTGAATTATGCTTTTCTTAGAATTATGTGGGCTCGGGCCCATTTTGCGCAGGCTATGACGCAAGTAGTGGCTATATAATCTGGGGTCTTCCCCTGTCTGGGGTCTTGCTTGCATGCCTGAAGCTTGACCCCAGCTAGCTGGCTTAATAAACTCCGCTTACAGTTTGCATTACCGGTCGGGCTCCTTGTGGTTCTTTGGAACTTGTGACACTGGACCTAACAGGTGGACCTCTGCTTGTGTCCATCCCCCCGGAGCTGCCAGAGATAGGTAACTGAGGATGTTCTCGAAGACACAAAATCACTTATTCCTTTCCCACAAGAACACTATGTACCTGGGAAGACGGGAGATGCCTGCTCGCTTTCTGCCATTGATCTCAGTGTTGTGAAGAGGCTTCAGCCATTGCTGGTGAAGAAACCGGAAGCTCAAAAGAAGAGCAATTTAGTTCTTGGGGGATCCCTTGTGGGAACAGGAAGAGGAGGGTCCACGTGGAAGGTGAACCTCCAGCTTGCACTAATTCTCCTTGGAGAACAAGCCAGGATGCTGGCATGTGACCCAGGCCAGGAACAGTACCCCAGGGCTCGCCAGGGCCTGTCCAGTATTGTTTACACTGATTCAGCAAGCTGAGGCGTTCACAACGCATAGACTTGTGTCCTCGTGTTATAGACAGGAAAATCAGACCCAGAGGGCTTCCCAAAGTCACACAGCTCATATCTAGACACAAATCCAAGTCCACAGTTGGCCTTAGCATAGCTCTGAGACAAAGCAAAGAAAAATGTGGACTAGGTGTTGGAAATGTCCTCTGAGGTCATCTAATCCGTCCCCGCCGTGCAGAAATCTCTGAGCGCTGGGCCTGTCATCACCCAGCTCTCCTGGTACGTGTGTCTGAGCTGCCATCACCGTCCGGCCAGACGCCCATAGCACTGCGGATGGCACCACTGGCCACAGGCGTCTTCGTTCATTCGTCAGGAGCCCGGCTCTAGGCTAAGCTGATGAGTCACTCAGGCCCTACAGCAAAGCTCTGGGAGGAGAGAACAGGCCGTCAGGGGTTCTGCCATACAGGCTGGAGTGACTCCCCTGAAGGCAGGCACACAGACCTGCTTCCAAAGCAAGGGTGCCCTCTGCAAGCCCACTCCGTGGGGCCAGGCGGGGAGGGCCAGGCCTGCTTCTGGGCAGGAGGAGAGACCCACCACAAGTCCAAGCGGATCATATGAATACCTCAAAGATAGGACATGTGTCCCCAAGAAAGCAACAAGGAAAAGCCAATTCTGTGGAATAAAAACAAAGGTTATGATTAAGCATGTGTCAGAGGGGGAAATGAAAATGGCAACAGTTACATAACAGTATGCTCCACTTTACCAACAGCAAAACAAACCCGACCTAACAATTAGAGGTTATTATTCGTTAGAGGTTATTATTCAGCCCTTGGCAAAAATCAAAAGGTGTTAGTGAGGATGTGGGAAACTGTTTGTGAGAAGTCACACGCACGCAGACCTCTGGAGCACATTTTAGCTGCTTCGATGAAAACAAAACACGTGCTTACAGTGAGGACTACTCAACTATATTATGAAAAAAAGATGGAATCTCACCATCTGCAAACACACGGATGGACCTAGGGTATTATGCTGAGTGAAATAAGTGACGGAGAAAGACAAATACCAGATGATTTCATGCATATGTGGTACATAAAAAAAAAAGTAAACAGGCTCCCCCTGGTGGCACAAGGGGTTAAAGCACCACGTTATGAAGCTCTCTGAAGCCACTGCAGCAAGAGTTCGGTCCCCGGCCAGGGAACTGACCCACATGGTATGACAGACCTCTCCTGACCTGCTTGCTGCTCTCCTCAGCAGTATATTTCAGTACATCTGCCTTCTCTGCTCCCCACTCTGTCTCTGGTGAATCCTCTCACCCACCACACCTGTGGCCTGTACCCCAGTTCTATAAGCATAAATAAATAAATCTTTTTTTAAAAAAGGTAAACAAGTGAATGAGCTAAGTAGGTAAAATAAAAATAAGCTTTTAGACTATAAGCCCAAATCAGTGGTTACTAAAAGTGAGGGAGGAAGAGGGAGTATCAACCAGGTGAAAAGTGTCCATGGTAGGATGAAGGGTAGAACTTAACTGTTAGAGGTGAATGTAATATCACATACACAGGTGTTGATTGACAATGTTGCACACCTGAAACTTATAACACAGGGTTCTTTGATAAAATTTTATTAAGACTAAATAAATAAATAAAATATGTGTTTGCTCACACAGGTGCTGATATATAGTCACTGCTAATTATGTATGCATGGTGGTTTAAGTTTAGATGTAAGTTAATTAATACTAAAACAATAATCATCATTTTATTTCCTCATTTGCTTTTGCTAGATTTCCAGTGCTTAAATGTTACACAAGGCAAGTCATTACCATGCGGAATGAGAAGAGTTCTGTCAAAGTAGAACATTCTATTGGACAGGACTACCCTTGATGCAGAAATTTCACTGAATGGCACAAAAACTTAGAGAAATGATAACACAGATGCCCAAACTCACATGTACACAGGTGTTTCCTGAAACATTGTTTGCAGTAAAGGAGAACGGACTGATGCAGAATCAAACCATTGCTGGGCAGTCTACATGCACAGGACTGGACCCCACTATCTAGACATGGGCACTAGCAGCAGATCACGCCCACCATTAGCAGACCTCAAGCGCCCCATTGGATTCAGTGGCCATGGCCAGATCCAAGTGAGCAGCAGGACAGAGGCCACCCAGCAACTTCTTCGTTCAGTATTGCTGAGATGTTAAAGAGATTCATAGAGCCAATGCAACCACAATCAAAATCCCAGCAGGTTTGGTTTTTGTTTTTTTTTTTGAGAGAATGCTAAGAGGCTGATTTTAAGATTTATATGGAAGTCACAGGAACTAGATCAATCAAGACTATTTTGCTTTTCATGCAAATGGCATGGAAAGTAATGAAGCCAAAGCTTCGAAGGCCAGGAAAGCAGTGCTGAAAGTCATCCACAGTCACAAGAAAAACCATCTGCAAGCCACCCACCTTCCTGGGGCCCAAGACATTGTGGCTTCAAGGGCAGTGCCCCAGTCAGACCTGGTGGAGAGAAGAAGGCCCATGTCTGGTTCTGACTGATGCTTTCAATGTTTCCAACCAAAGTGGGATCCTCTAAACTGAGTCCAGCTGACTGATTCTAGATGTAATATTTTTCACCATAAACAAACAGAAGAATGTTTTGGAAAGCAAATGTCAAAATACAGTAATGAAGAGAATGTGGTATTGGTGAAAGAACCTACATTTAGCCAATGCAGAGTCCAAAAAAGTATATGCAGTTACTCAGTTGGTGGCTGCAGTTGGGGTGGAGAGAGGAGTCTATAATAAATAGTGCCAAAGCAGTTCAATATCCATGAGGAAAAACATAAACTTTGATTTCACATTATAAACAAAAATTAATTCAAGATTAGTCATAGACTTAATGCCAAAAAAAAAAAAAGGACTAACACATTTGGAAGAAAAGATGGAAGAATACCTCTATGGTCCTAAACAAAGATTTCTTAAATTAGATACAAAAAGTTGGAATGCATTGAAATTCAGAACTTGCACTCATTAAAAGACAGCATGAGGATGAAAAGGTAACCACAGATGAGAGAAATATGTAACTGGTAAGTCATCCATGTACAAAATGCCAAAAAAAACTTCAAACCTAAATAATAAAGAAGTAATCAAAGTCATTAAAAAATGGATTTTTAATCTGTTTGGGGTGGCTGATGTTTACCTACCAAGGAGAATTTTCTGAAGTGAGAGGGGAACATTTGAAATCCTGATTTGAGTGGTGGTTACGTGCATGTGCTCATTCATCAAGCTGCACACTTAAGGTTGTACATTTTACACACTTTACTGACATTATCTCCCATTAAAGTGCATCTTATCACTATAAAAAGTAGATAATAGGGCCCTCCCTGGTGGTGCAGTGGGCTAAAGCACAGCACTAAGAAGCTTAAACCACTTCCGCATGAGTTCGATTCCCGCCTGCCCTGGAGGAGATCCACATGGCGTGACAGACCTCTCCTGACCCGCCCGCTGCTCCCCTCAGCAGTGTACTTCATTAATCTGCCTGTTCTGCTCCCCACTCTGTCTCTGGTGAATCCTCTCACCTTCCGCATCTCTGGCCTGTACCCCAGTTCTGTATGAATAAATAAATAAATCTTTAAATAAATAAATAAATAAATAAAAAGTAGATAATAATAAGAAGAGTAAATATTTTTTTAAAACCTGCCTACCACCCTAGATTGGCCTTTACCAAAGTGTTTTCAAACATAATGTTTCATGGGAAGATGCACCATGGAAGAGGAGTTCCAAATTCAAAGAAGTTCAGCAAAAGTATTCCTTATTGCAAGGCCTCTCAGAACTTGTTCATATGTAAGTTTTGGCAAAATGTCTCTTATCCCATAAAACATGTGTGATGCAGTTCTGTAATACATATTTTAGAGACGCCAGCTTGATTAGGAGTATAGCTCAGATTCCAGGAAATCCAGGGAGCAATGATTTTGTCACTCTAACAATTCAGTCCATGCAGGAAGAGACTCCAAGATGAAGTTAGAAATGCAAGCAATTAATTGGGGGTGAGGTCTGTGAAAGGTAAGCGCAGGGGGTGGGGGCAGGGATCGGGAGAGCAAAGGTGATGACTAGGAACTGTGACAGGAGGGAAGGGGAAAGCCAGAGGATGCAGTAGGAGAAGCTTCCAGCTGTGTGTGGCTCCAGTCAGTCTTGGCCAGCCTGAGGGGGGCTTTGATGAGTAACTGCCCTTAGTGGCTTCCCAAGTTGGACAGAAGGAGCCGGGCCCAGGACCCCTGCCCACCTCTGTCATTGTTTGGGGCCTCCCTGGGAAGGCTGTGGTCAGCTCCCACACTGCAGTTGGAGTCTGACAGCTCGCTGCCCCCTCAGGCAAAGCTGGGGTTCTTTCCAAGTGCTTTCTCGGAGAAGGTAACGTCGCCTGTCATATTTTCATGGTTGTAGGGGGCCTACAGACTCTTTAAGGAAGATAATAGTTCCCCTTCCTGAATTTTAAGAAAAAAAATATTAGGCGACCCTATTATCAAGAGGTGTTAAAAGTACCGCAGCTGTAGGAGGCTGCACATGACGTTACTTGGTGGTTTATTATCAGATTTGTTTTCCGCTTTCTAATTTGTCCTGCCAAAAACCATAATAAATTGAGTAAAGCATTTCCTTGACTTAAGTCATAGCCTGTAAATGTAGCCTTTGACATTAATCTGGAAAATTCCATCTTGTCTAGAGGCCTCTGGTACTCTCCATATTCCCACAAGTGCAAAGCCATGCGAGGGGGACCCTGGCTACCAGGGGCAACACCACAGCTGGGATCAAAACGTCCATGGACATCCACCGGAGCCCTGTCCGGTGTCCATGAGACACGCACACATGACACTGTGTCCAGTTCTAAAACAAAGCATCCAGCATTCAGCATGATTAGGAGTATAGCACAGATTCCAGGGAGCAAAGATTTTGTCACTGTAACAATTCAGTCCATGTAGGAAGAGACTCCAAGATGAAGTTAGAAATGCAAGCAATCAATTGGGGGTGAAGCCTGTGGCGAGGGCAGGGATCGGGAGAGCAAAGGTGATGACTGGGAACTGTGACAGGAGAGAAGGGGAAAGCCAGAGGATGCAGATGGATCCCACCGTGGGATCTTTCCTTTCTGTCCTACTAAAATCTTTCCTTTCTGCTGCCCAGTGCATTTGCCTACTCCTCTACTTTCTCATATCTCCCAAGGCCACAGTTCTTTAGGACATTCATATTCCATGCAGGACAAGCCCTGGGTACGTGAGATCTAATGGCAAGGCCGCCTGAGTTTTGTTGACATCTCACTTTCTAATGCTGGTGAGAGACAGACACATCTGAAGTCTTCATTAGTCAATGAGGCTTGACAGCTGGCAGAGAGGACACTTCTCCAAGGCTCCCGGGGCCTCCTGGTCCACACACCTATGGATGAAAGGGTCACAAGCAGGAGTAGCAAGGCACTGAGCGGGATTGTAGGCTATGTCTGGGTCCTCCTAGGCCCTCCAACGAACTCATAGGTTGAAGCCAGGGGGTGCTAGAGTGGAGAGGACAGTGCACCCAGACTGATGGCCCCAGCTCACCCCTACAGCAGAGACACCCACCATCTAACCAGTCCCTCTCCAATACCAGTTCATGGAAAGCTTTCTCTGGAAAATTGAGACTCTTCCATTTTCCAGTTTCCACAGCATTCAGGCAAAAATTGTGGTCACCATCATATAGGATTACACTCCTCAACTCTTGCAGCCAGTCCTATTTTCAAAAACCCTTCTTCCCATCCTAGAAAACATTACTGTCAATTTGAAGATGGTTCTTCCACAGGATCATCCATCCATTTCATCTTGATTTTCCCAATGGATTGATAGGCAGGCATGGGGTGACCCAGCTGTTTGCTCCCCTAGAAGCTCCACCCACTTGTAGAAGTGCACACACTACATTTATTCATCTCTAGGGAGAGGAAGATGTGCTCAATCATGTGATCAAATAAGAAGAGAAGGAATTTTGCCAAACTCAAGAAAAGACTCAACGTGCCATTAAAAAGGCCCAGAGAATGTAGGCAGAGATGGAAAAAATCAACACATACCAAGACAAGTATGTGTCACATTTCTGGACTTCATTGAAAGGGAAACATTCCTGAGAGGTTTCCCAGAGAAAAGCAAAACAATAACAAGAGGTTTGCTGCAAAGAAACCAGAAGTTTAGTGGGAAGAACTCCCTGTCTTTGAAGATGAGACAGTAGCCAGTCTTTAAATTGTCTTAGAAAAATTATTTTACCCCTTAGAATTCAATACATTCTTATGCAAACTAAAAACTTCACTAAGCCAACAGAGATTCAGAAGGTTTTTCACTGGAAAGGTAAAGTTAAAAAAAAAAAGAAAGAGGGCCCTCCCTGGTGGCGCAGCGGGTTAAAGCACTGCACTAAGAAGCTTAAGCCTCTTCCGCATGAGTTTGATCCCCGCCTGCCCCGGAGATGACCACATGGCGAGGCAGACCTCTCCTGACCCGCACACTGCTCCCCTCAACAGTGTACTTCCTCAGTCGGCCTGTTCTCCTCCCCACTCTGTCTCTGGTGAAGCCTCTCACCACCCCTGCACCTCTGGCCTGTACCCCAGTTCCATATGCATAAATAAATAAATCTTAAAAAAAAAAAAAAAAGAAAGAAAGGAAGGAATGTTAGAGGTGTTATATATGGAAGATAGAAAATCATAGGGTAGGCACAGTGAACTGTAAAAATGATATTAAAAGACCTCAGGTAACTGGCAAGAAAGTATCCCACAAAATAGTAGCAGCATGAAGTAAAAACAAGAATGATACAAAAACAGAAACAAATAACTAATTGACAACTGGAGCTTGGCTAGTTGAGAGGAAGAGTTCAGCCTGAAGCAAGTCCAGGTCCCTGTGAGAGGCCCCTCCTTCCCTGGGGAATACCCAGTGAGACGCCCCCACCCCCACACACCAGAGCACAGGATGACCCAGTCCTCCGGGGCTGTTTGGCATAAAAACAGGTATTAAGACCTTGTTTGAAGTACAATCTCAGGCAACTCACTTCTCTCTCAGTTTTCTCATCTGTGAGAGGAGGAGTTTAGACCAGCTGATTCTAAGTTCCTTTCAATTCTGACCTTCCATGGCGGTGAGTCTAAGAACCGGCTTACTGGGTGTCTGGAAGAGGCGCTGCCAGTGAAATTCCTTGCCTCTGGGGTCTCTTCCCTATGAGGAAAAACAGCCAGTGTTCCTCAGAGCCTCATAGCTGCAGAACCCAAGCTTATGTCTACCAAGTGTCGTGACTAGTTGATAAATTAAAAGCAGGGAACAAACGTGCATTTGTGAAGAAGGTGGACGCTGGCGGACATGTGATCAGTAGGAGACTGAAGCTGTGGAAAGAGCTAAACTCACAGCAAGGCGAGACCCAGAGAAAGCCAGTTTCAGAACACTCAGGAAAACACACCAAGGCCAGCATGCCCAGCCTGCCAGGTGGGGAAGAAGAGTGACAAGAAAGTAAATGGGGATTTTATTGGGTGTTAGTCTTAGCAACTGTTTTTGCTTGGGATCTAATCATAAATTAATCTGACACATAAATGTTCCCAAAAAGGAAAACCTAGGGAAAATATCTTACGTTTGAGAGATGGAATAAATCTCTCCATTTCTAAGGCCCAAAAGAGCTCTCCTCCACTCTCCACCTGACCCCTCCCTCCAGGGTACGGACACAGCACTCATGAACACTCATTCTTCTGGAAGAGACGAGCGTTTGGGCAGGTAGGTAAGCAGCGATTACCAGCTCAGGGGGGCAGACAGACCTCTGATTGACTATAGTTGTCCGACTCTGGTCCCTGCCCAGAGACTCAAAAACAGAACAGCCAGATCCATGTAAGGAAAAGGACACACAAGCAGGAAGTCACGTAAACAGACCTGAAGGAAAACATAAGGGAAGAGATGGGCTAAGCCAGACGTGCCCCAACTTCCTCCTCCCACAGGCTCAGACAGCCCCAAACACAGCAGCCTCACTGGAGTTTCACAATCCTGAAACGGTAACACAGGGTGGAGCTGAGGTAGAAGCTGAATTGAAAAATTTTATGAGTAACACAGGTCCCCCAAATGGGGGCTCTTTCCTCTCGCTCGGTGGAAGCAATGCAGTCCCATAGGCCACGGACCACATCACAACCACGCACCCCTGCCTAAAGAGGCCTAGAGACCCTTTTGCCCTAAATTAGAGGGGTTCTTCCCTGGAAGTCCTCCTCTGGGTTTCCCACAGGATGGGGTCACCAGGACCAACAGATGCCCCTGCCTGGAGCACTTGAGAAAGTGCTCCACCTTGTAGAAACTACATCATGCATGAGAGCACAGAATCTCAAATTCCCTACCCAGTGGCCTTGAGTCTGTGTCCAAAACTCTTCCCCCAAGGGATGGTCAAAAAGCAGCTATTTGCAAGAAATTTGAATAGAGCCCAGAGCTGGGAGGGGTTGGGCCCCCACACTTGCTCACGAGATCCTGCAATGAGGCTGGAACGGCTGTCTGCCTCTGAGGCCTTTCCTATGTGGGAGATATCCAAAGCTTTGGGAGATAAACTCATCGCCTCAGATGAATCAGTGGGGCCAGGTAGTCTTTTCCCAACTCCAGGCTGCGTGAGTGTGGGGATGTCCCCAGAGCAGTAATCCAAGGCTCCTGCCACTGTTTCCGAATTTTGAAGAAGTAAATAGACTCTAGATCAGTTAGAAATGATTTTTTTTAAAGATTTATTTATTTGTGCATACAGAACTGGGGTACAGGCCAGAGGCTCAGGGGCGGCGAGAGGCTTCACCAGAGACAGAGCGGGGAACAGAACAGGCAGATCGACGAAGTACACTGCTGAGGGGAGCAGCGGGCGGGTCAGGAGAGGTCTGCCACGCCATGTGGTCACCTCCGGGCCGGCGGGAATCGAACTCATGCGGAAGTGGCTTTAGCTTCTTGGTGCTGCGCTTTAACCCGCCTGCACCACCAGGGAGGGCCCTAGAAATGATTTTTGATGGTGACTGTGGCCGTATGGAGAGTCTGTACTGGTGAAGACTCGCACCCAAGGGCCTGAGGTCCTGCTGGACCCCCACCTACCCCCACCTCATTTCATTCCTGCGTGGGCTAAGTTTCAGGTTTCCCATGACCCTTCTCCAATTAATCTAGTAGCCAGAGTCTTTAGCCAGAGCCGTAGCCAGTCTCTTTTGTGGGGAACACAGAACCCTGACCACGGCTTCACAACCTGCAAGGTCCCTACAGTTCTACAGATGACTCCTCTCCAGGCTTTTGATTCATAAAGTTAACATTTAACCCAGAACCCGCGGGTTCCAGTTCCACACTCACAGGAGAGCTGTGAGTTGCTTCTCCCTGGGCAGGGAGGCCGGTGCCACAAAGAACCAGATTTCAGGTGTGACAAGTGAGCCTCTGTGAAGCAGAGAAGCAGCCCAGAGCTCATCTGCTCCGGCCTCTGTTCCTGCCGGTCAATGCTATGAAAGAGTGAAATGGGCAGAATGAAAGAAGGGAGGGAGGGAGGGTAGGAGGGGAAAAGGATTCCGAAGTGTCCACTTTTGAGTTCCCTAACTCTGCCACCAAGCAGGTGACCTAAAACATCAGACATTCGTTGTCTGGAAATTCTGGAGGCTTGACATCCAGCATCAAGGTGTTGGCAAAGGAGCTTCTCACGCGCCTTTTTCCTGGTCTCGCTCTTCCCGTGGCCTCTTCTTACTCAGCGGAGCCGTCTGGCTGAGGCCCCAGTCTAGCGTGATGCTACCTTGACATTACGAACTAACCTGCCGTGACTCCATTTCCAGTTCACACTCAGAAGGCTCGAACTTTCACATATCGTTTTTGAGGGGGGTAATTCAATCCATAATACTTACCTAGGAGATTTTCCCTCTGGTACTTTTCAACTTTTTTCCACCCATGTCCCATTCAACAAGCACCAGAAAGCTCACTGGTCCCTTAATTTGTTTTTGAGAGAGTTTAAGATAGTCAAGACAAACTAGACAAACTCAGCAGCAAGTTTGAAATCTTGACATCACTTTTGCCAACTACAGATTACTAATCCTTCAGGAGCACACACACTCTGCCCCTGGGTAGAAATAACCTCTTTAAGAAGGAAGCAAACCCCAGAAGCTATGTGACAGAGCCGGGCATATGGCATCTGCCTCCTAGTGACCATCATCAGTTCGCTACACCCTTCCCACCCCCCCAATCACACCAAGACCTCTGACAGAAGGAGAGGAAGAGAAAGAGCCGGGAGGCTGTTATATTGGCTTTGTTCTTACCCGTCTGGGAGAGAGGGGAAGACAGTGAAAACTCAGGCCCTCAAGAAGAGACACTCCACCAGCACAGGTGCACTAGCAAGGATTCTCACTAGACTTGCCAAAGCCACTTGATCAAAGACTGGACAAGAACAAACAAGCCCACAGACAAGGTAGCTAAGGACAGTGGCCATGCCCCTCCCTGCCCCCCTCCCCAGCAAGCAGTCTTTCCAGTAGAGGCAGGAGGCAGGTGCAATCATCCTGAGACTGAGGTTGACTTTGCAACCTCAAACATATCTATTTTATAATTCATACCTTATTACTGAGAAGTAAAAAATCAGAATCAAAGTACAAATCAAAATAACAATTGTCATTGTCTCTGCCCAAAACGGCCTTCCCACATTTCTCTCAGCCATATGCTTCTTCTCAGTTTCTTTTCCAAGTATCTCTTCATGTGTCTCTTCCCTGCATCCCCTCCAAGCCCCTGGGTGCAAGTCAATACTGGAAAAGCGGGAGACCATCCCACCTGCCCTCATGTTGTAAGTCAAGCACGGCTGCTAACTCCACCTCTTGTTGCAGCTGCAAGCCTGCTCAGGATGTCTGGTCCGTGACGTACTGGGACTTAATCTAAGGTGGCTGCATGTAAGCAGAGGCAAAGAAATGGCACCTCCCCTCCACCAGGTGAGAATGAAATCTTGGCTCATTTTGCCTTAGCAATAATTATACTTTGTGTGTTCATTGAGTTGATTCTTACAGTATGAAATAACTGAAAATAGCCTAGCATACATTCTAGGGGACTATCTAGGTGAGTTTTGATCCATATATTGGATGGAGTACTAGTCAGTCACTGGTAAAATTTTATATGTGTATGTATCTCTGTGTGTGTTTATGTAAATGTCAAGCCCAAAGTTATGTGCAAAACAAAGCAAAACGCAGAGAGCCTTAAATTTTGCTGATACATCTTAAAAAGTTTTTATAGAGAGAAATATATAATAAATATATGTGCTTGTTTAGGCATGGAACTTTTCTAGAAGAATGTTTTGTTATCTGAAGCTAACCCTGGACAATGAGACTGCGAAGTTGTGGGACATCTGAGTTGTTTGATTTTCCTAAATCTTGCTCCAAACTTTGATTTTTTCTAAATGTTTGCTCCAAACCTTTAAAGGAGAATGATTTGAGAGCTAATGAAAATATTGATAAAGATGCTGAGAGGCTGGGAAGCGTGTCTTCTTACCGCAGATATTTTGTTCATATTTTTTGTTTGTTTTAAGATGAGAGAAGAGACATTCGGAGGAAACAGACCCAGGCACAACTATGGTGATTGCTCAGTCCCACATTCAAAGCACCACCAAAGTGTAGGCCCAACAGTGTGAAGGAACACACAGCACATGCAGACAGAACACCCCAGCTCCACCCAGTCCCAGCCTCTCAGCATCTTTATCAATATTTTCATCAGTTCTCAAATCATTCTCCTTTAAAGGTTTGGAGCTACAATGTGTTGGAGCTTCACCCTCTAGGGTGAAGGGGAAACTGAGCTCAGAGCAGGCCCCAAGTCCTCAGGGAACACCTCGGCTGTGGCTCTCTGCAGCCCCACCCAGACAAATGGCTGCCGTGGGCTTGTCCGGTTTCTTCGAGCCAACTGTGCCGCCAGCCAGCAGTGGGGCAGCCTGTGCCACTGACAGCCCGGCAAGACCTATCCGGCAAGCCTCAGGTGCCTCCACTCAGCTGGACATCAGAGCGCCCTCGACATACTCCACACTCTTGCCTAGATGCCAGGCGTAATGCCTGCCTGAAGGGCAAAATTAACCCCCCCCCCGGCCTTCCCAAGCTTGGTCAGATGCCAATAAAGCCCCCTGCCAAAGGCAGCAGTGATGAGCCGCAGCCCTGGGCACGTGGCAGCTGCCGACAGATGAGCCCTCTGGCCTCACCCCACTTCCCCACGGGGCTCTGTGTTCTCTCCTCAGGCAACAGATGGGAGAGTGGGAGGCACAGATGTCTTGGGGGCCCTGTGCCCCCAGCCTAAGAGACCGCTTAGGAAAACTGCAAAGGAGATTTTAAAATCTCTTGTTTTCATTTGGATATGGCCTAGTGTCCGATTTTCAGGGGCATCTGGAGCTTCTCAAGGTAAGAACTCAGGAGTCAGCTTGATCCTCTGTCATCTCCCACATCCAAGGCACTTGCAAGTCTCATCAGTTCTACACCCCAAAGCATTCCCCAAGTATGTGGACATCTCTCCATGTGCACCCCTCTTTGCCTCCCTACCTCCTCTCTCTCT
>NW_004567131.1:26784866-26820032 GCF_000260355.1 Condylura cristata
CTCTCTCTCTCTCTCTCTCTCTCTCTCTCTCTCTCTCTCTCTCTCTCTCATTCTTGCTGCCCTACAACCAAATCTCGTGCCAGCAGCCCAAATATGCTTTAAAATGGGTGAGAGAAGGTCGCCTCAGCTTACAAACGAAGCTTCCCAATACCCCAAGGAGTCAGCGCCCAGCTGTACTCTGGCCTCCTCCGGCCAGCCCTGGTCACAACGCTCCACCCAGCCCCCAGCCCCACCTTTCTTTGCTCACAACTCTCCAGCGGCCCACAGAATCCCTTTCTGTTCTTTGAGTCACTGGTGTCCCAGGGCCGAGTGCCGCCCCACCTTCTTGTCTGGGGCACCCTGTCTGATTGCATTCTCAGCTCAGTCCCCCTCTCCAGAAAGGCCTCCCCTGGCCATCCTGCAAGTCTCCTGTTGCCCCACACAGCCAACCCCGGCTAACCCTCCTCAAAGCATATGGTGCATGTATAGTTAACATTTATTTACCTGCATGTCTGTGCCCCAGAAGCTGAGTTCCATCACAGCAGGCCCCTCACTCTGTGTTTTGTGCATCCTGAAAGTTGGGGTGGTACCTGGTGACATGGTAGAGGTTTTTCCAGTGAGTGGAGGAAAGGGAAAGAACCCGAGAGGAGCTGCCCACCTCCTGCTGTGGATCAGGATGGGCTTGTGTGCTGGGGTAAGAGGCCGTTTGTGCAAAGCTAACCCAGCAGGCACAGGCCGGTCAGGGCTCGCCTTTGGAGGGGAGAAGTGGACATAGAAGATCATGCACTGTCTCTGGAAGCTTCTGCCTGAAGTGACACATGTCACCTCCATGACAACTTATTGTCCAGAGTACGTCAAGTGGTCGTGCCTAAGCTTTAGGACCCCAAACGAGTAATCCTTTCTATTTATCAGTACTTCCCTGGGTTCCCTGTATACTAATTACAGTCAGAAAACAAACCTATATTGGATAAAGAACTGTGTGAATCTCCCCCCCCCCCAAGACTGGGCTTCCTTCCCAGCCTTGGTTTTCAAGCAGAAGCCCCGTGGCAAGGAGCTGCCTCAGATGTAAGTTTTAGGAAGAGCTCTGTGGAGGGAGGGGCTGGTACAGAGCAGGTGGGTGGCTAATGAGATCGCTTAGGAACCGGACCCAGGGTCAGGTGAGGAGGAAGAGGTCTCGAGGGTCTTTGTGGGACAATGGGGCGAATGGATACGTGCTTCTGTCAGGGGGGGCCATGGAGAAGGAAGCGTGGGACTCTTTTGAGGCCCCATCAGGATGGGTGCACAGAAAGCAAGCCGAGGTGCATGCATACTCCCACCTGTGCTGCTATGAGGAGACAGAGCAGCAGCGATCGGTCCGAGTGGGCCAGGGTACCACCAGCAAGGCAGGGGCAGGCTGAGCCTCCTTGAGCGCCTTGTGTCCACTGCTTCACCCTCGTGTCAGCCCTGAAACCAGAACAGATGCTCTTCCCAGGGGCCTTCTGAGCACTGGTTCCCTTCTGCCGGTGTCAAAGCCAAGTCTTTCCAGAACCCTCTGCCTGTGTTGGTGGCTGACAGGACACCCACCCTGGAGTCTGGGCCCCACTCTGCTCCCACCCAGCAGCCTCATTCCTGCAGCTCTGAGGTTCAGCTTAGGGATGGCTGTGTCCACTGCCTGGCCTTCACAGCTCTCTGCTGGCAGCTACACATGCCTCTGGGACCACGAACAGGACTTGCTGCTGCTTCTTGGGCCCTGCCAAACATACAGGCTCCTGAGTTCTGCCAAGGCCACTAACTCTGCAAAGGCCAGTCTGTAAATGTCGCAGGAAATGCTTGCGGAGAAGCTGATGCCTAGCGGGACCCTAGAACCTCTGTCTGTCTGCATCATGCAATGATGTTTCTCATATCGGCAGCTGCAGCACCGCCCAGGAGAGGGAGTCGGGGCCTACGGCTTGAAGCATCCTAATTTCACTGAAAAAGAAAACTCTCGGTCCTGGTCACACACAATAAAGAGAGAACAAGGATCAGGCCAGACACAGGAACCAGTACCCCCAGCCCCTGTCTTCTCTCCCGCCCTCCTGCCTCCATTCTTCCTTTCCCTTCCCTGCCCATCCTTATTCTCTCCCATCTCCAGCCTGCAAGGGCATCGCAGGGTAGTCGGGTAAAATGCAGATGTCGCCCTCGCTGGTGGCGCAGAGGTTACAGCATAGTGCTATGAAGCTGTCTGCAGCCACTGCAGCTCGAGTATGAACTCTGGCCAGGGAGGTGACCCACATGGCGTGGCAGACCTCTCCTGACCCACCCGCTGCTCCCCTCAGCAGTGTGCTTCGTCAATTTGCCTGTTCTTCCCCCTGTTCTGTCTCTGGTGAATCCTCTCAACCGCTGCAGCTCTGGCCTGTACCCCAGTTCTGAATGCACAAATAAATAAATCTTAAAAAAAAGAGAGAGAGAGAGAGAAAGGCCTTTCCTGGTATCCTGTCCTAGAACCTGGCCTGTGGACAGAGGCTTGACCAGGCCTCGCTCCAGAGATGACCAAAACTCTTGGAGCATCTAACAGCCTGGAAGCCAGCCCTAGTCTCCCGGCCAACCCCCATGTGTCTCTCCCAGCCCAGAGGCCTCAGAAAAGGAGATTTCATGGTCTAGGAATTTGTGCCAGCTGAGCACCTCTGTATGCGTGTCACTGGGGATCCTGGTTCCCCTCTGGTGTAGGGAGCACGGACTATGGAGATGAAGGACTGGCTGGCTCATCTCCCCCATATGGCTGCCCCAGAGGTCCAGGCTCCTGAGGGGTTTTGGGAAATGAGACTCCAGTCACTCTTGGATCTGTTTGATCCTGGGACCAGGTGTGAAATCTGCAAGGAGAGAAGCAGCAAGCCTGCCCTGCTGCCCCTGAGCCAGTCCAGTGACACTTGAGCTGGACATCACCGCTCTCCGACAACCCTGCTTGTGGGTGCTTCTTGGCAGTAGCAGCCATGACTTCCTCACAGAGCGTCTAATTTGAACTTATACAAAGTACTTAATTACTATGTTCTACTGAAATAGCAAAGAGAATCTGCCAGCCATCTGAAGCTCCCTGGAGGGAGATAAGGATAAACCCGTAATTAGAGCCACAAACTCAAATCCTGGAAAGTCCACGTGGGACCTGGGGTGCGTGAGGCCTGCCCCACCCAGAGAGCCTGGCGCCTGCTGGAAACGCTGCAGGCAGAGTGTGAGAGGGTGGTTTTACACGGGACACCGTGGCTGGGGCCTGAAACTGAGGAGTGGCTCTGTCTTCCCTGGCGCCCAAGGGGAAGCGTGTTCTCCCTGGCACCCACCTCCCCGGCCAGAAACACACACCCCCTGCCCTGCTCCCCTGCCGGGCCCCCCACTCCCCAGCAGCACAGCAAACAGGGAGGCCCCAGCCTCCTTCGGCCACAGCTGGTCTTGCCTTTCACTTTCCACAAAAGGGAAGAGCATTTCCTTCCAGGAAGGAAGGGTCACTAGGATGTGAGGTCTAAAAATACAACTTTCCTCTCACCCCCAGGGAGGGAGCAAAAAATCGAAGGAAGTTTCAGGGGAAAGAGGTGATTGAACTTCGGACTTCATTGGCCACTTGGATTTTTCCAGTAACTGTCGGTGAGGGGATAATTGGTTCCCTGGAGCCTGGGGGCATTGGGCTGGTGTAAGCAGGGGGGTCTACCTCAGATCAGAAGTGACTCTGCTAGAGAGGGAAGGGAGAGGGTCCCCTTCGGTGACCTGCGCTGCCTGCACCCAGCCTAGGGAGACCCGTGCAGACCCCGGAGGGGTGGGGTCGGCTGGAAGGGGGTGTGGTGGGTGGAACAACAAGCCTTCACTGCTGCTCCTCACCAGCAAGCTGGAATGTCTTGGGTGTGGAGAGAATGCTTCTCTGCCCAAAGGAACCCCAGTCCAAGAGGTGGGGTGGGGGGGTGGGGGGTGGGGGAAGCTCATTGCTCCATTTCACCCAGGCAAGACCTCAGAACACTTCCCATGGGGCAGCTTCACCTGGTTCCCACCCACAGCTGCCCAGGAAACACCACTCTGCACCCCCTGCCCAGCTGCCCCTCCCCCCTCCATGCCAGGCCCTGGCTGCAGTCCCCCCTCCCCGAAGCCACCCCCAGCATGGAGCCCCCCTCCCCTCCCCATGCTTGAGGCCTCAGCCTTCCTAAGGGTTGTGCCATCAACTCTGCCTCTCGTACTGTTCTCCAGACACTTCCTGTTTAGGCCTGTTTCATGTGACGGAGTTGTGGGGCCTGGGACATGTTCGTCTATAGAAACCTCATCTAAGGTGTTCAAATTTAGGAATGAGAGCAGACAGTGAGCCAATGAGTTGGGGCGTCATTTCCTCCACACACGGCTCTCCCCAGCTGTTTGCTAGAACCCCCCTACCAGGAACACACCCTGAGGCCCAAGCTACCTCTGGCCAGGCCTACCAGCATCCCTGGGGGAGGGACACAAGGTCAAGGCCCAAGGCTGAGCTGCCAGGCCAGTACTTCTCAACTGTAGTGTCAGGGATTTTAGGGAAACCTGGCTCCACAGGGTAGAAGGGCCAGAGTTCTGTATGCCAAACAAGCACCCAAGAGCCGCCACCAGTGCACAGACCTGCCCTTGGCAGCCTGGCACGACATTATTTGGAACTTCCTGGAGCTGCCTGCACACAGCCCCAGCTCGGCCCTCTAACGCACCCAGGCGGGCAGGGTCCGGTGCTCCCCACTCTCCTCCCTGTTGGTAACACCTGGCAGCAGCCAATATGCACAATGAATGATGTGATGACTGACATAAATAAAGCTTGAAGTGTCCCAGTAGGAGAGCCTTCAAATGTGTTCACCCCCCAAAGACCCAAACACCCATCACTGGCTGACAGCACCCAACTTTCTCCAGATAGGCAGCCCAAAGGTCCCTAGCTGTGCCTAAGCCCTATAAAATGGGGAGAGGGGTTTTGAGGCTCCAAAATATACAGGCTGAGACAGACAGGGCTTCAAAAGGGAGAGTGTCCCGCCCCCCAGCCCCCCAGGGAGGAGAGGGGAGAGCAGGGGGAGGGGAGAAAGAAGAGAGGGCAGGGAAGCAGGAAGAAAGAAGAGAGATGAGGAGAGCAGAGCAGAGGGAAGGCAGGGCTGAGAGGTGGGGGCAGGGCCCAAGGCTGGTCCCAGGGCAGCAAAGCCTCTAATCAGGCAACATCTGATCTGCCTCTCCTTCCTGCTAATCCTAAATCACAACAGTGTGAAATCTGAGCAAGTGTGAAGGCCTTGAGCTCCAGCTGTTTTTCATATCAAGTCCCAACTCCAGCCTGGTGAAGCAAGAAACCCCCACCCTGAAGATGCGGCAGTGAGACCCTAAGGGTGCCCCACTCCTGTCAAATGAGGGGAGGGTCACCAGGGCTCTTACACACTCGTGGGGGCTCCCAGTCTCCAGCCTGGCTACACCCGCTCTCTCCCTATTTTCTCCTCCTGCCCTTGGGTCCCCCCAGTCCTGTCTTCCTTGTGAGTTTCATGGAGCCTCTCTGGTGCAAATGGACAGAGCAGCTGCCTCATTTGGGAAGTGGAGTCCCAAGAGAGACCCCAGCAACTGTTTGTCATGAGACAAGTCCCAACCGGTCTGGGCGACATGACAGGCAGGGAATCTTCTGGGGAGCTCAGCTACTGGGGACAGAGTAGGAGGAGACAGCAAAGGCAGCTTGGGGGGGGGGGGGGGAGGATTCTCCAGCACAGCAGACAAGCTGCCCCTAAATCCAGGGGACTTGAGGAAGGAGGAAGTGTCTGCAGGCACCAGCATCAGAGCCTGGATCCTGTTACCTGTGATGAATTTCACCCCTGGACTAGGGGCCTGGTGGGAGTAAGGGAGCAACAGGCCTCCTTATTGTTTTGTCCCAACTTCTGTGACCGGCCAAGAAAGGAAGGCAGGAGGCAGAAAGGCTGAGCAAGCAGCTGAGATGGAGCCCCTAGGTGGGGTCCACAGCTACTGACAACCCAATAAGGGGGAACGGGTCTCTTATATAGATCTAGTTTCACATTCCAAAGGTGTCTCATCGCTGTGTCCCCTGGTGCGAGGCCCAGTTCCTCCCACCTGTATCTCCCGGACGCTAGGCCCAGTTGACTATCAGTTTGTTATCCCCATATCAAGCTTGGATGCAAGGCAGAATTCTTTCCTTGTCAGTAAATCTTTGGTTCCCCACACTTATTTTTCCTCCAGCCCTGTCAAGGCCTGCCCCTTGACAGGCGTAGCATGGACTGAACACCTTCTAGAACTGCCTTCCCATCCTTTCCTCCTCTGGCTGCACCCCCATACCTTTACCTGGCCAGTCATCAGGGCGTGTTTATGTGATTTGCTTCTCCCACTCTCCTGACTGAACAGGAGGTGAGACACAGGTGGGAAACCAGACCAGACCAACAAGATGGACTGGCAATTTGTATCTGGGGCTGTGTGAACAGGCTTGGAGGGGATAGGGCATGGTTTACTGCCAGAGCTAGAGATGTGGACTCAGGGTGGAGGGTACCATTTTGGAACCACCCAGATAGCTCTGCAAACAGAGTAGAGGAAGTGAAACAGAGAGAGAGAGAGAGGAGGGAGGGAGGGATGTGGACACAGAAACATAAAGGTCTGAGAGATGGGAAAGACAGAGACCCAGACTGGGGAGAACACCTGTCTCGCTTCCAGTTCCTCAGGAGACCTGTTCCCGCTCCATGAGGCACCCCAACCCTCTCACAAGTCTTCCCACTGTATAAGAGCCCGAGCTGGCTGCTGCTCTGTTCTGCACACCCTTCTAGCGATGTTAGTCTGTGGTGATGCCAGCTCTGGGGCTGTCCGACCCTCCTCAACTGACCTGGACTTGAGGGGGTCATCTGGACCCCACCAGGTCAGCAGGCTGCCTCCTCCCTCAGGAATCTGTGGTTTCCTCCAGCCCTTTGACCTCAGCAGCTCTGACACAGCCTGCTGCCACCTCCACCCCCCACCTCCCCCCCCCAATCAGGGAACAATTGTGCTCCTGCTCTGGAATACCCCAGTATCCAGTTTCCAGGAGAGTCAGATCACATTATTTGAACCTGAAACACACCAGGGAGTAATAAGATCAGTCTGAGAAAACAGAGAAGCCCGTGACTTACTGAGAAGAGCTTGGAAGACAGACACTGCCAGCCTTCTGTGGTGTCGCTGGAGGGGAGCTGATGCTGGGATTAGTCACCGCCCCACAGTGAAGTGAATCCACTCACTAGGGGGCACGGACCTGAGGGGCTGAGCAGGGAAGGCTGCTTGCCAGACATCACGCGTCAGGTCCAGCTGAGCTGGATTCAGCCTGATGGAAGTGTTTTTGAGACAAGTGCTGGTTTCTGAGATGCTGAAATGAAGAACCCCAGCTTGACCCGAATGTCCTCATCAAAGACCTGGGCCCACTGGGCTGCTCCAAGATCTGTGGGATATTTCAGCTCCCCTTGATCTACCGATGGGGGCACATTCCCCAACCTGCTGGAGAAAGCCCTGGTCAGGACATTTCCCAACCCTCAGTTTACCTGTTAAGCACTTTCTTATGGAAACCCCAAATTTCAGAATTCAAAGATGCTGAGGGGCTAGAATGGCTGTGTTTATAGGGGCGCAAAGGAGGAAGCTATGGGTAGCCTGTGTTCCCAGTGGGGTGAAGGGTTGATCGGCAGGTGCCCAATCACTGGAAGCTACAAGAGGGCTGGTGGGATGCAGGTGGGGTGTCGCCATTATTGGGTTCCTCCAGATACCGTTGAATCCTCACAGTCTTCAGAGAAGTGTTCCCACCTGCTTCTTCAGATGAGGAACTTGGGGCTGAAAGAATTGAGTGAAATGGCTTTGCTCACAGGTCTGTCTGCTAACATGCCTAAGCAGGTCTATCAAGGCCTGGCTCCCCCACCTCCCTGCGCCACCCCCAAGCCCTGTGTTGAAGTCCTTCAGCACCCGTTTCCTCATTCACTGAGCTGTGTAGAGAAGAATGGAAGTAAAATGATGGAGGGAAAGGATCAAGCAGACGTCAAAAGGAAAGCCCGGCCCCAAGGAGGAAGAGAGAAGAAGGCAGCAGAAACTCAGGCCCCTGCATCAGTCTAACACTCAGCAGTACCCAGGGCTTTGCTCCTGCCTGCCAGAACCAAACTTCCGAGAGTGAGCTTTCTACCGCACGGCCTCAGGGACTCCAGTCTGAGCCCTCCGGAGGCCTAGGCTGGGCTGTCTAATGCCATAGCCTCTAGCCAAGTGTGGCCAATGAAATACAAACACATTAAAATGGAAAAGTCGGTTCCTTAGTTCCACATTTTAAATACTCAAAAGACACCTGAGGAAGGTGTTCTCTGTACAGGGGGGCCCCCAGGAGAAGGGGAGGTTCCAGGTCCCCTGCCCCACCCAAAAAGAGGGTGGAGCTGAGGAGAGAAGAGGAATCTGGAGAGGAGACTGAGGAGGAAGGACACAGGATGGAGAGTCAGAAGGAGACCTGGGGGAGCCACATGGAGCGGAGACGCGTGAAGAAGCGGCTCCTGCTTCTTGGCCCTGGACTGGGTGAAACAGATGTGGCTGAGAGACCCGTGGGGAGTTTCACTATGGCAGCGTTTATCTTGATTTTGATTTTGCTCTTTTCTTCCCAGACTTGTCTGGCCATTTCTGACCCTTTTTCTTGGGTCCCAACCAGAAGGTGCTTTAGACTCATGGCGGGCTTTCAGGCCTTGCTTTGGGCCAGTCCCTTTTGGGTGGACTTTTACCCACAAGGGGATAGGTAGCTTCAAGTGTTCAATTTAGAAACTATATTCTTGTCTTTTCTGTATTGCACACTGATTGTATTATAGTTCCTTTCCATTAAAGGTCTTATATATATGTTTTGTCTTAATGTGGTAGATGACAAAATCCATTTAGAGCAGGCAGGCTTGGGAGTGCAGAGGTACCCCTCTCCCTGCCCTGTAACAGTCCCATTCCCACTCCCCAGTTCACGCTAGATGTTGGTTTCAGCTCAGCTCTGCTGCCTCAAGTCCAGGGCCTTTGCGGAAGAGGGGCCAGTGTGGAAAGACTGAGTGCCGGGGACATTCTTGCTCCAGCCCTCACAGATGTGCTCTGGCTTCTGAATGCCAGAGCAAGATGAGCTTGTGCTGTTTCCTAGAAAGTCCCCACCTGGGCCATTCCTAGGGTGTCCTGCTCACACCCTCACAGACAGTCGGGGCAAGCGTAAGCATGATCCCTCTTATAGCCCACACCCAGCACCTGCTGGCACTAGTGAGGGTGGGCTTGGATCTGAAACCAGGTCTAGCCAGTTCCTCAGGTGGGGCTCTCTCTATTTGTCCCCCCAAACTTAGCCTTGCTCCGGGTGTGGGAGTGTCCTGGCCATCAGTTCACAGGACAAAGCACCAGCCCCAGCCCTTTCTATTGTGAATCTGGAAAAGATGCAGAAAGGGGCCATCACACTGATCAATGTCAGGATATCCCTGCCTTCCACTTAAAAAGAAATACCTCATTCAGGAACTTCCAGGGCTGGGCCAGCCTCCTGTTTATGCCTCTCGACCTGCTCCAGGCCTCAGATAGGAAGAACGGCCCATTCTCTGCCCGTCCCAGTGCGCATTTCCGGCCTGAATCCAAGCAACCACTTCCCTGCCAAACTGTTCCCAGGGTGTGGGGGTGGATGCCACCGGACCTTCAGCTAGTGGGGCTGCAGGGCCAGGGCCCTGGAGAAATGCCAGCAGGCAGAATGCAGGTCAATATCGGAGGCAGGTGAGGCCTGGCCCCCTGCATTCTTGAAGAGCACCCAGAAAGCTGCTTTACTTTCTGTGACACCCTGGATATGGTAGGCAGAGCCCCACAATCAGCAGGCCCCCTCCAGCTGGCCCGGAGGGGCTGACAGTCTACCTCAGAGAGGGAGCTTTCTGAGCCAGGCAGAGACTGGAGGCTGCTGGTTGCAAAGACCTGCCCCACTTCTCTTCCTCTGTCCTTGTCCCGGAGCCTAAACCAATGGATTTCCTGCCGGACAGTAAACCTTTTCCACCCAGCTTTTATTTTTTGTTTTAACAAAACTTTGCTCATGACATAAAGGAAAAACAATTCTGCCTCTAAATCAGATGACAGCCATCCAGAGAACCACTAACCCACAATGCTGGCCTTGCATGCTCGAGAGTTAATGTCCGCTCCAGGCCCACCCTGATGCTAAATTGTCCAGGGAGACATGTCAACCTTCAGTGACAACCTGCAGCCTTCTTTGGCGATACCTCTGCACCGGCTGCCTGTCATTAACACAGACTAGGAGCAGCACAAGCCCCACTGGGAACTCCAGCTAGGCCCCTCTCAGCTCTTCTCTGGGATTCACCAGAGACAGAGTGGGGAGAGAACAGGCAGACTGACGAAGTCCACTGCTGAGGGGAGCAGCGGGCAGGTCAGGAGAGGTCTGCCGCGCCATGTGGGTCACCTCCCCGGCGCGGATCAAACTCATGCTGAGGCAGATTTAGCTCCTTAATGCTGTGCTTTAGCCCGCTGCACCACCAGGGAGGACCCAACAGCTCTTCTCTGAAGGAAATCAAAGGACTTAGAGAGGTCTCCTCCTTTCACCGCCCTTCCCCTTGGCTCACATTCTTGTTTTCCAGACAGACAGGTCTCATAGGCAAAACTTCTCTGGGAATCGGGCGTAATCCTGCCTCTGTTACACATTTTAGTGAAGTTCCATTGTCAGCATTTACTGGGAGGCTGGAAGTATTATTACCACAATACTTAAATGCTTATAAGTTAATAGAAGACACAGTGGCTTTGGGGCAGAATTTAAAACTCCAGGGAAAATCTTGAACAGGATTAGAGTTCTCTGACCGTAAGGAGGTGAACACAAGGTGCCGCAGAGGCCTCTGTGCTGTTGGCTTCATCTCACGTCTCTCCTTATTCCTCCTGAGACCAGGGTTCTCAGTAGCAGACAACAGAATCTCTTCAGCTGGCTTTCAATACAGGCAATTCATTAAGGCACACTAGAAAACTTGCTGAAATTTTGCTAACGCTGGAGGTCTTTACAGTCTTCCTAAATTATGTATAAGAAATTTTAACAGAGGCCTCCCTGGTGGCACAAGGGCACCATTGTCACAAGGCTGCCAACATATGACTTAGATTCCTGAGTCAGAAGGAAACCTGTCAGATTTGGGGTTGGAAGTGATAACATGATAAGGATAAGCAGGATAAGCGCAATAAGCGCAAGATAAGCACAGCACTGTGAAACTGTCCACAGCCACTGCAGCACAAACTCGATCCCCAGCCAGGGAACTGACCCACATGCTGCAGCAGACCTCTCCTGTCTCTCCCTCTGCTCCCCTCAGCAGTCCATCTGCCTGCTCTGCTCCCCACTCTTGTCTCTGGTGAATCCTCTCAGCCCCCAATCTCCTGGCCTACACCCCAGTTCTTGTATGCATTAAAAAAAAGTTTAACAACTATCTGCACTGTTAGAAACATTCCCTCAATTAGGAGTCACCCAGGCATACGAGAACAACTCCGGACCCTGGTGAAGGAGCTACTGCCATTCATCACCACAGAATCGTCTGGATTGGCAAGTAAATGCCCTTATCCCTGCCCTGTCATCATTTTCAACACAAAATGTGATGTGGTTCCTTCTGACTTGAGAATCTAAGTCATGTGTTGGCAGCCTTGGGAATTGATGTTTTTAGATGCCATATGGGGAGGCTTCCAAAATCTGGAGAGGCCGTTAAAATTTGGGTGTGCCCAGGAATGACCAAAGTCCACTGCCCGTGCAGAATTCCTCTTGCCACTCACCGCTGTATGAGACAGTCTAGATTCAGAAATGCATTTGGCATCAAGTAGGAACACCTACATTGTACACACCCCTTTTCAACCTTTAGTTTTAGCTAATATGAGGACATCTAGAAGCAAAGATTTTGATTTTGTTGTAACTTGTAGATTTTGTTACTCCATTATAATCTTCTCTATTACATATAAGAAAATTTAACAGCTATCTTCACATAGAAACATTCCTTAATTAGGCTACATTCTTTCAAGTCTGAACTTCTGTCTCTGGCGTCTCCTCTGCCCGGGGTAAAGCTGTGTCCTCTGGCACCACCTGCAATATCTGGATCAAATGCTGGTGTGTGGGTTTGGAGCCAATAGGCTGATCTGGGGAAATTCTAGCTTTGTCACTATGTAGCTGTGGGACCTTCTGAAAATAACCTAACTTTTTATCATAAGTTTGTACATCTATAAAACAGGGATAATATTACTTAAGGGACTAAGTGGATAATAGATGAAAAGGGGCTACACAGATGGATAGTACATGCTTGGAAATACTTCTCCCTGCTTCTCCTGTCTCCCAAGATGGTTTGTACACACCTCTATTAGAGCCCTTCCACTGAAGATGCCATTTGGGTGTTGAATCATTTTATTAAAAATATTTTTAAGGCCCTCCCTGGTGGCGCAGCGGGTTAAAGCACAGCACTGAGAATCTAAAGCCGCTTCCGCATGAGTTCAATTCCCGCCTGCCCCGGAGGTGACCACATGGCGTGGCAGACCTCTCCTGACCCGCCCGCTGCTCCCCTCAGCAGTGTACTTCATCGATCTGCCTGTTCTGTTCCCCACTCTGTCTCTGGTGAAGCCTCTCACCGCCCCTGAGCCTCTGGCCTGTACCCCAGTTCTGTATGCACAAATAAATAAATCTTAAAAAAAATATTTTTAAACAAATAAAGTTATTTTTTAAATCACTTATATTCCAAGCACATTGAAACATGTACATAAATAATGTGAACACACTCTACTTTGTTAGTAATTAGTCCTACATGCCTTTGCAAGGGCTTGCTCCCAGAAGGAGCTGCTAAAAGTTGTAAATATCATTCTAAATATTTTATTTGTAAATCTTCCCTCTCTATACATATAATAATACCCTGGTTACCTTTCTAGTACAGCTTATAAATATCTGCCTCATTTTTAAAAAAAAGCTACACAAAGTATTCCATGTTTTTGTTTTTGTTTTTTTTTTAACCAGGGGTCTATTGGTAGAACTTGTTTTGTTCAAATTCTTATGATGAACATCCCCATACTTATATTACCATTTCTAGAAGAGAGAGTCCTAAAAATGTGACTCATCTCACATGCTATACAGTCCTTTTCAACATTGTGTTGCTTTCACTTATCCCAAGAGTGCCTCTCCAGGTGGGGAGCTGGTGCAGGTGGTTTGGTGGAGGGTGAATAGAGCATGCACACATATGGAAAAGCAAAAGTATAACCCCCAAATAAATATAAAAATTAAACAAAGCCAAAAACAAATAGTGCCTCGTTGTCCACAATCTCTGCAATGCTGAACACCATCAATCTTTAAAATTCTGGCCAACCTGATAAATTTAGCTGGTGATTCACCTGGTGAGTGATTGTCCTTTTATATTCCTCCTTCTGTAAAGTGCCTATTTATGGCTCATTTTTCTATTGTGTTTCCTTTTCTTTTAGATCTGTACGATAAAGACACTAATCCTTTGTCTGTCATGGGTGTCATAAGATCATTTTCAATTCCAGGCAGTCATTTGTCCTTTATATGATTTGTTTACTACTCTGACCCCTCAGAAGGCAGGAAACTTGTCTTATCAGGACCAATGTCTGAGACTGCAACTGACTGCATCAGTTCTCAGCAACAGCTGTTGCATAAATAAGTGAATCAACACATGGATGGCAGACAAATCAAGAACAGACAGTCTGAATTAGCTAAAACTCTACATTAGGGGATTTACAATAAAATGTATATTCTGGAAAACATCAATAGTCTGTTTATTCTCAGAAGATTTCATCTGCTCTTCACTGCAGTAAAAACCACGTGGGGTCCTCCGTGGTGGCGTGGTGCGTTGAAGCACAGCACTAAAAAAAAAAAAAAAAAACTACTGTGGACCTTGAGTTTGCTTTTCAATTCCTCAGGTTGATAGATACCCTTAAAATGAACAAAACAACTATTATATGGCAGTATGGGTATGTTTGAGTAGAAAACAAGAAACTTGAAAAATATGTATCTGCCCCTTGAATGCCCCTTGAATAAGGTCTAAATGATCAACAAGCTAATGGAAATTGTTTCATAAGAGTTGTCACATAAACTGTTAAAATCAAGATATCAAAAATAGCTAAGTCATCAACTGTCTCACACCCCGAGAAAGGCACATATAAAAGGATCCTCAACAAGCATGGGAAAGGATGCTGAGGAAGAACTGTGTGACACTGTTGGTGGGTTATAAACTAGGGCAGCATCATGGAAAATGATCTGGATTCATCGTAAAAGTGAAATGGAAATACTGCATAACCCAGTAAGTCCCATTTGGGTGGCCTCTATCCAAAGAATATGAGACCACTAAAGCAAAAACTGTATGCTCTGTTTATTGTAGCACTATGTACACTGGCGAGGACATGGGAAGAGCCAACTGCCCATCAATAGGAAATCTGATCAAGTATAGTCACACTATGGAATTTCATTCAGTCATAAAGGAAGATTACATTTAGCCCTTTATAACAAAATGGAAGAGTTTGAAGAAATTATGTGGAGTACAGCAAGACAGAATGACAGCAACAAATACTGGATGTTTACACAATGATTGATTGATTTGACAAAAGTAAAAACATTACCAAAAAATGCACAGACATTAGTAAAACATAGGAGGGCTCTGACATTAACAGGGAGAGAGAAAAGGACAAGGGACCAGAAGGGTTAGTGGTGAGGGAGAAAATGAATGCATACTGGCAAAACCTGCAAAAAATGACAAAGATATATGCTCTATGATGTTTACGATAGCATGATTTACAAATAAATAAAATGTGTAGTGAAGTAGGCTTATAGTGTATTAAGATCCCTAAACTCTAGGTTAGCATTTGTCAACTGAAAGAGTAAGTCCCTTAACTTTGATATCATCATTAGGTATAAAAGAAATAAGTTTAGTCCAGCCTTGTTCAACCACTTCCCTGCAGACACTTTCATCCATTTACTCCTTATTGACTCAAAATTGATTAGCAGTCAATGACTTGGGCTGATTTAATTGAGAATGCATATAAAGGTGACTTAAAAACTACAAAAATATACTCTATGATCATATTATAAAGGACAATCTTAACCACATTTTGCTTATAACATTCTAGTAGAAAATATCTCTGTGGTACCCGAGGAATATATTGGATGAAGAGATTGATACACTTTTGAAAAATAAGTCAACATAGTTTATTTAAAACACAGTGACAGTCACAGTGCAACAGACTAGAACAGGATAAAATTTTCATAGTGTTGAAAGATCACAATTATATACATGGAAAATATATGCATGCACATTTATATATGATTCAATATACATAGTTGTTGCAATAATGGCAAACATATAGATGGCATCTGTTCGACACTGAGTCATCTACCCAAGCATGGACTGGCCATTTTGCCGGCTGCACTCTGTGGGGAACAGAATGATAAGGTGAGTGTGATGACTACCCATGGCTATACTAATATTGACTTAGTGGCATCTTCAACATGTCTTCCATCACTTAATCGTTGCCACCCTGTGAGGTAGGTATCATGAACTGATTCAGCTTTGGAGAAGGAACTTGAGGCACTAGAAAGCAACTGGTCTTACTTCTCACTCTTACCTATGTGTTTTTTCAACTCCAAATCTTGTAATTGTTTTTAAAGGCCTTCCTGACTCACCCCAGGGTGATTCTTAAATACTTGAGATTATCTGATTCCTTGTTTTAGCATTTTTCAAATCTCCCATTTTGAAAAAAGTTTTACTTGTACAATTGCTTGTTTCACAAATCCCTTTTCCTTGGCAAGCGTCGATTTTGTGTTTCAAGGACTGTTGCTTTCATGGAGGCAGAGGTTCTAGATCATTCGTAGTCCTGCTCCATCCCTGAGTAAAATGGGCATCCGGAAATTTTGTTCGACCTGCGGCAGGGGCAAGTTGCTGTGGTGACTGCTCTGAAGGGTTTAGTCTAGTGAGGATGACAGATAAGCAAACATTTTAACACAGGACATGGAGGTGTAACAGGGCAACCCAATGTGAACTGGGTTGCCTGTTTGTGGGTCCTCACCTGCGTGCTTAAAATTAAATTGTACTGCAGGCACACGCAAAAAGAGTCAACAATGGGTTTATTTACAAAAAGGAAAGGAAAAGGTCCAACCCAGGGAAAGAGAGAGAGATACAAGTTAACTAGAACATCCTACCAGCCTCGCCGACTCAGAACTCTAATACACTGATAGCTCATCAAGAACCAAGCAACCAGCCACCAGCCACTCAGTCCAGAGAGTATCCCGCGGTCCAGAGAGCCCAACAATCCAGAGAACCACATGGTCCAGAGAGAGCTAGCCCGACTCACATCGCTCCCTTATATACATCACTCCCTCAAAAGTCCCAGAATGCCTGCTTAGCTCCGCCCTTGGGTCCTTGCAGTTCTCTCCTTGATATTTCTGGGAGTTGTAGTTTCCAATCACTGTAGTAGGGGGTGGAGTCCACAGAACTCTTCAGAGTTCCTTTAGGACATCCTTTCCCCCTAACAGATGTCAAAGGTGAATATGAGGGTTGGAGGGACTGCTAGTCCCTCAGCAACTCTAGTGGAATCCCAGCAAGTGATCTTATCGGCAGCTCTCTTCAGGCTGTGCCATGCTGCTGAAAGAGATAGATCAGCCCAATTCTCCCAAGACCAGACTGTCACACAGAAAGCTAAACATTCCCTCCACTTCTAAAGAGACTCGAGATGAGTTCTCCCAGTCATGTGCGGTTTCTAACAATCACCCACAGATGAGAAAAATTACAGTTTTTGTTTTTAGAGCAGGATCTGTAACTAAATTGGTTTTCCCAATCACAGTGATTTAGAGGAAGGACTGAGTTTTGTCTCAAAGCTGGCTTTCCTAACCTCTTCTTACTCTTTGATATTAACACATAGGTGTTTACCAAAGTACTATACAATTTGTCATGCTTGACTGGAAGCCATTCACAGAAGGAAATTCCTCCTTGCCAATCTGCCAATCTGAGCTTAGGGTCCTTTTCAGGGTAGGGCACAGAAATTCAAGATGGTATCTGGAATAGAATTATTCAACAATCTGAGATTATTCATTGTTTACCTATCCCCATATATACAACTAATAACACAAAACACTATTCAGAACACCAAAGAGATCAAGCTGTATAAAAGAACAAACAGGTGATATGCAGTCTGGCAAGGATGCTGCCAGACTGTTTTCCACAACCTTTCATCAGATCTCTGCACAAAGGGGAATGTTTCGGGGGGAGGCTGAAGTTTGTTACTTTACACATGCCATCTTTTCAAGCTACCTTGAATCAAGCACCTGGCTGCTGCCAAGAGGCAGCCAATTAGATATCACCCTGTATGTACCTAGAGCTTCTGAGCTACAGCATGGTGCTCTTGGGAGTGGGGAGCATCTGAGAAAGACCATATTTAAAACTATTTAAACAGAGATGCTGTTTTATCTTTATCAGCTAGTTTTAAAATATCTGGTGATGTTTTGCCTAGAAATATTCCTACTGGCCTTTTTTTTTTTAATTAGGAATGAGATTTGTAATGATCATATTACTTTGTAAAGAATTTTTTATACTCAAGTTTTGTTTTTTGTGGGCAAACTAAACAGACTCTTTGTAATCTTGTTTGGATTACTGTTTTATTTAACAAATCCTTTCCTCTTCAGTGGAAAGCTAAAGTTCAGTTCATTAATTAAAAAAAAAAAGTCCAATTAGCCCATAAAGGTTGAGCAAATTGAACTCTGAATGTCACTTTGTTGCAAATTAAAACCAGCTCTTACAGGAAATTTACTAGGAACCAAAAACAAAACAAAACCATCTTTTGCTGGAAATAATCTGCCCTTTTTAGGAAGGTATAGATTACACTTTTTAGGAAGGTATAGATTACATTGTAGTACATTAAGTAAAAATCGGGTGATTGTGGACATGCCGTGTAACCCATTTCACTGAACAGTCACAAGTGAGGCTGTCAGTCATGAATAAAAAGCACCACATCCAAAGGTACCCACTCCAGGTGTCTGAGGACAGTGGTGGAGGAATTGTTTAGTATTTCAAATGTTGGCATAGAGACGATAAGAAAAGGACATGTGTTCTACAGGTGCCCCTAATAAGTCGGGCCACTCTTTCTCTCACAAGGTATGGAAAGTACGTGATTCCCAGTGACCTAAATGAAAACCCTTGAAGAATGTCCAGGTTAGGAAGAACACTTTCTTGGACTATAACTACTGAGTGAAGAACAGCATTGCTGTATTTCATGTCCCCACCCCAAAATGTAATACTGCCTTCATGCCCCAAATCTCTCATACCCACCCAGCTCTACTGCTTTAGTAAATTGTGTTCCAGCTGGCATCTACATTGCCAGTCATGTTCAAACTGATGGCTTCAAAGAGTTGCTAGAAACCATGTTGACCCTGGCTACTTAATGAATTTTTCAAATGTGCACACTATGGTTTCTATAGTTAATGAAAAGAGAAATGATAATTTTTCTCAGGAAAATTCCAATTAGGACACTTAAACAGGAAGAACAAAAGGCACAATAATCTATTAGTCAACAATGGATATTCACTATTTTTCTTTTTTCTTATATATTTAATGTAAAGTTATAAAAGACCTTTCAGTGTACAAAATCAAACATTAAAGAAAATGGTGGTTTCATAAAAAACACTGCATTCAGATAACAACAAATGGAGAAAAGCAAACACTTTGAAAAGATGCACTATGGTATCAAAGATATTCAAACATGATAGCTCCTTCTACATTAAAGAAAAAAACCCTTTTCATTTCAACAAATTTTTACATTCATGGCTATGTCTAAATCTCATGAAAAAAATTGAATCTTTGGATTTTTTTAATAGACTTAAGTTTTTTTCCTTCTAAAATGACTTTCCTCGTTAAAGAGAAAAGATACAGCTGTTCGAACTCCTTGTTTCATCATATTTCATTCCAAAACTGTCCTAGCTGCTGGCCGGAAGATGATTTGCATGTGAAACTATGATTCCGGAACATCTCCTAATCTTCTGTAAGACCACATTTGTAAAGCTACTCTTAAAGTCATCCGTGGCAAAAGTTTAAAAAATTTAGGATGATCATGGCTGGGGCCTAGATAGATAATTATAGTAAAATTCAATACAATCACAGTTCATCGTTACTTTATTTTGGCAGGATGCGCATTCTACAGCAGTTACACACCCGTGAATGTACACCGTTGAAGCTGTGTAGTTTATTTCCGACAATACGGCTCTTTTCTGTTAAAAACTTTGTGTTCCCAGTCTAGTCTGCTCTTCAACAGTAGGAATTTAAAAAGTGACCTTACAGGGAAGGAGACAAGAAAAATTTGGTGACATGCTCTCAAACCTCACAGGTATGTTCTGTTGTAGTAACTGAAGGATGTAGACACCCTTCAGTTACAAATATCCCACAGTGAAAGGGCTCTTTTTCCTGTATAGCTGAAGCTTTTATCTGGTTTGCAATTCTCTAGAAGATGATAGTGGATGAGATTTGTTAATACTAGAACTAGAAATTGTGATCTTCATCGCCCAGTATTGAGGAAATAAAACAAAGCCCAATAAAGCCTTCTGTCTCGGTTAACAACTTCTTCTTTAAAATTCCTGTATGAAAAATATAGTCAATTCAAAGCCTGAGTCTGTAGGTGAAATCACTGTGAAGAGGGTTTCCAGCCCCATTCAAGGTTGACGGGAATAAACAGTTGGGAAAGACAGGGCCTTCTGGCCCAAAAGTCAGGCCAGTTTCAGCAAATCAGCAGTGAACCCAATAAGGCCCAGGGAGAAGACAAGTCTGCTCCTCTAAGCGCCTTTCATTCTGCTTTTACTTTCTCAATTAAATAATCTAGCTGAGATAAAAGTCTTTCAGGTTAGGCTATTATCTGTAAAAGAAAAAAAAAATTTTTTTTTTTTTTTTTTTGCATCTCCCACCACCCTTAAATTCCTTGCCCTTGCCTAACAAAGGGTCGCAAAATCTTCACTAGCCAATTTTAAGGCTACACGTTTCAGAAGAAGAACCAAGATCTTCCACTGGGTACTACAAGTCCTATTTTTACAGATCCCTTTCTTTCCAGCTTCCTGAGTTTATCTAACAGAATTAAGAACAAAGGGAATGGCTATCTGGCCCTGAACTTGGATGTAAAAAATGAATTGGTTTGAAGAAGTCGTTTAGCAGCATTACATGTGAGAGAGACTGAGTGGGCTTGGTTCCCTCTATACAGCACGAATCAGCAGTAAATCTTGAGCCAAAAGTTATTTGTATCCCTAAGTGAACTGACAGGAGCCCCAGACAGTCTCCCAGGACCGGCCCTCCTTGCTGCCCTGTGTCAGCCTGTTTGGGGGACCACGTTTGGGCAGGGAGTTTGACTACCTTGCTTATCCTGATGAGCCCATAATGGTTTAATAGTCAGTGTTTTAATTGCTGCAAAACCCACTAAGGGAAAGCAGTTGAGTGAACCAGGGGTTTTGGAGGGACAGCCGAGCCCATAACTGTTTTCAAGTATCTCTAGGGATGCCACATGGCAGGAAGATCAGAGATGTTTGTTTGCAGAAAAATTACAGGTCAACACATCTGAGTTCAGCCAAGTTTCTGGCACTGAAGCAATCAAGCAAAAGCTGGAAAGCTACTTAGCCACAGCTTTGGTGAAGGTGGGCTGGACTCTGAGCAGTTTAAGACCCCTTCCAACTTGTGACAGGTTTTCTTTTTTTAGGCTCTAGAATGATATACAGATCAAATTTGGAACGTTAGTCTTATAAAATAACTTTTGGAAAGATCACTGTATTTAGAAATATCTCCACCAGTTCTCTTCAGAGGGCCAGACAGAGGCAGAATGCCAGAAGGGGCCTCATGCAGTGGAGTCCTCCCTGTCCGGGCTGGACAGCCAGTGTCAGATGACGCCCTGTGCGGAGGGCTTTGTCATCTGAAGCATAACCCAGAAAGCATGCTCTAATAGCTCAATTACTGCAGACTGATGTAACACAAGATACACAAGTGTCATTTAAGAGGAGCCTGAAGGCTGAGCATTTCCAGGTGGTGGTTGCACAATAAAACTATCCTTGTGCATCTTGAGATGCTGCTTAACCAGGGAGAAAACAGCCATCTGGACATGTCCCCTTAGGGGCAGACACAGAAGCAAACCTTCATAGAATCGGTTCCCTTGTTCTGAATGCTTTCAGAGGCTCAGAGCCACCTGCCTGGGGCTGTCTGCATCAAGGCACCTTATCCTTGTAGTTATTATTTTGGGTGACCACCAGTTTTTCCTTCTGTGGCACTAAAATAATTGTTGCCTGACATAAGAGGAGGCCCATGACTCCTGGGTTAATAGATGTAGTAATTGAACAACTGTACATTGTGGTTGAAGTAGGAAAAGACCCAGTTGGATACAAATGTGTCATTAGCTTCATCTGAAGTCTATCCATGCAGACAGGTGGAATGCACTATTTAAATGCTTGGCAATTGACTTTTAAATGAGGCCTCACCAAAAACGTAAATTTTAATGGTTACTTTCTGGATCCCAAATGACACGCTCAGTTAAAATCAGTATTTATGTTGAGCAACCAAAGATCCTGATTACTGACAACCAAAATGCACTAGGATAAAGATAGCAAGTAAAAACGATTGCCTCAGAGGATGGAAACTTCTAGGTAATCCAAGCTCCAAATCTCTGACTCACGGCTATGGTTGGGGAGAGGGAGAGAAACAATTACTTTTCAAGCTGGGTATAAACCTAGTAAAACTACTTTTTTAATAAGTAAAATTCAAATACCAGCAAATAAGCATTAGACACGTGCTTGTTCACAGTTTTCACATGGAATATAAAAACATTCCATTATTTTTAACAATGTGAGACAAGTTTATTCATTTCTTTTGGGGCCTCCCTTCTCTAAGTTTCTGGATTTTTACTTCATGTCAAAGGAATGACTGAGGCACTGACTCTGAATTGAACACTATTTTTATTAAAGTGTTTTTATTAACAAGCTTTCACCAGAAAGTTCTGAGTGTGTTAATACAGCAGGCACATTGGCTTCAATGTTTGGCATTTGACAGTCCACAGAATTGCACTTCACTCTCACAATTCTGCCGCAGCTTTGTGGATTGTTTGGACAGCACCTATAACCAGCCTCCCCCATTAAATGGTTCAATATAAATTTTGGTTCGTTCTGACGTAAGTGTTCTGAGTTCACGATCACATCACTCTGTGACGAGCCTGTCTCCGCGTCCGTCTGATTCCCTAAGCTGGAGTCCCTGTGCTCAATCCCGCCACTGCCCTCCACAGTCCCCATGTCTCCGTTTCTACAGAGTCCCCTTTGGTTATTCTCAGGCTCGCGACATGCTTTTCGTGACGACCGAGTGCTTTTGCTGCCAAATGACTCCGGCTCTGCCATCTTTGGAAGATGCTCTTCGATGCTCTGAAGACTGTGTACGCTGGTCTTAGGCATTTTCTCCTGGGCCTGCATGTGCTGCACTGGGTGAAAGAAAAGATTCCGGGGTAGTGAGTTCTGCACCCCGGCTGCCTTCACTCTGCCTTGGAGGCAGGGACAGTGGTGGATGTGCGGGATGGGGTGCACGAAGCCCTCGGGGACTTGGTGCGCGGCCTTCAGGGGTGCCACGCCGTTTTGGATGCGCACGAAGCTACCAGGAGGAGCCACGCACTGGTGGCATAAGCAGTCGCCCACCTGCTGGCAAGTGTGCGGGCTGTATTTCAAATGCTTGTAGGCATTTGGGCAGTGACATCTCTGACTCAGAGAGAAGAAGTGACACACGGTGTGCTGTTCAAGCGAGGGCTGTAACAAGGCTGCGCCAGCTTCGTTTTTGGCGCTTTTGTTGAGATCGCTGCTGTAAGCTGCTCGAACAGGCATCCCTAAATTCTTTGCCTGGCTGTTGAAAAACTCAGAGCAGATGTGAGTCTCTTCGTAAGTGGCCTTCTCAGAGGCAGGGCAGCTGTGGGATGCCAGAGGTTCCAATTCATAAAACTCATGTTCCATTTCTGATTTTTGGCCCCTGGGATCTAAATGGTAAGCATTGATGGTATGTGTTTTGCTTTGTCCCTTGTCGCCAGGACTTGTAGACAAGGCATGGGAAAAGGCACTGCACCGCAGTTTTTTAGGTAAAGGAATCTGACCACAGGTTCCCTGCGGCCCAAGGCACCGGCACATGCACTGGAAGAAGAAGGTGGCAAAAGCCCAGCTGATACACATGATGAGCATCATGAAGGTGCCCAGCTGGGTGTAAGCCAGCACTGTGGAGGGCATCATCATGGCCCCCGCCACGAAGGTGGTCAGAGCGGCCATGGCAATGGCAGAGCCCATGCGACTCAGCGAGAAGATCACCTTCCCTTCTCGGTCGGCATCGGGGGCCAAGCGGTAAGCCACCCCATAATGCACAGCGAAGTCTACGGACAAGCCGACAGCAACCGAAATGGTGACAGACTCCAAGACGTTTAGCTCCCAGCCCAGCAGGACAAGAGAACCAACTGTGACAAATATAGTTCCGGCTATTGACAAGATGGCATAAAGGCTTATGATGATGTTCCAGGTGGTAAGCAGCATCACGCTAAATGCAACAGCAACAGAGAGCCCCATAGCAATCAGGGTGCCATCGGAGAGGCTGTCCTGGAGGTCGTAGAATTCCAAGTTGCTGACGAACCAGCCGTTGCTGAGGCCCTCGGGTGCAGAACTCAGCTCGTTAGAAATCCAAGAATCCACCTCTTTATAAAACTGATGCATCTTCTCATAGGCCAGTGTGAAGAGGTAGGTACTTTGGAACTCAAGCACCACTGCCCTGATAGTATCGTTGATATCAAACCTTGGCCCTGGGGTTTTGCTGTCCAAATGGTACCCCGTACTCCTCTCCAGCTCCATGATGGCTCTCTTGATGCACAGCTCAAAAATCTCCTGCTTATAAGGGAAGCTCCAGTGGCTGCAGCATGGGTACAGGGCAGGCTCGTCACAGTCCTGATTCTCCATCCACTGCTTAAATGTCTCGATGAAGCAGCTGGTGAAGTCCTGCTCATCAGTCTGGTAAAAGAACGTTTGATTTCTCAGTTTTTGACAGAAGTGCAAAATCCAGACCTGGGAGGCAGGGCTAGCAATGTTAAAACTGCTATCTAATGTCAGTTTCCCTTTACTCTTGGGATTTAGGGGATTGCCATTGTCTTCGGGGGACACACCCCAGATGACGGTGATGGGCATGTGGAGCTCCTCTCCATGGTGGACACGTTCGAACATGAAAAGCTTCTTGTACTCAGCATCGTATCGCTCAAAAGGATGAGACGCCCTGAATACCTGGAACTCGGATAATTCCAGCGAGGGCAGTTTCATCTTTGGATTTATGCACACGATGTAGGCCCCGCCCACAGTTAAGGCAAGGAACCAGAACAGCCAGAGATAGCGAAACTTAATGACAATGCATGGCAGCACTTTTTCAAAAAAAATTCGAGATGCTTCTGAAATGGCAAAGAGTACTTTGTGGCACTTCTGACAAGCCACCGTCCAGCAGTTTTTGTTGTCATATATTTGCTGTTGGGTCTTTCTGAAGCAGCTGAATATGTTGAGGAGATAGCGCTCGTGCAGTACCACAACAGCCGGAAGCCATGTGACCATCAGAACGTAGTTCACCAATATCGCTGTCCCCGCATACACCCCAAAGCACCTGATGGCTGTGATGTTGCTCACATAGTTGGCGTAAAAGGCAGCTGCAGTGGTGAAACTGGTCACAAACATGGAGAGGGCGGCGTGTTGCAAGGTAATGCTCACTGTTTCTGAAGTCTCGGCATGAGGCTTGTCAAATTTGGTGTGGTTCCAAACATCACACAGCACAAAAGCGTCATCCGCTCCGATTCCCACCAAAATAATGAGTGCAGTGAGGTTCATAAAAGGGAAAAACTCGAAGTTAAATACCACACGATAGAGAAAATAGGAGACAATCAAGGAGCTGATGATGGCGAACATTGTCATGAGGGTGATAAACATGGACTTTGTGTAGACACACATGACTAACAGGACGATCACTATGGCGATGGCAGGATACACAGTATCCATCAGAAGGTAATCCTGAAACAAACTGTGTTTGATACCAAACTCAATCCCAGTGACAGTGGTCACACCGTCAGAAGAGTTCCAGTTCTCAAAGTTGTCCAAGTAAATGTTCATCATGCTCTCCCCTTTTTCCGTGGGAGAGAAGAGCATGCTGTACTTTAAAGCTGGCACGGCAGAGTCAGCAGTCTTTGGGGTCAGAAAGTCTTTGTCCACCAGGTAATGGAGAATCTGGTACACGGCATTGTACTTGGTACATTTCCGTGGCACATTGGTGCACTTGAGCTGATCCTTTCTTCTGGCCACCATGTCCCAGCAGTCCGGCTCCAGGGTACCATTTTGGTAGTGTTTGGCGCAGGTTCGAAGCAGCTTCAAGGTATGAGAAACATCTCGCTCGACAATTTTCTGACAGGATGATCTGTTGTTCAGAATGGCGATATAGTTCCCCAGAGTCCAGCTGGGGCAGCAGGAGGCAGCTGTGGTCCTCTGGCAGAGATCGCCAAACTGAGGATGAGATCTGATCTGCAGAGACAGATATGCAGAGGGCTGGCGTTTAAAATTGGCTAGCTGCAAGAGCTGAATTAAGGTGGCCTTGAAGGCCTGGGAGAGTTGTGGAAGTTAAATCATCATCCTCTTAAATTAGGCATTAGTTTGAATAAAGGTGAGGTTCCCCCTACAAGGGATCTTATATTGCTATGGGTTCCATGGTCTATTTTATTTTGAACAGCAAACTACTGTCTGGAGATGACATACAAGTGTAAAACAACTTCAACCGAGGCTAGCTTGGTTTGAAAAAGGAGGCAGAATTTTAACACTTCTTTAGTCAGCAAGCCTTTCAAGGGTCACTTTAAAAGGCAGTAACAGCCTGCAAAGCTTATGTATGTACATCTTCAGGATTAAATAAAAGAACAACTGTCCTACTGGTGAAACAAATCCGTGCTTTTGTCTAAAATTTCTGATAATGAGCATGAAATTTTGGGGAACAAAGATACTACAACTCAATCAACTTAGCTGGAAGCCAAGATGATGCTCCCTAGAAAGCTTTCAGTGAATCAAAAAGTGACTATGGTGATACCAGAAGCATGATGTCAAAGGTACATGAAAGACCTAGAATAAAATTATTTCCTGAAATATGAGTTTATGCACTAAAATATCTTTTCAATAGAGGAGGTAAAGTTGGCACAAATCATCTCTTTGGAATTTCGATATTTTTAAAGGCAACAACTCTAAATTAAAATGTTACATAGACATATCTAATTATGTATATATATGACATACATATATATACACATGATTTAAATAAATGTATATAAATAAATTCTTAAGTTGGAATTTTTATTTCTTCCGTGACCTTAAACATTTATCCAAGTTTTGGCTAAAACCCTTTTTTAGGGAAGAGGGTAAACAGGGATCTGTTGTATATTGACAAGTCTGACAATTCTGGAGTTAATGTGGACAGTATTTAATTTAGGACACTATTTATGGAGGCTTTTCTTTTTTTGGCTGTTCTTGTTAGAAAAAAATGAAAAAAACTACCTCATTACTGGCATTGCTAGGTTATAGTAAACCCTGCACAATTCCTTTACTTAAAACCTGTAAATTACCTAAATGGTCCCCTCTTTCTTGAGAGTGAAAATAAGAAATATTCACCTTAAGTCTGTCCAAAGATTTGTCCTTAGACATTCCAACATCAAAGATGGCCCATCCATATCTCTTGCCCCATCTCTGTTTACCAAAGGCTATTCCAGGAAAGAAATTCCAAAGTCCAAGAAGGGTGTGATTTTTTTTTTTCCTAGTAGGATTAAATCTACCCTTATTAAAGCAGGCTTTATCGATCATGCACTAAAAAAACTTTTCAATAGAGGAAAAGTTGGCACAAATCATCTCTTTGGGACTCATATTTTTTAAAGAACCAAGTTACTTATGATCCCCCGAATCCTGGTTATCAAGATATTTTACTGGCACTAATCCTGTGAGGACAAAGTTTAGATGAAACAAGACAGACCATGCACTGAGAACTGTTGACATTGGGTTCTGCACACAGGGATTTACAGACTATTCTGCCTTTGCATATGTTTGATAATTTCCATAATAAACAAGTTTTCAAAAATATTCTCTTAGGGGAAAAGAAAAAATGAGCCAAAAGGGTTGTTAGTCAAGTGTATTATATGGTTTAACAGATACCTTTTTTTTTGTTTATTTCTAAGAACAATAATTATCTGACATTGATAGAATCTGATAATTCATATTTAATTGTTTCAAGGTAAAAACATTCACATATGCTAATTCAGGGGAAACGGAACAAATAACAGGAAACTCTGGAATATCTTCTCTCTGGTTTGTATAGCAGTTAACCAGTTTATCCCAGAAAGAATAACATGCAAGTCCTGGGATCAGCCAGGTGAAACAAAAGAAAGGTAATGAAACTCCAATGTCTGAAAGTTTTCAGACTGAAGAAAATGAACGGTACCCACTAGAAAGTCCACTATCAGCTCAAAGGAGCATATCTGTAATTGCTGAAATAGCCAAGCACCAAAGATAAATGGAATAGGGTTGCCAGTTAAAACTGGGAAAGAAAGTACAGAATTCTGTCCTTGAATAGCCTTTTCACATAATAGCAGAGGTTTTGGGGTGGTTTTTTTTTTTTTTTTGTAATGTGCATATTTGACCAAAGATTAAAAAGTTGGACAATATAAATGCAAACCAAATACTGCTTTGATGGCTGCTATCAGAAATAAATGCTAGTGAGTCTCTGGAGAGCCAATCCTCAAATTCGAAGGTCATTTTGGCTGATGTCTGAACTTTGAAAAAGCCTTGGAGAACTCTTACAGGATAAGAAATAAGGACAAAGAAAAGACATTGTGACCTGTACTTCTCACTATTCTGGGAAAGATGCCAGTGCCCTGAACCTAGAGGTTCAGGCAGCAGGGACACATGTTCACACATACACATGCACACATACATGAATGCACACAAACATACATACACACATGCATAAAGAAGAACACCTGCTCAGTCCCTGCACAGGATCACTGTGTGTTTACCCTCAAGTTCCGTATAGTGTGGCAGGGAAATCAGATAAGAAAACCAATAATTATGATTTATCACAAGAGTTACCATATTACCTGTAAGGGTCTATTCGACACTTGGGACTGGGTGCCAAAGGCTGAGAGAGCAGCAGTAAGGTAGCTGTTTGTAACTGAGAGGCCCACAGAGAGAGGCACCTGTTTTTTCTGTGTGGTTTAATGAGATTAGTAAGGGGATACATCTTTGTGCAGGAGGTAACTATATTTTTGGGAAATTGTTGTGCAGGATGATTTAAAATCATTGATGTTTATAACAATAAGAACAATTTCTTGTGATTCTTATGAGGAATATAGCCATTTTACCTCTAGATATTTGCAAACTGGATGTCTTTGGGAATCAGTCTATTTATGTGGCTGTAACATGTCTTTGCATTCTTCCTTAGTTAGCAGGAGGGGTGGAGTTGGCTTAAAATAGAAGATAAAAGAAGAGGAGAGAAAGAGAAGAAACTAGCAGAATTTTAAGTACCAGGTTCAACTGACTTCTGGTTCTCCTTCCCCTTGTGACAAAGGTCCTCATATAGTTAAAGTTTAAGGGAGCTTATAGACAAAAGAAAAAAAAAAGGCTCCACCATCCTCTTTAAAAGAGGCACCAGGAAACACATTTCTGGGGTCCTCTAAGTCACGTAGGGGTTCCAGCTCTCCGTAAAAGTTACCCTAGTAAAGGGGATCTTAGGCACCGAATTTCAAATCCCTTTTATCACCTGATTCCTCAAAGTGCATCTACAAAGATTAAGAAACAGGCAAAGGGTTGCCAGAATAGTCAAGATTAGAGAAACACATTTCTGGCTAGTAATGACTATCTGCAGTGATTCCCTTAGGATGTCAGAGGGCACAAAAAAGCAATGAAAAAAGGTCCATGGATTAACAGAAAGTCCTTTTGAAAGAGTTTAAGTAAGCAAGTCTTTCTGTTATGAGGTCGACAACAGCATCAGAAACAGAGCTATTCACTCTGGAAACCAGCGCCTGTCTGATTATGAGTCTAAGTGGCATGTAATTTAAAAGGAATCTGGAGTTTGTACTCAATGTGTTGGCAACGATCGAAACATCTGGTCTCATTGAGATATTACACTGATCATCTAGCAGATATTTTCTGGAGTCAACCCACCAGCAATTAAGTCCTCCTGTGGTTCTGCACCATTTGGTGTGGCCCCACTTCAAACTGAAACTTGTTAATAATCAAGTTGAGTACAACAGCTAGGACTGGAGAAGGGAAAACAGGAAAGACTGCCAGGTAGCCTCTGAACAGTTTGCTAAAACTACCACAACAAATAAAAATCCAAAAAAGATATGGAGCTGAGAAACTCTCAGTAATTTAGTAATCTGAAATCCAAGCTGTTAGACAAGTTATTATTTAGATTATCATTGACTATTATCTCCATGAGAATATGTTAGGTTTGTTATCCTGGGTTCAAAATATAGAGTTTGAGGCTAAAATACAAAGGCATTTGCAAATGGTAAAAAAATGACTTATTAATTTAACAAATTGAAATGATAACCACAGAATCTTGGGGTCTTCATTGTCTATTAACTCATTTGTTGATGTGGATCTATGATTAGCTTGACCATCCATCTGGATATACATCATGGGTCTTTTCCTCAAATTTTCACAAGAAGACCACAGTGCTTTAACATGTTCTTGCTGTCCAATGTTTACAAAAAGCCCTGCAGAGAAAAAACTGAGTACATCTATCCTTTAGATAATCTAAATATTGCAAATGTACCAAGCCAAACCATTAGAAAGCTACACACTTAGACTGCATTGCTTAACCCACACAGAAAGGCTTTGTTATAACATTTTCCTGCTACTAGCCTACGGGAGGGGCGGCTTACAGATCATCAGATTCGATTCTGCAGCTCTTCTGGGCATGCTGTTAAGAACTTTATACACAACACCATATGCCTACAAGAGCTACAGAATCGATCTGCTGATCTGTAAGCCACACCTTCCATAGGCTCGTCATTGTGGCGACTCATTTGAGTGGGAGAGAGCACACAAAGTAAAACCAAACAAAATGGGGGTGGCTGTTATCGTCAATATTATGAAAGCATAAAGTAGAGAAGATAAAGGCACCGACTCTGGAGTTAGACTTGGCTGGATTCAAGCTCTAGATCGACCACTTATGTGAAATTTCCTCATCTATAAAATGGTCTCAAACTAGAGTTTAATTCATAACACTGCTATGAGGATTAAATGGGGAAAAAAATATCCATCAACATGTTTAGACACTTCCTGACAAAGATCAGCAATACCCACGTATCAGCTATTGACCAACCAATGATTCAATCACTGCAGAGTCCTATGGGAAGGGGAGGTCTATAGGTCAACTGCAAACTAGAATAATGGGGAATAAAAGGCTTAGAAATTAGTGAACTGTTCTCATCTAAGGTATAATTATAAAGTTGCCAGACTGGCTTGACTTTTCATCCTTATAAGGTGTCACAAATTGCAAAGTCATGGGCCCATCGTGAGGGATACAAAATACCTACATAAAGACCTGCATGTAGCAAGTACTCTATACAGCCACTACTCCAGACTTTCCTTTCCTTTATTTTTTTTTAAAGATTTGTTTATTTATGCATGGGGTACAGGGGGAGGTGCAGGGATGGTGAGAGGATTCAACAGAGACAGAGTGGGGAGCAGAAAAGGCCAACTGACGAATTACACTGCTGAGGGGAGCAGCGGGCAGGTCAGGAGAGGTCTGCCGCGCCATGTGGGTCACTTGCAGGGCCGGGATCGAACTCGCACTGAAGCAGCTGCTGCTAGCTTACAGTGCTGCGTTGCAACCCTTTGCACCATCAGTGAGGGCCAACTGGACTTTACTTTCTATATAAAGGGTTGTAACACATGACCTGGAAAAACAAATTCATAGTTTCTGAAAAATGAACTGATAACTATAGGAAAGAGGGAAATACAAATTGACCGAGGATTAAGAAATTTTAGTCTGTGTATACATGTGACTGTGGCCTACTTGGAATAGAACAGAGAGAAGATGGCACTGACAAAAAATTGATACAGCGATCAAAGGGGGAGGTTATTTGCCATTTATAAATACCCTCTCAGAGTAAAGAAGGAAGTAAGACCAGAAGGCCTATGACCAAGTACCACATGAACTGGGCAAGCCACTTAGTTCTTAGGAGATACTTTATGTCAGCACAATGGGACTGCTTGTCTGGTAGCCTCAAAGAATCCTTTCTATCTTCTATCCCACTAAGAAAGCCTGTTGATAGAACAGAAGATTGCACTGGACTGTCAGCCTAACTCTTAGAAGGGCAGATGATTAGACTTTCAACTAACCAGTGATTTTTGCATTATGCTAAGAACACAATGAGCTCTTTTTCTGCCTGGTCACTCTGCATGGACAGGTTTGGTAGGAACATCAGACAGCAGTTTCTACTTGGAGAAGCTGCCTGAGAACACATGAAACTGACAGCTCTTCTAAACCCAGAAGCTGACTTTACACTTTCTAGTGCTGACATCTTTTTGGCTCTGGAAAATGCTTGTCTTCTTGTCTACCTCTGTCTTCTAAAGCAGCAAGGTGTTCAGACTCCTGGGCAATCTGGATTGGATTTCTGGTCATTTATATTGATACTGTATTTATGCCCTTTAAGTTTCTTTTTCCAAGCCTGAGCCCTAAATGTTCCTTTGCGGTCACATGCCCAAATGACCCATTGATTGCCAGAAAGGCAGGCATTTCACTACATAATTAGGATGCTGACAATTGCATGAGGGGAGGGATTGGGGGAATGTAGTGAATAATGAAGCTAGACTAGGAAGCAGAAAACACAACAAGAGAAGAAAAATGTCCTATTATCCTGAAAGGAAATATGCTGTAGAAAAATACAAAAGACTATTGTAGACAGAGAACATGAGTGGGAAAGAAAAAAAGTTCTTTATTAAGGACAATGCTATGTTTTCTAGGTAGAGAAACACAGAGATACTTTGATCATGGGATCTGAAAGAATGCAAAGCTGGCCGGCTGGTGTTTATTCCCCAGTAGGTAAGCCACTTAAAAGGAGTTTCAAGAAAATAATCTTATTTGTGCTAAACAAGTTTCAGTTTTACTTTACATACCCTTGAATTATCTACATTGCACATTGATTTAATTGCAGGCAAATTCCATAATGTCTCCCCTCCAGCTGAAGTAAATACTACTCTGGAATATCGGTCACCTGGTAATATGAAAAAAAAAAAGAAAGAAAGAAAGAAAAAGGTTCGTAAATTAGCCTTTGTTTCATATTACTCAACATACAGAAACTATACAAAGAGGGAAACCACATGGACAATTCATTAGGAGCAAGGAATTCTTTCCTTCAATAAATTCCAGAAGGAAAAATTTTTTAAAAAGGCAATGTTATAATATTGCCTTAGCTGAGTATGTAGTCTACTCACCACATCTTAAAAATCATTAGAGTTATGTAATAAATCTATTTCTGATGAGACTATAATTAGTAGAACCTAAAAGAACTTTCAGCACAAAATTGAATGGCTCCCTCTTAATTTAAGAATGCATCACCATAATGGTATATAAAATCAAAGAATGATGCACTAAGGAATATCAAGAATGGATTATAAGGATGTTCTCTTTGGCAGTTCTCTCTCACAGAGGGAAAATGGCAGTGATCAATAAGTACTAAAAACAGGCAGCTAAGTACAGAATGCTGGCCAGTCACAGCCACATTCCACAGTCTGCTTGAGTACATGGTCTCTTTGGTATCCCAGCATTCCGAACAAATACAGAACGTGTCTCTGAATAAGGAGACTCTGTGGTGCACTGGGGAAGCGTGGTCTCTGGGGTTAGATGACTGTGGTGATCAGTTGCTTTCATTTCCCACCTGGGTGATCTTAAGCCACAAACACCTCTGAGTCTTGGTCTCTCACATATAAAATGGAGAGAGCAACACCTAAACAAACAGTTGTAAGAATTAAATGAAATAATGAAAAGTAGGCACTCAGTAAGGACTGTTTCTGTTTCCTAAATTATTAAAAGAAATAATCAGTATGAGCCAGGTTTAACAAAACAGTTATCAGGCCTAAGAAAATCAATGTGCAAATTTATGAATAAAATTTTATTATATGAGCTTTTCTGCATGACCACAATTTTCTTTAGCAAATGATTATTATCCTATGTTGACTGATTTTGGAGATCAAAATTAGCCTGTGGAAACAGTTTACACTCAGAGTTGATAATGGCCTTGACAAATATTTAGTGCTGACTATTGAAATTCTAAGCAATTCTTTATTTCATGAACTTGCCAATGTCCTTCCTGGTTAAGATATTAACTAACAGATGTTGGGTAAGCAGTATATAGTAACACTGAGAGAAATGAATTAGCCAGAATATGCAACTCACCAGAGTTCATTTTTCCAAAAATATTTTTTAAGAGACAGGGAAAAAATTTTTTTGCAGCTTCCTTAGTATGAGGATGTATAAATCCCCTACTTTCTATCTATATATTGCTATATAGTGAAACAGTGTTTAAAACAGAGACCCTGCGGCTTGGCAACATCTAGAAACATCAAAAATCCAATCAAGTTCTCTAGTGATCTAAGATAGGAAAATACATGCTTTAGAATTTTCAACAGCAGCTAAAGCTGAACCCAAAAGATCTTTAATGGTAATGGTCACTTAATGAGAGATTGTAATTGCCCAGAATTCCTCGCTCCTTATGAGTGGGGCTATCAATGACTTACATTCTTAATACATTCCTTCCAGTACTCCTTCTTCCCTGGCAGCTGCAGAGTGCTTAGGCTAACTCAGTTACAGCAGATTATTTGCATAATGAAATTTGCTTAGTGAATTTGCTGCCAACATTTAGAGATCTGGTGTTTCCACATTTAAATGTGGACCCCTGATTTCAGGGAAGTTCATACATGTTTGCAACATATTTCTTCAAGGTCACATTCTAAGCTGCTGATTTCGTTTCAGAAGGCAGGTTCCCTTTAGTGCTCTACGGTCACCATCTCTTCATACTACCTTACCCATGGCCGGCTTTCCTCATTCCTATTATGAGTTAGGTCCCTAGGGCATTCAAGTGTTGGCCCTCTGCACTTTATTTGGTTTGTATCTCTATCTAGAATGCTTAAAGATAGGGGCAAGTACACAGAGATTATTAATATATGCTTTTTGAATGAATCAAATTTTAACAAGCTATATTTTGATAATACAGTAGATTATTTCAGGGTAGAACCAAAAATATGTACTTGTTACTTGATCTAATAATTTTTTTAATAGTAGAAGGAATTTAAAAGGTGACAAAATTTGGGACAAGGTCAAGAATTTTATTAGATTTGTATTTTCCTTAAGCATGACTATAACTCAATTATCTTTTATTATAAGTAAATAAATTCAGATTTGTGGCTGAATGACCTAGAGGAAAAAATTAAGTTAATTAGCTAAGACTTCCTTAGGTATGACAGAGACAATGCGACTGTGTGACCAGCCACCTATTACTATCAGTCTAAGTTACACTTACCTTCAGTCTGGGAACTGGGAACTGACCCACCCCCTACCCCTAACTCCCCCAGGGTTCACTTATCTACTAGACCACTCACTTGGAACATCGCAGAAAAAGCTGTCTTTGTGGAAGTTCCAATCCACTTCTCTTTTCTCTCTTTCATAATGATCATCTGACCATCTATCATCCCGATGGCTGAAATGGAACAACAATTTGATCTTCAATAAACAACTTGATATCCAAAAAAGTTCTACTATTTCTTTTTTTTTTAACTTTTAAAAAAAGATTTATTTACTTATATACACAGAACTAGGGTACAGGCCAGTGGTGCAGGAGTGGTGAGAGGATTCACCAGAGTCAGAGTGGAGAGCAGAACAGGCAGACTGAGAAGCACACTGCTGAGGGGAGCAGTAGGTGAGCAGCCGGGCCATGTGGGTCACCTCAGGGCAGGGACTGAACTCGTGCGGAAGTGGCTGTAGCCAGCTTTGCAGTGCTGCGCTTTAACCCATGGCGCCACTAGGGAGGACCCAGTTCTAGCTATTTCAAAGTTGACAAGCATATGGGTAACCATGTAGCCTCAACTGAGGCACTGGTGCTGGGCAGAGTGTGGAAACAGACATTTGAAGGGGTTTTCAGATACAGCAATGTAAACCTACTTTACCTCAATTAACATGATGTGGGGGGGGGGAG